>NW_024426008.1:4263672-4417042 GCF_017311325.1 Ursus maritimus
AAAAAAAAAAAAAAAAAAAAGCAGGGAAGGTACTTGTAGACCTTAGCAGTTGTGGCAGTAGAAGAGCCTGGCTGTGAGCTTCATCGAGCTAGTACTGCCTGACACAGGATTTATGTTTCCTAGAGAGCCTGGAGGTTTTTTTGGGGGAAAATAGAAACAAAATATCTGCAGAGTCAAGCAAGCCATTTTCTTTCAGACTTGCAAATGTTTTAAGTTTTTCTTAAAATTTATTAATAAAATGATCAATTTTAAAGTGTACTTACTTACAGGAGTAAGAAATCACCTTTACCACTATATTCCTATTAAAATGGACAAAATTTAAAAGACGACACCAAATGTTGACAAGGACTTGGAGCAACTGGACCTCTCATATGTTGCGGATGAGAATGCAGAAGGATACAGTCACTTTAACAGTTTGTCTTTTACCAGAAAATTAATCATATACTTATCATTTGATCTAGCAATTCCACTCCCAGTTACTTCCTTAGGAATATGAAAATGTGTCCACTTGTATATTACTTTTCATAGTTTTGTTGTTAATAATCCAAAATTGGAGGGGTGCTTGGGTGGCTCAGTTGGTTAAGCTCTACCTTCAGCTGAGGTCATGATCTCAGGGTCTTCCATTGAGCCTGAAGCCCGGCTTCCCTGCTCATCAGGGAGTCTGCTTCTCCCTCTCCCTCTGTCTCCCCCACCCCCCATGCTCTGTCTCTGTCTGTCTCTGTCTCTGTCTCTCTCTCTCTCTCTCAAATAAAGAAATTTTTAAAATCTCAATAACCCAAAAGTGGAAGCAACCCAAATGTTCAACTGGTGAATGGATAAACAATTTGTGACGTAGCTGTACAATGTAATAATAATTACCAACAAACAGGTAAACTACTTGACACTCAAAAACATGAATCTCAAAACCATTATGTTGAGCAAAGGAAATCAAAAGTATAAACAAAAGAATAGGATTCCATTTATATGAGATTCTAAAAAAGAAAAATGTAATCTATAGTGAGAAAACAGAGCAGTGACAGCCTACATGTCAAGGAACTAGAATAGGGCTAAATGATCCGAGATGATAGAAATGTTCTGTATCTTGATTATGGTAGCAATTATATGGGTGCATACATTTATAAAACTTCATTGAAATACAGACTTCTGATGTGTGCATATTATCGCCTGCAAATCAAACCTCAATATAGTTGCTTATTTATTTATTTGAGAGAGAGAGCACCCACAAGAGAAAGAGCATGAGCTGGGGGTGGAGGGTTCAGAGGGAGAGGGACAAGCAGACTCCCTGCTAAGCAGGGAGTCTGAGGGGAGGGGGCTTGGGATCATGACCTGAGCCGAAGGCAGTCACTTAACCGACTGAGCCACCCGGGTGCCCCATAGTTGCTTTTTAAAAAGTAAAAAATATATCTTCAAGTCTCTTGCAGAATAAAAAGCTTTATAAGGGCAGGAGCTTTGCCAATTTTGATCAAAGCTGTATCTTCCTCACTTAGGGTGGTGGTCGGCATAGAGTGGGTTCTCACTGAATGCACTGAGGATGGAAATGTGGGGAAGAATTATAATAAAACAAATCTATATTGTTTCTCAAAAACCATTTGATGAGCTTTGCAGAAGCCATTAGAAATCTATAAAAAGGATGAACCAACTGCATCTGAGTTATTCAGTATTGTGTGTAGATTGTGACAAAACTGATACAGCAA
Source organism: Ursus maritimus (assembly GCF_017311325.1). Lineage (NCBI taxonomy): Eukaryota > Metazoa > Chordata > Mammalia > Carnivora > Ursidae > Ursus > Ursus maritimus. Next base: position 4,265,367 of record NW_024426008.1, read on the forward strand.
GAAAACAAAAACAATACAAAACAAAAACACTAGAACAAGGCAGCCAAGTGAAACAGGATTTGCTTAGTTTCTTTACTAAAATTTGTAATTTATCTGAAATTCAAGTTTATTTTTACAAGTGCTAATTACCTCTCCACTTTAAAAACCATTTTCCCTGAAAGAGAGGTTTAATTTATGATGACATCCCATATACTTCATAGTTAAAAAATGATGGGTATTTTAGATATTAGATAGGCTAAATGATATGTAAATGAATGCAAAAGAACTAATTGACAAATAGTTGGTCTACCTAAACGTGCCTACAGATATAGAGGAGATGGGCATTTTGACCAGTTGGGAAAGAATTCCTATGAGACTAAATCTTGACTCATAAAATCCTAAGTATTCCATGTCTAAACACTACAGTTGAGAGGAAATTTAGCTTGACATCATCATTTTGTACTAATACCAGGAACCAGCATAGCATGGGTTTGATAAAAGCAGAGCCACCAAAGCGAACTCTATGTCTGACTGTATTGAGTTTCACCACTACATAAAAGAAATTGAAAACTTAGAGGCAGTTCAGAGAAATGCTTTCAAAAAAGGAAATAGAGTAAAAGTATCCTACTGTACCACATGACAGAAAGAAACATGGCATTTTTATTATCAAGTATAGCTAACATCAGTTTAGTCAGTTGTATTGTATTTAATTATCCTTTTTCAACAGTCTTACATTTATGCATCTTAAGAATACACAGAATAGCCAAGATATGAAAGCAACTCAAGTATCCATCTACAGATGAATGGATAAAGAAGATGTGAGATATATATACATATAGATATAGATATAGACATACACACACACATATACATATACACAATGGAATATTACTCAGCCATAAAAAAGAATGAGAGCTTATCATTGTGACAACATGGATGGATCTAGAGAGTATTATGCTAAGAGAAATAGACAGAAAGACAAATACCATATGATTTCACTTACATGGGGAATCTAAAAAACAAAGCAAACCAATAAACCAACAAAAAGCAGAAACAGACCCGTAAATACAGAGAACAAATTGACAATTACCAGAGGGGAGAGGGTGGGGGAATGGGCAAAATGGGTGAAGGGCAGCGGGAGATACAGGCTTCCAGTTATAGAATGAATAAGTCACGGCAATAAAAGGTACAGCATAGGGAATACAATCAGTGGTACTGTAATAGTGTTGTACCGTGACAGATGGTAACTACACTTGTGGTGAGCAGAGCATAATATATATATAGACTTGTTGAATCACTATGCTATACACCTGAAATTAATGCAACATTGTGTATCAACTATACCTCAATAAAAGGGGGGGAAATACACAGTAATCCAATAAAAAATTATAAAAAAAAGTTAAAATAAAGTTCTGTATTAGGGGATAATGTATAATTATCCTCTGTATAATGTTCATAATGTGTGAATATTATAAATATATTTTTCTCACACATTTTCAGTTGTTCCTATCATCACTACTAATTACCACTGTTAATGAGTTCTACAGTTTTGTTTAAATAACAGTATTTAAATAACAGAAAATTAGGGGCACCTGGGTGGCTCAGTTGGCTAAGCATCCAATTCTTTTTTTTTTTTAAAGATTTTATTTATTTATTTGGGCGAGAGAGAAACAGCCAGCGAGAGAGGGAACACAAGCAGGGGAGTGGGAGAGGAAGAAGCAGGCTCCCAGCAGAGGAGCCCAATGTGGGGCTCGATCCCATAACACCAGGATCACGCCCTGAGCGGAAGGCAGACGCTTAACTACTGAGCCACCCAGGCGCCCCTAAGCATCCAGCTCTTGGTTTCAGCTCAGGGCGTGAGCTCAGGGTCCTGTGACAGAGCCCCACATTGAGCTCCCTGCTCAGTGGGGAGTCTGCTTCTCCTTCTCCTGTGTGCATGCACACACACACTCTCTGTCTCTCAAAAAAATAAAAGAAAGTCTTTTTTAAAAAGTAGAAAATTAAATACAGAACAGTTTCAAATAAACATCCTTTTTTCATAATTTCATGTTGAAGTAAAAACACGTGTATATATACACAATTTTTTCCTGAAAGGGCTGTGTCCTAGATTGATAGTCCAAAAAGATAGTCCTCATACTTCACTGAGTGAATGTACCATAATTTATTCATCCAGTTCTCTATTGGCAGACATGTAGGTTGTTTCCAAGGTTTTGCCATTATAAATAGTGCTACCATGAATGGCTTTGTGTCTATGCCTTTTCAAAGTTTTGCCATTGTATCTTTGGGCTAAATTCCTGTTAACAGAATTTGGGGTCTAAGTATACATACATATGTTATTCTGACATTGCCAAATTCCCCTCTACTGAGTTTGTTCCTTTTTATTTTTTATTTTTTTATTACCTTATTTTTTTTTAAGACTTTATCTATTTGTCAGAGACAGAAGAGAAGGGGGAGCAGCAGGAAGAGGCAGAGGGAGAAGCAGGCTCCCTGCCAAGCAAGGAGCTCAATGCGGGACTCAGTCCCAGGACTCCAGGACCATGACCTGAGCCGAAGGAAGACGCTCAACCAATTGAGCCACCCAGGTAGCCCTGTTCCCTTTTTAATGACCACCAGCAACATCCAAGAGTGCTCACTTTCCCATAGCCTCATCAATGCAGTATGTGGTCAAACTTTTAGAATTTTGCCGAACTGCTAAGTGATAAAAATGGCATCTCAGTGTAGTTTAAATCTGCATTCTTTTATCATGAGTGAGGTAGACTTTTTTTTATCTTTAAAAAGATAAAATTTCAAGTGAATTTTATATCTTTTTCTTTGATCTCCCTGCTCTTATCTCTAAACTATTTTTCTATAGGATTACTGTTTATTTTCTTTTCTGCTTTTAAGAAGCTCTCTGTATTAACTCTGTGATTTAAGTTGCAATTTTTTGGTTATTTTTTATACTTGCCACATGAAAGTATTTTTTAATCAAATTTATCAACGGAGATGTCATTTAGTACTGTTGAGTATTGTTGAGATGCCATAAGAAGATGATGTCAAGAGGGAAGCAGGCTCAAAATTGAGTCCTGAGGAAACCCAACATTTAGAGAAAGAGGAAGAGGACCCAGTGAAGGGCTCTGAGAATTAAGACCAAAGCTAGAGAAAAACCAGGACAGTGGTTCACTGAATATAAGAGAGATGTCAATTCTCAATTATTTCTTTAATAACACATATATAATGTAAATTATAACGTTTTCTTTGTAAAAATCTTTTCACAATTCCTTTTTATGAATGATTTTCAAGTAGTTCCTTCACACTTTATCAAGTGAATTTAATTTTAAAAAATTAACTACATATGTAGATTTCTTACATTCCCTTAATGAGTCGTCTAATCCATAGATATTGAAACTCTTAAACTCCTATCAAAAGGGAAGTGAGCACAGCAGACATCAATCAATTACAGTCAAAATACAAAATTAATGAATTGGAAGAGAAATTCAAAGAATCAAGAAATACTGAAAAAAAATCTTATGAATTAAACTTTAGATCCTAATTGAAATACACTGTAAAGAATTTGAAACTATTGACTGAGCAAACTTGTACACTGACTGAATATTTGGTATCCAGAAATTAATATTTTTAATTAGTATAATTACATTGTAGTAATCTTTAAAAAAAAACAACAAACTTTATTTTTTAAGAGATCCATACTGAAATATTTATAAGCAAAAAGATATGGTACCTAGTATTTGTTTCCAAATCATCAATGGGTTGCGGGTAAATGGATAGAGAGAATAAGTTGCATTGATAATTGTGGAAGATGGTGATGGATATGAGAGTTCATTGTATTATTCTATTTTTGTATGGTTAATTTTTTCATAATAAAACTTTCCTTTAATAAAGAAATTAAGAGCCAGATGTTTGACCCTAATGGCTTTCTTTAGCTCATCAAAGAAGAAAATGATCTTTACTCTGCTCTGTTACCATGGTCCCAATGTGGGAGTGCTGACAATACTGACTCCATCTTTGGCCCTCCATCTTGTTCATGTTCGCTTCTCTTGGGGTTATGTCCCAGGCCCCGTGGAGATTAATATAGATTCCTTAGAAATGCCCACCAAAGCGAGGAATGGGGGAAGGCTTGCTTTGGCTTCCTAGGACTCTGTTAGAAATAACACAGTCTGGGGTGCCTGGGTGGCACAGCGGTTAAGCGTCTGCCTCCGGCTCAGGGCGTGATCCCAGCATTCTGGGATCGAGACCCGCATCAGGCTCCTCCGCTATGAGCCTGCTTCTTCCTCTCCCACTCCCCCTGCTTGTGTTCCCTCTCTCGCTGGCTGTCTCTCTCTGTCAAAATAAATAAATAAAATCATAAAAAAAAAAAAGAAATAACACAGTTTTCTCCTTCCTGATGCACAGGTGGTGTGACAAGATCTGATTAAGGGTTAGCGGTCAGTTAGGCACTTATGAACACTTTGATCTCACTACATTGCCCTTCTGTGTGTCCCCTCCCTCTATAAAATCTGTGGACTGAGGTCTGGACTTCTTGGAGAGTAATTATGCGGTTGCCATGGACCATCCGCCTCCCCAAACCCCCTGTTAGTAAGTTGCCCTGAGTAGAACTCCTGTAAACTGAATGGAGTCCCCTGCTTCGTTTTCCAATCTCCATTTGGGGGATACTTTACCGTCCCTCCTGTACTTCTAACACCTGGCCATTTAAATAACATGAAACACCACAACAAGTAAGTTACTACAAAATAAAACATGTTGGTGTGGAAACGGCAGAGTAAAATCTGGAAATTTAAAATGGTCTTCCCTTAAATGTTATACTAAGCAGTTACTGTTCTGTGACCTAAATTTTAAAAAAATGTTTATTAAAATTTTTGTACAATAACCATTAGGTTTATTTCTTATAAAACTAACAAAAATTACTGACGCATGTAAGCCGAAACATAAAAAATCACCCACAATCCCAGGCTGAAAGATGGCCTTTGTTCATACTGTTTATTCCTTTTGTCCATGCATACGTATGCTTTTATGTTATTTTGTCTATTAAAAGTGAGTTCTCACTGTACATAGTTTTGTATTCTATTTTTTCTAACTTCAAGATGGACTGCGAATATCCTTCACTTTATTAAAAATTATTGTAGACTACTCAGACACACAAGTATTTTTTCCACTCAGGAGTCTTTTTTTTTTTAAATGATTTTTTATTATATTATGTTAGTCACCATACAGTACATCCCCGGTTTCCGATGTAAAGTTCGATGATTCATTAGTTGTGTATAACACCCAGTGCACCATGCAATACGTGCCCTCCTTACTACCCATCACCAGTCTATCCCATTCCCCCACCCCCTCCCCTCTGAAGCCCTCAGTTTGTTTCTCAGAGTCCATAGTCTCTCATGTTTCATTCCCCCTTCTGATTACCCCCCTTTCTTTATCCCTTTCTTCCCCTACCGATCTTCCTAGTTCTTATGTTCCATAGATGAGAGAAACCATATGATAATTGTCTTTCTCTGCGTGACTTATTTCACTCAGCATTATCTCCTTCCACTCAGGAGTCTTTTAACTCTCACTCGTATCTGTGGTTATTACTCCTTTGTGCTTTCTGATCTCGTTGATTGTTTTTTTCCTCATTGTGCTTGGAAAAAACTGTATAAGTGTTTTGTGTGGGTTTTTTCCCCCCAAAACCAGTTTTTAATTTTGTTCTTTTTGTATTGCTTTCTACTTAATTTATTTTATTCTTATTAATGCCTTCTCAGGCTCTTTTGGTAGTCATTTCCTAATTTCGTGAGTATTTGTTTCCTTCAGTTTCCACTGCTTGTATTTAATAATGAGGACATTTGAGATGATACAATTTCCTCCTATAGGTTTTGTTACGTATTCTTATTTCCATTGATTTCTCAATTCTATCTCTTTTAAATTCCTCCTTGATCCAAGACTATTCCAGAGTGTTTAAATACATAATATATTATGTTTTGACTTCACTGGCTAATAATCAGATAGGATCCTAAAGCACTGAAATTTCATGATGTCATACTAAAACATAAGTCTATTTCATTTTCATTTATTTTTCCAGGCATTAAGTGGGCCCTTTGAGTGCAAAAATACACATCCTTCAGTTCTAGGGAGTTTCCTTAAATTGTGTTTTATTATATCTTGCCCTTTTCCTTCTGTCCTCAACTTCTAGAACTATTCTTCAGATGTCAGATTTCTTGAACTGGTCAATTAAAAAAAATTCTGTTTAGAGGGAGATGGAAAAAAAAAACCTACTTAAAATTTTTTACTTTGTTTACTGAATTAGCTAAATAAATATTTATTCAGTTTTTTCTCCCAAACTTTCTATCAAGTTTTCATTTTTGCTATCATTCTTCTAAAGATTTATTTGAGGGAGAGGTGGGGGAGAGGGAGAGAGATTCTTTTATCCACCCCCCCCCCACTGAGTGAGGAGCCTGATGAGGGGCTCCATCTCACGACCCTGAGATCACAACCTCAGCCAAAACCAAAAGTCGGATGCTTAACCGACTATGCCACCCGGGCGCCCTTTGGCTATATCACATTTCTTAATTTCCTAGAGGTCTTTTTGCTCCCTGAACGTTTCTTCCATAATAGAGCACTGTTTTCCATATATGTATTATTTTCTCGTGTCTCTGATAACACTGATGGTAATTCTCTTCTCCTTGCATGTGTTATTTTTTCTAAGTTTTTTTCCTAATTATTTCAGACTCTGCCTTCCGTATTAGAGACTTCTGCAATCGGTGATTCTTGGCTAGAGGTTCGTATTGAAGCATGGGATCTCCAAGAGCAGATCAAAGGCTCTGTCCTCCCAGTAAGGGCTTGAAAAGAGTTGCCTTCACTATTAGGAGACCTGGCTGGGCCATTCTGTTGGTGAATCTCTGACATCATTAACTTTTGGATTTGTGTCTTGGGCTGGTCCAATTTCTCTGCTAAGGTGCCTCTGATCCAGGGACTTCATGTCTATCTCCAGGGGTATCGTTCGCATAAACAGTGTATGAAAGTCTTCTCCAGAGCTGTGCAACCTAGCAGCTTTTCTTCGAAGATCTGCTGACTGAACGGCCATTTGGAGTAGAGGAAGAAGGAGGTAAAGGAGGGAGAATCTCAACATCCATTATGACATGTTCATTTACTCTTTTTCATAAGTTACCTACCCCCATCTTTTCCAGGATCCCTTCTGTACCCCATGATAGCCCCTACTTGCCAAAAGTTCTCTCCTTTACTCTTTCTAATCCTCTACAGGGATTGAAGACAGGTAGTCAGAACCATAAGGAATTGAGATGTCAGTCCTGGTACTTCCAAAACACATTCCCCTGTCTTTAGCTTCACCCTAGCTTCTACCTCTGGAGGCATCTGTGGCACAAAATGGGTGGCCTCTTGGCTTCCCCCACCACTAGCTCAGTTTCTGGGTCTTCCGGGTGTTTCCGTGTAACAAAATGGGTGGATTCTTGGCCTTCCCTGCCATAGCTCAGGATCCAGCTCTTGGGTGGGCCAAGTCAGTGCCCCTATCCATGTGCTTCATATCTTCAAAGATATGGCTTTTTCTTCATCCGTCCCTTTTGTTGTGAGTAGTGCCTTTTCACTTTCATTTTACGGAAGTTAATACCTTTGTCCAGTCCTCCGTATTTAACAGGAAGTATGGCTAACGGATCTTGAGCAAGTCTCCCAAACATGCTAAATTCCAGTCTTACAAATGAGACAATGACTTTGCATCATTTACAAGTTGTGAGAATCCATTCTAGTGAATTGTAAAGTTACACGATGTAAAATTTCCCCACTTTTCTGATATTTTGGTTACCTGGTACCACTTGACTAGATTTTTCTAGTAGACTATTTCATACTGAAAGTTCCGGTACTTCACTTTGTCACACTCAGATTCACAGCTGCTTATCCCATTTTTAAACATCTTTTAAGGAAAAGGACCTTATTTTATACTCCCATCTCTTCAAAAATCCATTTCAGTGACTTGAGTTTATAAAACTATTAAGGCACTCATGCTCAGCTTCTGTACTTTACAAGTACTCAGTGTAGCTGAAAAAAAATCATTTCAGTTGCCTAAAGAATAGCTTTCAGGTGCTCGAAAATTTATAGTAAGCCTCTTATGACTGTCAGCCTGAAATAAAATATAAACCACTTTTATTCTAAGCTAAATTGAACCAAAATATAGATGCTTGCATGAGACATGATCTTGCAAATTTCTCTTTATCCTTCGGACATGACTTTAAGAAAGCTATAAATGATCATGTTTACCTTTCCAAAAATATGAAATGTTTAATCTGCACAGTCCCTAAGTATTTGAAGTCCTTGGAGAACTCTGCCAAAGTTAAAAAAGTCTAGGCAACTCAAATGTAGAAAATCACGAGGAGAATGTTGTTATTTATAGAATGGTATATTTCCATCTTTCTGTGCCAGTTATTCTTAAGATATGCTTGAGGATAAAGGAAAATAACATTTGTTGTATTAAGTGAAAATATATAACATGAAGTTAAAACTAAGAATAGGATTTATTCAAAACTGAATGCAGTAATTAAGAATGCAAAATGAAATCTACTCTAACAATCTTTCTTACCAAATGCTTACTGAAATAATTTTAAAATAATCCAGATAAAATATACTGGCAAGTGTATAGGGGGAAGAAAAAAGTTTACCTGGTACAAACTATGATTAGTAAATTTTCCAATATCACTCTAGCCTTTTTCTCTTAAGGGACATTCAAAGAAGTAGGATTTCTGTAGATGTACCAACATATGAAATGTTGACTTCACATTATAATATAAGGGCAGCACATGAGTATCAAAAAAATCTAGAGTTATACTAAAGAATCTGAAGCAGCATAACTTCCAGGTTCTAGGAGAGTCTAAGCTATGAGATCCATCCTTCCAAACACACACACACACAGTTCAGTGAAACAGATCATTTTGAAAGCTCTGCAAGGTGCAAGGTATTTGGAACACTATTCTTCTTTCATTATATGCTCATCTTCTCTGAAAATTAAAGTAGGTGGGGCAAGACATAAAATGCCTATTTCATAGGGGTTTTGTACAGAAATTTCATTTCTGCACACCCTTTTGGTTCTGCTAATCACGGAGGACATCCATGTTGTGGAATCTTGTGAAAATCCTGTGAAAACTGTAGAATTCCTTGAATCTTCACATGGTGATGGCCTCTCTTTATTCCACATGAGAAAAATATAAAGAGAAATTACTTTGTTATCAAGTCCTGCATTCCCAACTCTACTTTTCAGTTCTGAAACTTTTATTGATTACTTCTATAACTCAATAAGTACTTATTAAGTGCCTTTTGTTGTGCCAAATACTCTTCTATGCAGTGGCGACATCTCAGTATGCGAGACCAACAAGATCCTTGCTGTCACAGAAATTACAACTTAGGAAGCTAAATTATGCTGGTGTTTTATTATAAAAATAAATCTAATCAGAGGCTATTCAGAAGAAAGAAAAACAGGGAAAATGAATTCTACCCCAAAGAATTATTATTAACATTTTGGTTTCTTTGCTTCTTGTTATTTTTCCCCCTCTGTCAGAATCTATGGTTGATTTCCTTAGCTGGGGAGCTGTGTATGTCAGGACATTAACATACCGTATCCTACATTTTTCTCCTTGTAAGCATGTGCCCATGTAACTGCATAATTTTCAAGATCATCATTTTTTTTAAAGATTTTATTTGAGAGAGAGAGTGTGCAAGAGCGTGCAAAGCAGGGGGGTGGTGGCAGGCAGAGGGACAGGGAGAACAAACTCCCTGCTGAGCAGGGAGCCCGATGTGGGGCCCGATCCCAGGACCCTGGGATCATGACCTGAGATGAAGGCAGATGCTTAACCAACTGAGCCACCCAGGTGCCCCAAGAGATCATCATTTTTATAGTTGATACTATTCAAACATTCACGGTTTCTTGAAACTGGTATTTGGATGGAATCCTGAACTCCAGTGCACATAGTGCATTCTTAGGAAAACCTAATCTCTACTGGGGTTTGTTAGAAATGCTGTTTATTTTCTAAATCTTTTTTTAACTTCAGGCTTGCTGATCAAGGGTCTCTGGGTCTAATGGGTTTACACAGACAGGAGACCTGTTTAAGCTGCTGCCCAATGATAGGACACACTTTCCCATAGAAAAAATACGATGAACAGCACTTCAATTGCCAGGCCACTCCAGATCATGAAGGGCTTTGTTGGCCTACGATGTACTTAGCGTACTCTTAGCATTAAGCTTCTTCAAAAATTCGAATGGCTTTCGATCCCGGAATTGTTAACTGAACCATTACTATCGTGTTTGTGCTGGAATATGTTTGGCGTTATAAAGAAGTACCATACAAATGAATTTTTAGTATAGGACTTATTTATTTACTTTTGACTATTGTAGCGATGCTATTTTTCCTTGTTAAAGAGAACAACTGTCAATGGATAGAATCAGTTGTGTTCGCCCATTTATTTTATCTAGATATAAAGTGACTGGGTTGCCTTTACTTGGAAACAAAATATCTGCCTTTAGTGAGGTTATTTGAAATTCTTCAGGTAATAACCTATAATTCAGAACTCAATTCCCAAAGATATTTCGTGTTTGTGCAGAGAACAATCTAGGTTTCTGGTATACTAAAAGATACGACCATCAATTGGCTTCTGATTTCAAAGAAGAGAGTTACAAGCTAACAACTACAACAGGAGCCACAATGAAGTAAAGTACCACAGTGGTGGGAGAAGCTTTGAAGAAAGTAAAAAGACAACCCAAAGAATGGAAGATTTTTGTAAGTGATTTACCCGACACAGGATTTGCTTATAGAGTATATAAAGGACTATTACAACTCAATAATAACAACTTAAAAATGGACAGAAGATCCAAGTAAGATACAGAAATGGCCGATAAGCACACCAAAAGATTGTCAACCTCTTTTGCCATCAGGAAAATGCAAATCAAATGAGATACTAATGAGATACCGCTTCATGCCAATAAAAGAGCCAATAACAACAGATGTTGGCGAGGATGTGGAGGAACTGGAACCTTCATATATTGCTGATGGGAGTGTAAAATGGTATAGCCACTTTGGAAAGTCTAGAAATTCCTCAAAAGGCTAGACCATTCTACTCCTAGAATGGCCTCTACCCAAAGAAATGAAAACTTATATCCACATAAAAACATGGCCATTAATGTTCATAGCAGCATTATTCATAATAACCAAAGAGTAGAAACCATCCACAAGCCCACCAACTGAAGAATGGATAAATAGAATGTAGTATACCCATACAAAGGAGTTTTATAAAATGAAATGAAGTACTGAAAAGTGCTGCAAGATGGATGGACCTTGAAAAGATTAGGATAAGTGAAATAAGCCAATCACAAGAGATCACATAGGATTCCATTAACAGGGAATATCCACAGCAGGCAAATCTATAGAAATAGAAAGTTGATTAGTGGTTGCCTGGGGCCGAGGAGATGGAAGGTTATGGGTGATTGCTAAAGGGTACAGGATTTCTCTGAGGTAATTAAAATGTTTTAAAATTGATTATAGTATCGATTGCACAACCCTGAATATACTAAAAGCCAGGGACTTGTACACTTTAAATGGATGAATTGTATGGTTTGTGGGTTATATCTCAATAAAGCTGCTTTAAAAAAAATTGGGGGGTAACGGGATGGGAGTGAAGACTGCAAATGGTCATGAGGGGCCTTTTGGGGATGGTGAAAAGGTTTGATTATGGTGATGGTTTCACAACTCAGAATTTATTAACAACTATTGAAGTATACCTTTAAAATGAATAAAATTTATGGTAAATAAAAATTTGATATAATTTAAGTAAACTCTCAGAGGACTTAAGATTCCAGCTCAGAGGCAAGGAACATTCTTGGTCAGAACCCAAATTTCTGGAATAGTTATGCTCCCTGAAGCAGAGGTTCTGTAAGGCAGCATAATTTGCAGCCAGCCACAAGCCCCAGAGGCATTGCTGTTAGCAATCGTATTTCACAAATTCCAGGTAACTAGCATATGTTGATTTTCAACTGGTTAGGTGGTAAAGAAAAGGCAACTTGTACAGCTGAGCACTTCTTCGCGGCCCTGTGTGAACCTCCAGAGCACACAACTATGTATAGTAGGTTTCCCAGTACAATCATCCACAGTATCTTCTTACACTAGAGTCCTTCTTGGGATAGCAGTCATCTGAGCTCCCTGAGTGGACGTTTTCCTGGAGATGAAGTGGCTTAATACTCCCAGAGAATGCCAAGGATCAGAGAGGTGGGGGGCAGGGAGGGTGTTCATCTCTACAACGCCAGGAGAAGGCAGAGTTCAGAGTTTTTATACAGGGGAAAAATGAAGTAGAATTATACCTAGCTGGTGCCTCTGCTCTCTCCCATGCCTGGTGGGCCAGAATGTGCCCATATGGCCCATATGCCATCAATGCAGGCAGAACTAGATCTATGATCCAGAGATAGGCATGTCTGACCTCTAACTATGGAAGAACTATCTGATTACTTGGTTTCTCTGCCAGTCAGGCCCATTGGGATTCCACTGAGACCACAGAGCAAGACCATGGAGCAGGTAAAAACAGGTACCTAGTTTCTGGTCAAGTATGCAACACTGGTCACTCACTAGAGCTTAGCTACCTACTGTGATAATCACAACATCTAACTCCAGAATGGTCCCATGAAACCCTTCGAGTAGTAACTGGATAAAATGCTGTAGTATGTATCAGCCTTGGTCTTAGGCTAAGAACTACCAACCACTGGGAACCAAGCTCATGTGGCCCAGCACATGGTAGCTCATCCAAGATTAGTACCGTACGCGGCAACAGGGGGGAATCCAAACCAAACCAAACCAACCAAAACCAAACCAAACCAACCAAAACCAAACCAAAACCAAACCAACCAAAACCAAACCAAACCAACCAAAATCAAACCAAACCAAACCAAACCAAACCAAACCAAAACCAAACCAAAACCAAAACCAAAACCAAAACCAAAACCAAAACCAAACCAAAACCAAAACCAAAACCAAACCAAAACCAAAACCAAACCAAAACCAAAACCAAACCAAACATTGACACAGAAATTAAGTCAAAGGATTACATACTAGTATAGCCCGTCTAATGTGTGTGGGTTGAAGCACTCAGGCTGGGTTAGGGCAAATCCTTAAGACAGTAGGATCTCCAGAGAAAAATCAGGACAGTTGGAAAGGTAGGTTTGGGGGTCATCTCGAAGGATAAATTGTAGTGATGGCATGGTCCTTAGGACTGACTACATGAACCTGGACTTGAGTTCTTGCTCTGCCACTTGCTAGCTAAATATTTAAGTAGTAAAGTTACTTTTCCTGACTAAACCTCAAGTTCATCCTCTGTAAAACTATCTGCTTTTTAGGTTTGTCAAATATGAAGTGAGAAAATTTTTTCTATACCCCTGCAGCCACAGTATGAAGTGAGATACTCTCCCCCAATCCCAGGAAAGGCTCAGAATAAGAGGGAAAGAGCAGAGGGGCGCCTGGGTAGCGCAGTCATTAAACGCCTGCCTTCGGCTCAGGGCGTGATCCCGGAGTTCTGGGATCGAGCCCCACATCAGGCTCCTCTGCTGGAAGCCTGCTTCTCCCTCTCCCACTCCCCCCGCTTGTGTTCCTTCTCTCACTGGATGTCTCCCTCTGTCAAATAAATAAATAAAATCTTTAAAAAAAAAAAAAAGAGGGAAAGAGCAGAAAGGGCTAATGATAACAAAAAGATGGCAAATACGTGAGGACTGATTTCATATTTGCTGATAATCACAATGAAGCAGATGAAAATATAGGTTGTCAAGATAGGAAACCAATTTCTGTTTAAGTCTAAAATGCGACAGGGCGCTTGGGTGGCTCAGTCAGTTAAGCGTCTGCCTTCAGCTCAGGTCAGGCTCCCAGGGTCCTGGGATCCAGGCCCCTGTCATACTCACTGCTCAGTGGAGAGTCTGCTTCTCCCTCTCCCTCTCCCTCTCCCTCTGCCCCTCCCCCTTCTTGTACATGCATGTGTACGCTCTCTGTCAAACAAATAAAATGTAAAAAAAATTATATATATATAATATATATATAATGTGACATCTACATGACCAATTCTTAAGAAAAAGTCAGCAGCAATTGAATGCTTTACAAATGTAGTATTTCAAGGAGTATTTTGAACATGCCTGTTTCAAGAAATTTCATTTAAGTTACTTTAAATTAAGGGTTAGGTTACTAACTTGCCAATAACCCATTAATTCTGAGAATTGTCATAAATTATATTATCTATTATGTGACTCCAGTAGGCATCCAGATTCACTGCAAAGTGAATACAGTGATTTCTCAGGTCACAGAGGAACATACTATTTTTCTGTATTGATAGGTGTGTCAGTGGGTAGACACGACTCGGAATTTGAATCCACCAACACCTGAGTTCTAATTCTGGCTTCACCATTTACTAGCTCCATGAACTTCAAGTTCCGATATATCCAAGCTTCGGTGTTACCATCTTAGAAGTGGTTGTAATACTACCCATCTTTTAGGTTCAGGTTAAGAATTAAATCAGGCATCATCAAGGTGTTTATAAAGTTTATTCTACAAAATGCATTCTGTCATGAAGAAGCATCAACTATTAAACGTGTTGTTTTTCTAAACCCAGTTTGTATGAACCCAGGTATATGCACTAAAACCAGAGGAACATTGGGACTCATAACTAATTTAGATAATATTTGGTTTCTAGCAAAATTGGGAATGTTCTGGACTCAGAGGTTCAACCTTGGCTGCACATTGGAATCACCCAGAGGGCTTTAAATGTGTATATCCAAGCCTCCCCTCCAGAGATTGTTTCACTTGGTCTATCTTTAGGGTAATGAGACTTCTAGAAACCCTCCGGGTGATTCTGATGTGCAGCCAAGCTTGAGACCCACTGCTCTAGAGAAAATCGTCAAATACAAGCTGGGGAACCAAACCAATGAATTCTACTGTGAATTTAGTTAATCTAGCCTGTGTCTACCCTAAAGTACAGATTAGCCTGGATAAGCACGAATATACTGAAGGCTCAGCTTTTTGTTCTAAGACCCGTTCATTAGCAGGAATCACTGAACTCAAAACACCTTCTTCTTGCTGGCCTCCTCACAAGGTGCCCTCGGAAAAGTTGCTGATGGCCAGGCTGTGTTGTGGTTGGGATCATCTGTGGTTGTGTTAGTCCGGGTTCCCTAGAAAAACACAACCAATAAATAAGATGCAGGGTGTGTGTATGTGTATGTACATATATGTTAATTATAAGAAAATGGCTGGTGCGATCATGGGGGCTAACAGTTCCAACATCTGCAATTGGCAAGCTGGGGACCCAGGAGAGCCAATGGTGTTGTAACATCAGATTCAGGAAGAGCTAATATTTTAGTTAGTCACTGCCTGAGGGCAGTGAAACAAATGGATATTCTGGCTAGAAGGCCGTCGGGCAGGAAGAGCTTTCCTTGTGTGCAGGAGGGTCAGCATTTTTGGTCTATTCCTTCGACGGATTGGATGATGCCCACCCACACTCAGGAAGGGAATCCCCTTTATTCAGTCTACTGATTCAAAGGTTAATCTTATCCAGAAATACCCTCACAGACACACCAGAATGTTTAACCAAATGTCTGTGCATCCTGTGGTCAAGCTGACATATACAATTAACCATCATAGTGGTATTTGGTCCTTAAGCCCCATATGCTGCTCCTGCAGGAATCATGAAAAGACACCCAGGAGCAGGAGTAAGGAGACTGGGAGACAGCTGTCTGGCTATCTACAGCATAGTTTCTTGGCAATTGAGGAGAAAGAATGAGAAATTCACAAATTGCTATATCATTGACTTCCATATTATGTGTTTCTAGATTATTTCATAGCAGTGGCTTCAAGAACTGCTAAAACCAATTCTGTTTCACTCCCAAGTACTTGGGTCATTGAAGGGAGGAAACAAGTCATAGGCAGGACATGAATGAGTTTTCTCTCTTGGCCTAAGAGAAGTTCACTCAACATTGTTACTTTAATATTACTGAGATACGGCAGTCTTAAATATTCTATTTTGCCAAAAGCATTAGGGCTCCTTGAGAATCTTCACCACTAAGGAATTCCATATATAGACATATAGACACACACACACTTTGCTTGGGTTCTTAAAGTTTTGCATTAGTTTTTTTTCCTCCCTGCATACTACACCTGTGTCACGGGAACTTACCTCTGACTCTACATGCTAAGCTCCATTTGTGAAATAGGAGCTTCGCTCTGCACTCTCACTTTTCTCAAACTCCTACCATCTGGAAATGAAACCTAGACGCTCAGTTCATCTTGGAGCAAGCCAAAGTCAGCTGAAGCCTGAATACTTGCTAAAGAAGGAACCAGAAATAGGCTTCTGGGAGGCAGACGGTGGGGTTGGGGAAGCTATGGTGGGCGGGGGGAAGAAAAGTAATTGCCCTAAATAGCCAGAAGTTCATGCATCTCTCCTCTAGGAGGCGCTCTCCAACCCCTCCCCCCAACTCCTGCTTGCCTTATCTACGTGTATCTTCAGTAGCTCTCTTAGTGGGCTTCCCAGAGCAGGGGCCTGAGCCTCACCCGGGAACTTCTTAGAAACGCAAATTCTCAGACACCACCCTAGACCTACTCAATTGAAAACTTTGGGAGTGGAGGCCAGCAATCTGTTTTAACAGGCTTCCAGGTGCTGCCGATGCCTGTCTTCGGGAAGTTTCACGCTAATGAAAGCATACTGCTTCCTCAGTGCCCTACTGACACACCTCTACAAATGAACATTCCTTTCTCTTCCAGCTTATTCGGGAGGAAAGACAGTTTCATATCCCCGTCTCTGGGCTAACTCTCTCACTGTTTCACGCAAACGAGCAAAACATCAGTGGACTCCTGCCTGGATTTCTGAACAGGACACGCATGAAAAGAAGGGAAGGGATGAAGAGGCACGAAGCAAGAGGAGAAAATCAAAGTTGTGAGGTGAACTAGCACCTCTTTTATCCTAACAGGGAGACATTAATATGGCTTTCAGCAGCTTTCGATTCTGAATATTTGTTTTTTAAGATTTTTTTTTTTTATTATTTATTTATTCGACAGAGATAGAGGCAGCCAGCGAGAGAGGGAACACAAGCAGGGGGAGTGGGAGAGGAAGAAGCAGGCTCATAGCAGAGGAGCCTGATGTGGGGCTCGATCCCGGAACGCTGGGATCACGCCCTGAGCCGAAGGCAGACGTGTAACCGCTGTGCCACCCAGGCGCCCCTGAATATTTGTTTTTAAGTAATTTTCACATTGGTCGACCAGACTGAAAGGAACCGAAGCAGAGCTTTTCAAACCTGAGAGTCTATCAGAACTCTCTGGGGTGAGGGGCGGGGAGAGGAAGCTTGGCAGCATGAGGCTTCCTGTCCTTCTCCCCAAGATCCTGATTCAGTAGGTCTAGGGTGAAGCCCATGACTGCATTTCCAACAAGTTCCCAGGTAAAGCCTTGTTGCTGGTCTTTCGACCACACCTTAGCACTGCACTAGGGGACAAAATCTGTGCCTCAAGCATTTAACAAGTGCCCGATGTGTTCAAAACCCCACATTAGCTGCTTAGAAAAGCAAGAACACAATCTGTTTTCAATAGGTTCATAGTCTTGTATGAGCAAAAGATATAAAATATTTTGTTTCATCAACTTTAAATTCATTGAAGAGAAAGTTCCCCTAACATAGGGATAATAACAGTATTCTCTTATAGCACGATTGAGAAGATTTAAAAAGATAGTACATGGAAAGCATAGACTGTAAAGAATTTTTCAGCCATAGCTGGCACATAGTAGAAGCCTCTATCTTGGTCCTTAGAGGTGTTTGTATAGGAAAGCGGAAGTGAGAAGCCCCAGCCAATGGCGCGATGCTGAAGAGTCAGCCAAGCAAAGGGAGCAGAAGTCACTCACCTGAGGCTGTGGGTGCACTCACTGATGGCCACAGCGGGCAGCTGATGAGAAACCAAAGCACCTTTTCAGATAGGGTATAAAAGCTTCTCCAAACCAAGTGGCAGGGAGCACGTCTTGAAAATCCAGCAACAAAATTCAGCAGACAGAAGGAAACAGAAATAATCAAAAGAAGGCAAAATACGTACCCTGGGAAACACCAGAAACACCACTGACTGCAGTCCACTCTTCCGTACCAACCGCAACATGGAATGGAACGGGGTTGCCTGCTTTTAGAAGACATGCACCAGATGAACCGAATAAATCCTTGATTCCTCGATCAATACGAAACTGCTGGAAGTCATGTTGAATCACACGAAGTAATTCAAGTAACTCTGTTTCCTCTTTCAAAGCCTTTGTTTCTACAGAAGCAGGGGTTCTCAGCCTTGATCGCACATTGGAATCACCTAAAGAGCTTGAAAAACTACTGATGTTTGGATCTCACTTCCAGAGACTCACCTAAGTGGTCAGGGGTTAGCCAGGGTACAGGGATATTTAAAGTCTTCTCTAATGATTCCAACGTCCAGCCAAGATTGAGAACCATTCTCCAAGTCTTCCTGATTCTTCTACGCTCAGTTACAAAGCATAAAAGATTTTATTCCATCCAATATGCAAGAATTTCTAAGTAAGTGTCGAAACTACTTGAGGCTACCGAAGGTCTAAAGAGAGTTTGTTAGGGAGGTTTCTTTGGAGAGCATTGTTCGGTAATGCCAATCTCCAGGATGGAGACATAGGGGGTGACTTCTTCTTCGCCTTGGCTAAGAAAGAGGCTTCAGGGGCGCCTGGGTGGCACAGTGGTTAAGCGCCTGCCTTCGGCTCAGGGCGTGATCCCGGCGTTATGGGATCGAGCCCCACATCAGGCTCCTCCGCTATGAGCCTGCTTCTTCCTCTCCCGCTCCCCCTGCTTGTGTTCCCTCTCTCGCTGGCTGTTTCTATCTCTGTCAAATAAATAAATAAAATCTTTAAAAAAAAAAAAAAAAAAGAAAGAGGCTTCAGCAGGATTACCAAGAATTTTCTATTCATCCAACATAGCAGGGAGACAAAGTGGCCTGGTATCTGACCACTGGAAAAATGTAAAGGCAGAGAGAGAGACTTGCTAACTGCTCCAATGTTGAGAGGTAAACGGTTTTGTCAGGACAAGGCATGCCTAAGCAGACTGCCCAGGAGGTACAAATTTGCATGGTCCTGAAGGTTCATTCCCTCCACCCTTTCAGTAGATTAGCAAAGAGCTGGCCTGCCAGGTCTGAGTTCACTCAAAGGGAAAACAGGCTAATACAGACAGCTGATTTCAGAAGGCTTCATCTTTCTATTCTATATTTTTATTTATATCTTTCTCTTTTTTATTTCCTAAAAGTAAGAGAAATGTCATGGGAACGCCTACAGTTTCAAATAGAAGCAGGGAAAGTAACTTCCCACTAAATAATTTAAGAGGAGAGTGGAAGTCAAAAAAGAAAGAGCGGTTTCAGTGAATAGCATACTAGGAGATCCCAGCCCCCACCTCCAGCCCCAAAAAAGCCCCCAGAAAATAAGTTAACATGAATCACTATATTGTACACCTGAAACTAATATAACACTGTATATTAACTATACTCGAGTTTTAAAAATTAATAAAATAATAATTTAACAACTACCATGGATGAAAATAGCCCGGGAATGTTCCAGATTATAATTAAGGGGCTACAGCTTCTTCAGTGGAACACAAAAACCAAGGATGGCCACACAGAGAAGATAGGAATCATTTTACCCCTCCCCCTAGCCCTGGTGCCAAGAGGAATCCCCTACACCGTGAGTTCTTCTGAGGCGGATAAGGAGAGCAAAAGGACCCCAGTGGCTTTTACTACTAAGGACTCCAGCAGTCCACACTACTTCCTTGGGTCCCTACAGCCTTCACTACTGAGGACCTGAACAGTCTTAGCCAGTGGAGACTTCAGCTGCTGGAGCCACTGGGAGCCCAGGACAGTGTACCTCCTCCTCCCCCTGAATCATTCCCCGCTGTGGCCCACCTCCCTTCCACAGCCCTGCTACTGCCACATGCCCACCCACCCACCCCCGATATGGAAGTGCTACATACCCAGCTGACCCAGTGAAGTGACACCACGGACTCACTGGAACTCAGAATATGTTCACAGAATGAGCATCACCACATGTCCCCAGAAGTGGCACCAGACCGAGCACCACCACATACACCCCCAGCTGGCCCCCTTGTGCCCACTTACAGGTGAAAGTCTCTCCCTACTGAGGCCAGTCCTTAAAGTCTGGAAGAGGTGACAACTTCTTCAAATGTGCTGATAGAAACACAAGGCTACAAAGAACACAAAAAATCAGGCAAACACGACAGTACTAAAGGAGCACAACTAATCTCCAGTCACTAGCCCCCCAAAAATGGATACCTATGAATTACCTGACAAAGGATTTTAAAATAATTGTTTTGAAGCTCAGTGAGTTCAGTTGAGCTCAGATAGACAACTCAATAAAATCGGAAAAGCAGTACATGAACAAAACAAGAAGTTCAACAAAGAGATAGAAGTCATTTAAAAAGAACCAAACAGAAGTTCTGGAGCTGGAGAATACAATGAATGAACTGCAAAGTGCAGTGGAGAGCTTTGACAACAGACTCAATCAAGCAGAAAAGAGAATCCGCAAACTCAAAAACCAACCATGGGAAATTATCCAGTTGAAGGAGAAAAAGGAAAAAGAATGAAACACAGTGAAGAAGCCTACTGTAATAGGACACCATGAAGTAAATCATGTGGGAGTCCCAGAAGAAGCAAGGGGGGGGCAGAGAGATTATTTAAACAAACAATGTCTGAAAACTTCCTGAAACTGGGGAAAGAAATACACGTCTGCATCCAAGGAGCCCAAAGAACCCCAAATAGGTTAAATATAAAGAGGTCTACATAGAGACATATTATAATTACATTGTCAAAAGACAAAGGCAAACAGGCACCTGGGTGGCTCAGTTGGTTAAGCATCTGCCTTCAGCTCAGGCTCCCTTCTCAGTGAGAGTCTGCTTCTCCCTCTTCCTTTGCCCCTT
This sequence comes from Ursus maritimus, assembly GCF_017311325.1. Taxonomy (NCBI): domain Eukaryota; kingdom Metazoa; phylum Chordata; class Mammalia; order Carnivora; family Ursidae; genus Ursus; species Ursus maritimus. The sequence continues at coordinate 4,286,284 of NW_024426008.1, forward strand.
CCCTGCTTGTGCTCTCTCTTGTTCACTCTCTCTCTCTCTCAAATAAATAAAATCTTTTTTTAAAAAAAGACAAAGGCAAAGTGGGAATTTTGAAAACAGTGAGAGAAGAGCAACTCATCACATGGAAAGGATTTCCTTATGAGGCTATCAGTGGATTTCTCAGCAGTTACCTTGAAGGCCGGGAGAGACTAGGATGATATATTCAAAGATATATTCAATGAATATGATATATTCTTCCATTCAACTAAATGGAAGAAAACTGCCAATCAAAAGTATTATTGCTGGCAAAAGAATCCTTTAGAAATGAAGGAGAGAGAAGTCTTTCACAGACAAAAACTAAGGGAATTGGACATCATTAGATCTGCCTTACAATAAATGCTTAAGGGACTTCTTCAACTTGAAATGAAAACATGCTAAACAATAGGAGAGCATAAACCTCAAAAGAGATATTAAAGCTGGCTCTAGAGACAAAGAAGGTTATTCTATGATGAAAGGGTCAATTCAGCAGAAAGATTTGGCAATTATAAATATATACGCACCCAACATCAGAGCACCTAAATATATAAGGCAAACATTGGCAGATCTGAAGGGAGAAATTTACAGCAATACAATAATAGTGGGACTCAATACCCCACTTTCAATAATGGATAGAACATCCAGACAGAAAGTCAATAAAGAAACACATGACTTAAAAAAACACTAGATATAAAGGACCTTAAAAAAGCTGAGTTCAGGAGCGCCTGGGTGGCCAAGTCATCTTAATCAAGCAACCAATTCTTTTTTTTTTAATGTTTTTTTTATTATACTATGTTAGTCACCATGCAGTACATCCCTGGTTTCTGATGTAAAGTTCGATGATTCATTAGTTGCGTATAACACCCAGTGCACCATGCAATACGTGCCCTCCTTACTACCCATCACCAGCCTATCCCATTCCCCCACCCCCCGCCCCTCTGAGGCCCTCAGTTTGTTTCTCAGAGTCCATAGTCTCTCATCAAGCAACCAATTCTTAATTTGGCTCAGGTCATGATCTCTCGTGGTTGTGGGATCCGGCCCCGTGCCTGTGCCTGGCTCTGCACTAAGCAGAATCTGCTTCAGATTGTCTCTCTCCCTCTCTCTGCCCCTCTCCCTGCTCATGCTCTCTCTCTCTCAGAAAGAAAGAAAGAAAGAAAGAAAGAAAGAAAGAAAGAAAGCTTAAAAAAAAAAGAAAAAAAGCTGAGCTCATAGAAGCAGAGTAGAATGGTGCTTACCAGGGATTGGAGGGTGGGGGGAGGGAGGCAAAGGGGAGCTGCTGCGCAAAGGATACAAACTTCCATTTATAAAATGTGTATGTTCTGGGGATTTCATGTACAGTACAGGGACTACAGTTAACAATGCAGTTGACCCCTGAATGCTGACCCCTCTGGCAGTCAAAAAGCCATGTATAATTTTCGACTTCCCCAAAACTTTTTTTTTTTTTAAGATTTTATTTATTTATTCGACAGAGATAGAGACAGCCAGCGAGAGAGGGAACACAAGCAGGGGGAGTGGGAGAGGAAGAAGCAGGCTCATAGCGGAGGAGCCTGATGTGGGGCTCGATCCCGTATCGCCGGAATCACGCACTGAGCCGAAGGCAGATGCTTAATCGATGTGCCACCCAGGCGCCCCTTGACTTCCCCAAAACTTAACTGCAAATAGTCTACTGTTGACCGGCAGCCCCACCAATAACATAAAGAGTCAATTAACACATATTCTGTACGTTATATATATTGTATACTGTATTCTTATAATAAAGCAAGCTAGAGAAAAGAAAATGTTATTTAAAAAGTCATAAGGAAAAGACATTTACTGTACTATTTCTATCAGAAAAAATCCACTGTTCAAAACTTGTGTTGTTCAAGGGTCCACTACTGTACTGAGTACTTGGAATCTGTGAAGAAAGTAGATCTTAAGTGCTCTTGTCACCCAAAAAAGAAAAAGTAAAAGAAAAAGAAAAAAGAAAGAACAGAAGAACGAAAGAGAAAATGGTAACTATGTGAGACGATGGATATGTTCATTAGCTCTATTGGGGTGATCGTTTCACAATGTATACATATATCAATATATCAAGTTAAAAATCCCTTAAAGAAAAACCAAAATAGAGACTACAGTTTGAATATACCGCTAGACCAAACATTAATAGTCACATAAGCAAAACATAAAATTGTGCTGATTTGTCCTGTCTTTGAAAAGTAAAAGAGAGAAAGATAGGAAGGTGTTTTCTAATTACATTCCTTAAATCAAGTCCAGCTCGTTCAAACATACTGCTTATGTTACTTTTCACCCATCGATGGGAAAAGCTTAGACTATCTGATAACACCAAATATTGGTGAGAATGTAGGAAAATGGAACTCTCATACTTTGCTGGGAGAGTCATTCAGTCACAACCATTCTGGAGAGTAATCGGAGTACTTGGTGAAATGGATAGGTGTACTATATCCTCTAGGACAGAATTACCCCATATTGCATACCCCCAGAGAAACATACACGCAGGTCACAAAGGCACATGTACAGGGATGTTTGTTGCAACATTGTTTGGGATAACGAGCAATTGTAGGAAATGGATAAATAAGAGTTTAGCTTTCAGCCTTTGTATAGAAGGCACTCAGGAAGCGTAGAGGGGACGGGATGTTGAATCAGGCAAACTACGGTATCCATCGTTTAAGTCTAGTTTAAACTGGAATTCTGAGGCTCACACTAGAATACCCAAAAAACCTTACAGAACACCTGACTTCTGGATTCCATGTCAGATCTAACCAGACACCAGCAGGTTCCCATGTGTTTCTCCAAACACTAAACTATGACTTTTTTTCCCCTAACATCGGTAATGTAACCAGTGCCTTGGTTCTATTTTTCATGCGGGTTTTGCATACTCAGCTCATTTTTTTACACTTGTGCCATCCATAGTTCTAGAGCGTTTTGCCACTATTTATTATATAGTCAATGTATCTCTTTTCTTTTTTGCTTCTCTGAAGCTCTTTATCTCCTAGGTTCCTCAAGAAGGGTCCTTGGAATGATATTCTGCAAGGTGTGGCATGTTTGTCAAAATTTGTCAGGGACCTTAATTCTTTTTTGTTTTAATTGAGGGGAAATTCCCATAAAATCAACTAACCATTTTAAAGTGAACAATTCAGTGGCATTTAGTATATTCACCATGTTGTTCAACCACTACTCTACCTAGTTGGAGAACATTTTCATGACCCCCAAAGGAAACCCTGATCCATTAAGCAGTCACTCCCCAGTCCCCTTTTCTTGGTCCCCCAGCAAACACCCATCTGCTTTCTATTTCTATGGATTTACCTATTGTGGATAGTTCCTATAAATGGAATCAGGCAGTATGTGACCTTCTGTGTCTGGCTTCTTTCTCTTAGCATGTAGCAGTACTTGTTCCTTCTTATGCCCAAATAAGATTTCATTGGAAGAATCACCACCTTTTGTTTATCCACTCCTCGTTTGATGGATCTGTCCCTCATTTTTTTAAGTGAAATGAGATGTCCTGTAACCATAGGAGGGAAGGAGGAACAAGGACAGATATCCTAGCTTTTCTTTTTTTTTTTTAAGATTTATTTATTTATTTGACAGAGAGAGACAGTCAGCGAGAGAGGGAACACAAGCAGGGGGAGTGGGAGAGGAAGAAGCACGCTCCTAGTGGAAGAGCCTGATGTGGGGCTCGATCCCGGAATGCCAGGATCACGCCCTGAGCCGAAGGCAGACGCTTAACGACTGTGCCACCCAGGCGCCCCAAATATTCTAGATTTTCAGCTCTAGAATTCCTCCTTCCGATGTTGTCATGAAGTGATCACAATGATGACCTCAAACTTTCTGCCTTCTCTGTTTCTCTCCCTAAGTTTTATTTGGACCTTCCTATATTTGCCCTGTATTAGTTTCCCATTACTGCTCTAGCAAATTAGCATAAATTTAATGGCTAAAAACCCCAGAAACTTATTCTCTTACAGTTTGGAGACCAGATGACCAAAATTAGTCTTATGAGGCTAAGAATCAAGGTGTCGGCAGGGTGACATGCCCTCTGGAGGCTCTAAAAAAGAAACTTTCTTTGCCTTTTCTAGCATCTAGAGCTGTATTCCTTGCCTTCCTTGGCTCATGATACCTTCATATTCAAAGCCCGTGACATAGCATTTTCTCTCTGACTCTGCTTCCCTCACGTGGATGTCTTATCGCATAGTTAAATCTCCCTCTGCTTTCCTTTTATAAGGCCACTTGTGATTGCATTTAGGGACCGCTGGATAATACAGGATAATCTCCCACAGCTGCAAAGTTCCTTTTGGCATATAAGGTAACATTCACAGGTTCCTTTCCAGGCTTCAGAATCTGAATATCTTTGGGGTCATTATTCAGCTTACCACATACACCTGCTACCCTTTCCTGCTGCACTTGGATTCTATTTTCAGCTGGTTCTTTTCATGCTGGTGTTTATCTTGAAAGGAGTTTCATCTTGTCAATTTCAAGAATTAAAGGGTCCAGCCTGCTCCTGCAGCGGTGACATTACATAGCCTTCTGCTTGCACTCATCCACAAATTGAATCCTGAAGAACCCTACCCAGTTCCTGAGGCCTTTCTCAGTGTAGTCCATTTCTTTTTTCAATGAGTATCTGCTGGTGATTTGGGGGGTTTTCTGTTCTCAGGGCGCTCGGAAGCCTTACTTTTGCTTTTTGTACTATACAGATGCAGACACCACGTTGCAGTAAATTGTGCCCACCCACCCAAACTTTGGATAAGATATTTTCACTTCGCTATCTTAAGTTGCTTTCCCTACTTTTAGGAAAATATTTGGGGAGAGTAGGAACTACACTTGTCAGTGTCATTTTCCTCTGAGGGACTGAGAATCCCTCAGTTCAGTATATTTATTTATTTATTTATTTATTTATTTATTTATTTACTTACTTATAGTGTGTGCTAGTAAGGGTGGAGGGGCAGAGAGAGAGGGAGAGGGAGAATCCCAAGCAGGCTCCACGCTCAGGGTGGAGCTCAATTTGGGGCTCGATCTCATGACCCCAAGATCATGACCTGAGCCAAAATCAAGAGTCAGATGCTTATTTTTTAAAGAAAAATTCAGTTCAGAGTAGCTTCCTGTAGAAGATTTGTGAAGTGTCACAAGTTTTCACCCCCACTGCCAGCACCCATGATCAAAGTCATCTCCTCCAAAGGCGTAATCTTTCTTTTTTGCTTTGCCATAAAATCCCTTCCTGAGTCTTAATTCTTTCAACAACCCAAACTGTAAATTAGAGAGAAAATTGCTTTACTAGTATGAGGCAAGTGTACCGAGATGTGACAGCAATATCATTTGCAATAATGAAAAACTTGAATAAATCCGTGAGTATAATCCACCAATGGATTCTTTCTCCTCTCTCAAAGATGTTTGAGACCTTTGCTCTCTTGCAAAGTTAAACATAGGCAAAAGCAGCAGGCTCAGTCCCTAGGTCTTACTTGAAGTGCCTTTCTTTCTCACCAATATTTTAAAAACTTCTTGATATCCGTTTCCTCTGAGGGTTTTAGCACTGAATGCAGTGACATAGTGCCCAGTTTCTCTAAGTAGTATTCACTTCCAGGCTTCAGTCATAGTATCTATTTCTTCTGTCAATTATGATGAAGCTGTAAAACCAAGAAATCTTTAAAGTAAGATTTCTCCTTTATATTTAATCTTTTTTATTAAGGTTCTATTTATTTCTTTGAGAGAGAGAGCACGCACAAGCGGGGCCGGGGGCGGGGGCAGAGGGAGATGGAGAAGCAGGCTCTCCTCTGAGTGTGCAGGGACTTGATCCCAGGACCCTGAGATCATGAATTTCAAGAATTAATTTGAGCGGAAGGCGGGTGCTTAACTGACTGAGCCACCCAGACGCCCCTCCTTTATATTTAGGATGACTGCATGATTTGTCATTTAAACCAGGACATGTTTGAGAATAGAAGAGGCTCTCATAATAACCATTGTAGGACCATAGGTGAAAATGAGGACTGAGATGAACTGATGTAATGGTCAGCGTATATGTGATCAACCAATCGATAGCCAACCAGAAATCATCTAGTGGTGGGACCAACTCTTGAGCCTATTGAGGAGCAACATGGGGGTGCCTGGGTGGCTCAGTCGTTAAGCATCTGCCTTCGGGTCAGGGCGTGATCCTGGCGTTCTGGGATCGAGCCCCATGTCAGGCTCTTCCACTGGGAGCCTGCTTCTTCCTCTCCCACTCCTCCTGCTTGAGTTCCCTCTCTCGCTGGCTATCTCTCTGTCAAATAAATAAATAAAATCTTAAAAAAAAAAAAAGGAGCAACATGAATCCAGTGTGAGATCCTCTACTGTTTCCTACCTGGTTCTGAAATCATAGTGGAGTTAGGGACAGCTGATTTACTCTGAGGACCCTACCCCTCCCCGCCTTGAAGACAGAGAATGAATTGGCCGCTTTGTGGTTTGATTTCGTTTTATTTTATTTTATTTATTTTTTTAGCTTTGTGATTTAAAGCAGCAAATATTGTCCTTCCTTCCATGAATAGTTTTTCTAGAAAATGCAAATTTCTAAATTTCAGAAATAAAAAATGAAAATATAGCAATAATCAATATGCCCATTCTAGTTTTTAAAAAGGCAGTGATAGTTAAAAAGAGAGAGAGAGAGAGAGAAAAGAAAAAGAAGAAAGAAAAACAAAACAAAACAAAACAAAAAACCCCCAAATCACTATCCATTGACGTAAAAGTGCCAACCACTGATTTTTTGAAATTAATTAAAGGTTCAGCTTTATGTAAATGTTTAGCTAAAAACTTGATACGTATTAATATAATTTATATTTCGCCTGGTTCGGGGATGGGGTGGCCTCTAATGGAGGCTGCTTCCAATCCTTCGAGGGACTCCTCCCACGGTTGGGAGGGGGAGTTTTTGACTCTACAATATTTATACAGCAACCATCATGGCAGCCTTCCCCCATGGGGGTTGGGGCCAAAACACAATGCAAATGTATTATAATGAGTCTAGGGGTTACCCTAGGGGGAAAGTGGAAGAAGAGAGCGCATGTTCCGCACCTGTGGCTCTTGGTCTATTAGCCCCGGGGTCTTGGAAGACACAAAGTTAGGATGCTGTGCCCCCAGTCTTCTAACATGTAACAGATTTACCACGGTCCTTGTCTCCAGCTCATGTCTGTCTACTCTATTATTTGACCAACGCATACACACATAGAGGCTCATGTGCAACCCACACCATATTGACTCAGAACATCTCCATCACCGCAGGGGGGTCTCCTGTGCCCCCTCAGTCAATTCCTACTCAGCCCTAGAGGGAGAAGATTTTGATTTCCATCACAATAGCTTACAGTCGCTGCTGCTAGAACTTCATATCAAAGAAATTATATAGTATGTCCTTTTTTGTGTTTGTCTTCTTTGAGATGGATCCATGTTACTGCGTGTACCAGTGGTTCAATCCTTTCTCCCGGCTCAGCGGTATTCCACTGTATGGCCACGCCGCAAGGTCCTTAGCCTCTCTTGTTTGTGAATATCTGATTGTTTCCAGTTTCTGCGCTTATGAGAAAGGTTACTACGAACATTACTGCCTATGTTTGTTTGCGGACATACATTTTTCCTTTCTCTTAAATAAATACTTAAGAATGGGATTGGTGTGTTTATGAAAATATGGTCTAGTAGCAGTTCTGGTGCATTTTTGAGTATCTAGTAGGTTCATCTTTACCTTTCAATTGGAGTATTTAGGTTTTATATTCAGTGCAAATAATGACAATATAATTTTTGTGGTTGGTTTTCTGTTTCTATTTGTTTTCTATTTGTCCCATGTTTCCTTTGTTTCTCTGGTTTTCTCCTGCCTTTTTAAAAAAGTTTATTTATTTATTCACTTAAGCAACCTCTACACCCAATGTGGGGCTCAAACTCACGATGCTGAGACCAAGAGTCACATGCTCTTCCGACTGAGTCAGCCAGGCACCTGCTTGCTTTGGCTTAATCAAGTTTGGTTTTGTTGTTTAGAATTCCACTTTATCCCCTCTATTTCTTTTATATAATTCTTTGTGTTGTTTCTATAACTGTTGTCCTAGAGATTACAATACTAGTCTTCAACCAATGTCTACCTTCACACAACATCAGTTTCACAATGTAAGAATCTATAATAGTATAATTCAATTCATTTCCCTCCTACAATGTATCCTTTTATCCTCTTATTAGGTATTATAATAATGTGTTATAAATCCCGCAAAATAATGATACATTGTTATTACTTTTGCTTTAAAAATCAATAATGTTTTCTAGAAATTAACAAATGCATGACACAGACACATAGATAAGAGGGGTTTTTTTACATGTTTACATACATGTTTATTCTTTCTTTTTTTTTTAATTACACATTTACTCTTTTTGATTCTCTTCATTCCTTCCTACAGATTTGAGCTTCCCTCTGGTACCATTTCCTTTCATATTTAAAGAACTTCTAGCATTTCTTATAACACTGGCTGGAGATAAATTCTTTAAGTGTTTTGGGTAAAGCGATTTATGTTAACCGTAATTTTTGAAGGATATTTTTACTGATATAGAGTTCTAGGTTCACAAATTGGTTTTTTCTTTTAGCATTTTAAGATGTTGTTTCAGGGGCACCTGGGTGGCACAGCGGTTAAGCGTCTGCTTCGGCTCAGGGCGTGATCCCGGCGTTATGGGATCGAGCCCCACATCAGGCTCCTGTGCTGGGAGCCTGCTTCTTCCTCTCCCACTCCCCCTGCTTGTGTTCCCTCTCTCGCTGGCTGTCTCTATCTCTGTCGAATAAATAAATAAAATCTTAAAAAAAAAAAAAAGATGTTGTTTCATTGTCTTCTGGCCTTCATACCTTCTGGTAAGTCAGCAAAAATTCTGGTCATTATCCCCCTATTTAAGATTCCAGATCTGTGAATTGCTCCCGAACCCCCACCAATTTGGGAGAGTCTTGGCCATTATCTATTCAAGTATTTATTCTGCTCCATGCTTCCGGTCTTCCTCTTGGACTTCGATTGCACGTGTGTTAGATGATTTGATTATGACCCACAAGTCCCAGAGGATTTGTTCAGTTTTTACACTTGTTTTTCTCATTACATTTCAGTTTGGATACTTTGTATTCATATTCACTGATCTTTCCTCTACTCTGTCAAGTCTGCGATGAAGCCCAACTAATGATATCTTTGTTTCTAATATCATCTTTTGGTCCTAGCGTTTCCAGTTGCATCTTTTCCATAGTTGCCATTTCTGAGGTGAAATTCCTGGCCCACATACTATCCGTCTCTTCTACCCAGTCCTTTAACGTATGTGTCCCTGTTATTTTAAATTCCTTGTCTGCTCATTCTAATGTTGTGTCCATCTGTGAGTCTGCTTTTATTGACTGTTACTTTTATTTCCTGCTTTTTTTTCATAAAAAATCTTTTATTTTTTATGGAAGATAAAAGTGTTTTGTTTTTTAAACATTTTAAATTAAGTTTCTATTTTAGTTCCAGTATAGTTAACATATGGTATTATATTACTTTCAGGTGTACAATATAGTGATTCAGCACTTCCATACTTCACCCAGTGTTCTTTCACGACAAGTGCCCTCCGTAGTCCCCATCCCCTATTTCATCCATCCTGCCACCCACCTCCCCTCTGGTAACCATCAGTTTGTTCTCTGTATTTAAAAGTCTCCTTCTTGATTTGCCTCTCTCTCTCTCTTTTTTTCTTTTGCTTGTTTGTTTCTTAAATTCTACATGTGAGTGAAATCACACGGTATTTGTCTTTCTTTGACTCACTTATTTTGTTTAGCATAATACTCTCTAGCTCCACCCATGTTGTTGCAAATGGCAAAGATTTCATTCTTTTTGATGGCTGAGTAATATTCCGTTGTATATATATACCACATCTTTATCTATTCATCTATCAACGGACACTTGGGCTGCTTCCATAATTTGGGTATTGTAAAAAGTGGTGCTATAAATATGTCCTGCTTCTTTGTGTCTTATAATTACAGCAGCCCTAACAAACTTATACATAGCCTATCTATTTCTCAATTAATTGGAATGCTGGAGTGGGGAAAGTATGTTATTTATTAAGTGCCCTAAAATTCCTATATTATGTGGCAAGTACAAGCATTCAATAAATATTTATAGAAGGAGAATTTTAACATCTTCTTAATAAAAGAAATCTAAAAAACCAAATTATTTTTCCGATATTTGTTCTGAATTTGCTCAATAGCATAATATCCTTAGAGAAATTTATTTATTTATTTTAAAGATTTTTATTTATTTATTTATTTATTTATTTATTTGAGACAGAGAGAGCATGAGAGAGAGCACGAGCGAGGGAGAGAGGCAGATGGAGAGGAAGAGGCAGACTTCCCCACTGAGCAGGGAGTCTGTCGCTGGGCTCAATTCCAGGACTCTGGGGTCACGACCTGAGCCGAAGGCAGATGTTTAACTGACTGAGCCACCCGGTGCCCCTTTCTTAGAGGAATTTAGATCAGCATTAACAATATCTGTAACTACTGCAGTGGCTGACAGTGATGGCTTCGGGAGAGTGGTTTATGTCACCTTAATAAGGGTAAGCACAGGTCACAAAGCACTGCAATCTCGATTATTACTCATCCGAAACTTCTTTCTGGCTTGATGAGTGTCTGCCTTTTATACATAAGAAGCAGAGACCTGAGTTAGGGTTGGTTCGGCCCTATTGTTCTTAGGTATACAAATACATCATCTATTTATAGAAGAATGTCTTAAACTAGAGGCAAGATAGTCAAAAGAAAAGAGTAGAGATTCGGGGTTAAGAGCACAGGCTCTTGAGTCTGAAACTCTGAGTTCAAATTCCAGCTCTGCCATTAACTTGGTCTGTAGATATTTCTGTACCTAAGAAATTGGGGGTGTGGGGCACCTGGGTGGCTCAGCCAGGTAAGCCTTTGGCTCGGGTCATGATCCTGGGTCCTGGGGTGGAGCCCCAAGTTGGGCTCCCTACGCAGCGGGGAGTCTGCTTCTCCCTCTCCCTCTGCCTCTCCACCCCACTCCTGCTCTCTCCCTCACTTACTCTCTCAGTCTCAAAGAAGTACATAAAATCTTAAAAAATAAAATAAAATAAAAAGTGCGGGTAATAACAAGAGGAGCTACCCTGTATGGCAGCTTTGAGGATTAAATGAGTTAAAGCAAGCATGTGGCTAGTGTTATATAAGCATTTATTAAACTAGGAGAAAACAAAAGATAGCAAGGAAATTAACAATACAGGAAGGAGTTGTGTTTTTCATCCTCCAAATAAATCTATGAGACAGAGATCTTGCAGTAGAGACAAGAAAAGGCACTTTCCTTAAGTCAATGCACAGCTTCCTCTTCTGGGTCTGTGGGGACCAGCCCCTGACACCAGGGACAATCACTGGGAGACAGTGGCTGTGTTGAGATTTATTAGGATGTAATGTAGCCCGAAGAATGGCGGCTGTGGCACACTAGCCCCTTTGCCCACATCTCAATTACTTATGTGACAGATGCATTAGTTACTTTCTAACTGTTAAGAGAGAATCAAGGCTGCAGGTCCAAATGAGAACTTGGTTATGGAGTGGGATTCTTTGTAAGAAGGATAGGTATTCAGTAATGAGGAATAACTAATACTAGTAATAGAAAAAGCTCTCCAAAGTGAGATAAGTTCGAATGGGGGGAAATTTTCATAGAAATTGTGGGGAAAAAAAAGCTTAATTGGAAATTTATCCTGAAACACAAAACTAAACAGTATAAGAAAATTTATCTTACGTTGAACAAAGTTTAAATAATTTCAGCTAAACATTGGATAATGGAATGAAGAAGAATTCTAGCATTGATTTTTTTTTTTAGGATAGTGGAGATGCCATCCTTCCTAATGGACTTTCACAGCATGAGTATTTTTGCAAAAATATTTTAGGGTGTAACGAGATTTCCCATGAGGCCTTTCTGAAGGTTAACTTATTTTCCCATGAGGCCTTTGATGGTTAACTTATTGTCTTTTGAAACTCCTCTCATGTCCTAATCATCCTCATTAATTTTTCCTCTCCTTTATTAACTCTCCTAGATACGCCAGGTCATGTGGCATCAGCTCTCTCTCTTTTTTTAGAATATTTTATTTATTTATTTGAGAGAGAGAGAGCACAAACAGGGAGGGAGGGGCAGAGGGGAGAGACAAGCAGATTTCCTGCTGAGCAGGGAGACTGGCGCAGGGCTGGATCCTAAAACCCTGAGATCATGACTTGAGCAGAAGGCCAACTCTTAACAGACTGAGCCACCCAGGTGCCCCACATCTCTTGTCTGTTATGGGAATTTTGCTTCCCTTTACAATCTTGTAACTACAGGAGTTAAGTCATGAATTTTCAGAAAACACAATCCTCTTAGAATAATTCCCATCTTTTGAGGCGGTATAAATAACATTGTGTTCAAAATGAGCCATTTCATACTTTTTAAACCATTATAAATATTTATAAAAACATGCTATTTCCTGAAATTGCTTTAAGGTTTTGTTTTAAGGTAATATTAGAGAAAGGTTTAGGGGCAGGAATGCGTCTTGGTATATACATATGGTTGGTTTTTTTTTTTTTGAGATTTATTTATTTGAGAGAGAGAGCATGAGTGGGGGAAGGGGCACAGGGAGAAGGAAAGGGAGAGAATCTCAAGCAGATCCCCCCCCTGAGCACAGAGCCCAACACTGGGCTCAATCCCAAGATCCAGAGGTCATGACCTGAGCTGAAATCAAGAGCCAGATGCTTGACTGAGTGAGCCACCAGGTGCCCCTTGGTATATATGCTTTCGTGAAAGGTTACCAACTGGCATATTTGGGACAACAGCATGTTGCCCTTCTGTGTTTGACTGTATCTACCATTTCACAGTTACAGTGAGGACACATGGACATATTTAAGGAAGATGTGTCTCAGGCCTGCAAAAGTGACTGTCCACTTCTTTGTGTTGTTAAATAACTTACATCCCAACTTAAAATCAAGCAACAAGAAAGCAGCCAAAGATACTCACGTTTGCATTAAGAGCATTTCATGACACTGTCGTAATTGAAACTGACCAGTAAAGCTGGAAATAGAAGATAGCAGATTATACTTCTTCCTTTGGTCCTCAGTGACCCCCAACCCAGACATCAGACAGACTATAGCATCTTGCAGCAGGTGCTAAACTCATTCATGTTTTGCTTGACAAATTAATGTCTACAATTGTAAGCACTTATTAGAAACGTGGCAGTTTTTCAATGAAAAACTTATCCTACCAGCGATAAGGAATAAGGCATTGCACGAATACAGCAGTGGTCGTTTCTATATCTTGCTCATATTGGATGAATGAAGATTTTGTCCGCACGGATACCTCTCTTGCATCAGTTCTGTCTCAGTTCAAAGATCACGTCTGCCAAGGTCATCTTTGACCAGTTCATCTTGTATTCCTCCATCACTGTCTTATCAACCTGTCCCCTTTTTTTATTACTATTTGAAGTTATCTTGTTCATTCATCTGCTTAGTTATTTCCTACCTTCCCCCAAGAACGTAATCTCCTCAAGGACAAGGAGTGAACCCATCTTATTAAAAGATATCCCAATGCCTAGAGCAGTGGTGGTTGCCACATATCAAATATGTCAAACAAATTAATGAATTATGAAGTTGCAAGAGTTAGTCAGCTAAAGTAATACACAGTAGGCTGAGTGAGTCTCAAAGTTTCATTGAGACATTTCCATTAAAATATTAATATGCAAAAAATTAACTTGCAATTATTTATAGAACACAATACAAGCATCAGATACATGGTCTTTTCAAGCTTTCAGGCTTTTCAGGCTTCCATTATTCAAATATGTCTTGTCAGCTCCTAAGATAGCTTTCCTGCATTGGATATCTAAATTTGTATGCAAATCTGGCACTCTCTCTGTCTACTTCTTAGAAATTTATATGCTACCCAAAGGTAAAACTAGACAGAAAATATGTGGCTTGAATAAGGCTTGCTTTAATTCAAGGCAATTTTTATTCTTAGTCAACAGAAGTTACACACTTATCTTACTCTAGAAATGAAATTCTTTTCAATCCTCTTCTCTTTGAAAGAGCGATCCACGTGACTGAGACAGATGTACATGTCTAAGAGTGTTGAAATCATCCTGTGGTGAAGTCAATGTTTCATTTTCAGTAATTCATCTAATAATTTCTCTTTCTTGAGTACACTGTAAGTTTTAGTATGTGTGATAAATTGGACTACCAAAAATATTTCCCTGTTTTCCAAAACACCTCAATAAGCAAGAAATAAATTCAGGAAAACATTGTTGCTCCTGTTCTGTAGTTAGCTCTTCTGTATTCGTGATCGAATGTGAGGATGGCGCACATGAATGATATTAACGCCCCATTCTACAGTTTATTCAAGTTCTCCTCACTAAATCCATTACTGAATGAATAATGAAACATAGAATCAAAGGCTTATGTTTTACCATTTGTTAAAATTAAGCTAGGTTGATTAAAATTACCCTAGGTATCCTTCCCCTCTGGTAGATTCTCCACCACAAGCTTCCAAAAGAAAAGAAAGGCTTCTTCTCAAACATTGTATCTGTGAAACTAACGCTCTCCCACTACACCTTACCCCAGGCCTGTGCTAGACTTCAAGCACTGTGTTACTGTCGTGTCGGAGAATCTTATAGGAGTGTATACAGGTATGTAGCTGGGGGTAAAATTACATCCTGTTTGATGTTCTCAGGTCAGCCAGTTTACACCCTTAACTTCAATTTTATCGCTGTAATTTAAAAGTCAGGAGACCGACTTAGAACTAGGAGTTCTATTCTACATTCAGAAGTCCGTGGGTAGGGGGTAGGCAAAATGGGTGAAGGGGTGTGGGAGATACAGGCTTCCAAGTAAGGAATGAGTACGTCACAGGGATGAAAGGTAGAGCAGAGGGGCTCCTGGGTGGCTCAGTTGGTTGAGCATTTGACTTTGGGTTGGGTCATGATCTTGGGGTCCTGGATTGAGCCCCGCATTGGGCTCCCTGCTTGTTCCTCTCCCTCTGCCCCCCCACTTGTGCTCTCTTTCTCTCTCTCAAATAAATGAATAAAACCTTAAACAACAACAACAACAACAAAAACTATAGCATAGGGAATATAGGAAAAAAAAAAAGATTCAAAAACCCTGTGACAGACACTGGCTGATTCACCCACATATATTCAACCCCAGATAAGTAATTGTCTAGTCAATTGTGGTAATTCTACTTCTCTTCCAAAGTGGGGTGATGAAAATGTTCTTGGGTTACCGATGACAGACTTTGACTAAGGAATCCACCAACTCTGAAGGCTGTCATGCCTTTTGGAGTTTGATTCAGCGAAATAATGAATTTCTTTATTGCTTAAGCCAGATTGAGTCAGGGTTTTTGTTACGTACAGCAGAAAACAGATCCCTGGGAGAGGAGTCCATTGCTGTGATTCCAGTTCACTAAGAAGGACCTCAGAGTTTGGGTATCACTATAAATCAAATGTCCCAGAGAGCTTCTTCACCTAGATTCTGAGACGGATGCCCTCTGAGCCTCAGACGGACCTCTTTTTAACTTTTTGGAGGCTAGGAGAATTTTGTCTAGCTTGACATTTTTTGTAATGGTCCCTGAGGTCTCTGAAGATTATCACCAGTTTTACCCATTTATTATGCATAGTTTTGGGACCACTTGGGATTCTCCAGGGGTTCAAAATTCCAGTACATTCCTATGTGGCATCTTTTGAGAAAAGTAATGCCCAGCAGTTTCAGTGCCTATGGGCAAATGAGGGGCTGGACTGTTGTACTATAATAACCTAAATCTTGCATTTTATAATTGGCTCTCTGTCCCTATAAACAAATGGAAATGAGATTTATTATTACCACTGAGAGTGTTAGGTCTAGTCTGATACATAGACCCAGGGTGTCTGAATTTCACCAAGATGTTCCAACAAAGCCTCTCTTGCTTTGAACACAAACTGGACAAATGTGAGCTGGTTATTAATTTATACTGGTTATTGCTATTATTGATTTACATTTGTCATTAATATTTAAATGCTCAGACCTTCAGAATGGGGATTAATGGATCAAGTTGACCTAAGATCAACTTAGGTCAACTTAGAGAAAGTTCTCCAGTGCCTGCTTTGAAGCACTGTAATTCAATGTTTTTCTCTTCTTTTTTTAAATATTTTTCTCAGTGAACAAAATGCAAACACAGAAAGCATGTTTTTGGATCATTTCCCAATGATACAAAATTGAAGAAAATGTCAATATAGTGGGTGGCTTCAGCAGAATCCAAAAATAATTCGACAAGTTGGATCAATGAGTCAAATCTGAAGAAGGCTGTTTTGTTTTTTTTTAAGATTTTATTTATTTATTTGACAGAGAGAGAGAGAGACAGCCAGCGAGAAAGGGAACACAAGCAGGGGGAGTGGGAGAGGAAAGAAGCAGGCTCCCAGAGGAAGAGCCTGATGTGGGGCTTGATCCCAGAACGCTGGGATCACGACCTGAGCCGAAGGCAGATGCTTAACGACTGCACCACCCAGGCGCCCCTTCATAAATAATATAGAAAGATGGTGAAGATCATGTAAAACATTGCTAAAAAGAACATGAGTATATAAGAGGAAGAAGAAGGTAGCCATATTCATACATTTGGAGGATTATCACCTGGAATTAGAGACAGACATATTGTCTAAAACTCCATACAATACAACTAGGATGAACTTTTTGCCCCAGTAAGGAAAGGACTCTAATATTGGAGGAAAAGGACCTATATTAGAAAAGAATGATCTAGGGGATCCTGGGTGGCTCAGTCAGTTAAGCATCTGCCTTCGGCTCAGGTCATGGTCCCAGGGTCCTGGGATCGCATAGGGCTCTCTGCTCAGCGGGAGCCTGCTTCCACCTCTCCCTCTGCCTGCTGCTCCCCCTGCTTGTTCTTTCTCTCTTTCCATCAAATAAATCAATAAAATCTTAAAAAAGAAAAGAAAAGAATGATCTGGAGTAGGACATAGTGATGTAGTGAGTTTCCTACAGTTGACAAGTTCAAACCAAAGCTGAGTGGCTATATGCAATTATTTTCATGTTACAAATAACTTGGAGAAGAGGAACTCTAAACTCTCTTCCTGGGGGTTTATTTTTTAAATTAACCTGTCATTTTTAGTGTTTGAGTTGGAGTATTTCATTGCTTTATATTGACCGTAATCGTTGATACATTTGATTATGTCATTCTATATTTGTAATTACTGCATGATTTATATTTGTTCTGCTCTCTGTTCCTTTTTCTCTTTTGACCTCTTTTGGATTGACTGATTTTTTAAAGATTCTACTTTTAATCTCTATTCACCGAGAGGTTATATATTTCACTCCTCTTTTGGGGGTTCCCGTAGACACTACAACATGCAGTTTTTAGCTTGCCAAACTTTAATAGTAACGGCACTTTTACTCATTCCCAGTGCAATGGGAGGTTTCTGGAACAGCGCAAACCCGTATAGCTCCCTCCCAAATGATGTAGCATTGTGGTCTTATATTTAACTCTACAAATATTTTAAGCTGCCTAAGACATTATTATTTTTGGTTTACATCATAAATAACACATTTAGATTTACTAATACCATTATTTTTATTATTCCTCATTCCTTCCGTATCTCTGACCTTCTACCTTGACTCGTTTCCTTTTTGCCTGAAGGGCACCCTTTAATACTCATACTACGGCCATACTGGTGGTGACCTCTCACTTAGTTTTTTTTTCTTGAAAATGTCTCCATTTCTATTTCATTTCTAAAGGGCATTTTCACTGTTGATAGATTTTACCAAGTAAAATGATAGATTTTACCAAGTAGCTATGGCAGTTCATTTCCTCTTTTTTTTTTTTTTAAGTTTCTATTTAAATTTCAGTTAGTTAACACACGGTGTGATATTAGCTTCAGGTGTCGAATTTAGTGATTCAACACTTCCATACAACACCCGGTGCTCATCACAAGTGCCCTCCTTCACCCCCGTCACCTATTTCTCCCATCCAACCACCCACCTCTCCCCTGGTAACTATCAGTTTGTTCTCTACAGTTAACAGTCTGTTTCTTTCTTCTTTCTTTCTTTCTTTCTTTCTTTCTTTCTTTCTTTCTCTCTTTCTTTCTTTCGGATTTTATATATTTATTTAGCACATGTGAGCGGGGGTGGGCAGTGGGGAGAGGGAGAGAGAGAATCTCAAGTGGACTCTGCAGTAAACATGGAGCTCAAGGCGGGACTCGATCTCACTACCCTGAGATTGCGACCCGAGCCAAAATCAAGAGTTGGACACTTAACCAACTGAGCCACCCAGATACCCCCACAGTCTGTTTCTTGGTTTGCCTCTCTTTTTCCCTTTGCTCATTCATTTCTTAAATTCCACATAGGAGTGAAATCATATAGTATTTGTCTTTCTCTGACTGACTTATTTCACTTAACATAATACACTCTCACTCTATCCATGTCATTGCAAATGGCATGATTTCATTCTTTCTTGATGGCTGTGATATTCCACTGTATGCATACGCCACATCTTCCGTATCCGTTCATCAGTCAATGGACACTTGGGCTGTTTCCGTAATCTGGCTGTTGTAGATAATGCTGCTGTAAACATTGGAGTGCATGCATCCCTTTCAATTAGTATTTTTCTAAATATAAAACTTATTATTGAATAAAATTCACGTAGGTTTCCAATGAAAGTCTCTCTAGATTATGACTCTTATGCTAAATTAAGACAGATTCTCAAATCCTGTGCCAGCAGAGTCAAGCTTGCAATGATCCTCTTCTGTGTTGATAAAGAAATCTGACAAGTATTTATACTTTAGGAATACAGAGACGTTCCTAAAAAAGGAGGTCACGTTGCGTCTCCAAGTCAACATTATGCCCAGAGTTATGATTTATCAAGTAGGAAGAGTAATAAACTGTCCTTGTCTGTAGATGACATGATTATCCACATAGAAAATCCTAAAGGATGTACAAAAATGCTCCTAAAACTGTTAAGTTCAGCAAGGTCATAGGATACAAGATAAACATACAAATATCCATTGTGTTTCTATATACTAGCAGTAGACATGTAGACACCAAAATTTTTAATGTGGTAGCATTTACAATTGCTCAAAAAAGGGAGAAATGTTTGGGTGTCAATCTAATAAAAATGCACAGGACTTGGATTCTGAAAACAATGTAATACTAATGAAAGAAATCAAAGAAGATCTAGACACATTGAGAGATGTGCTTTGGCCATGGCTTGGAAGAGTCAACATAGTAAATGTGCTAATTCTATCCAAACTGCTCTATAGGCTTAATATGATTTCTGTCAAGAGCCCTGCAAAAATGGTGTGTGGACATAGACAAATTATTCTAAAATGTATATGGAAAGGCAAAGGAAGTAGGCTAGCTCACACAGTTTTGAAAAAAAAAAAAAGAGGAATAAAATGGGAAGACTTAGTCTACTTGGTTTCAAAACTTATTGCTTAGGTACAGTAATAAAGACTGTGATATTGGGAATGGATAGACACATAGCTCAATAGAAAAGAGCAGAGAACTCAGTAATAGACCCACAAAAATATGCTCAGGTGATTTTTGACAAAAGTACAAAAGCAATCCAGTGGAGGAACAATAGCCTTTTTGGTAAATGGTTCTGGAACAGGTGGACACCCACCCGCGAAAAAACGAACTTTGACTTCAGTCTCACATCTTATATAAAAATGAATGAGTGGATTACAGGCTTAAATATGAAATGTAAAATTACAAAGCTTTTAGGAAAAAGCATGGCAGAAGATCTTTGGGATTTATGGCTAGGCAAAGATGTCTTAGACAATGCTAAAAGCATGATCTGAAAAAGGAAAAATCGATAAATTGCCCTTCACCAAAGTAAAAACTTTTGCTCCGTGAAAGAGTTTGATAAGAGGATGAAAAACAAGCTAGACACTGGGAGAAAACACTTGTGAACCACATAAGTGACACAGAAAATATAATATATTTTATATATATAATATATATATGTATAAAATATATATATTTTATAATATATAAAAAATATATGAGAGTATAAAACAACTCCCAAAACTCAACAGTAAAAAAGCAAACAGTCCAAGTAAAATATGTGCAAGAGGTATAAAAATACATTGTACTGAAGAAGATATGCAGATGGCAAATAAGTACTTGAAGAGAAATTCAACATCATTACCCATTAGGGAAATGAAAATTAAAACCGCAATGAGATTATCACCACATATCTATGAGAACTGCTAAAATAAAAAATAGTGCCAACACCAAATGCTGTTGAGGATGCAGAGAAACTGGGATCATTCGTGTATTACTGGTGGGAGTGTAAAGTGGGAGAGCCACTCTGGGAAACTGGGAGTTTCTTAAAATGCAACACGCAACTCACCTACAACTTAGCATTTGCACTCCTGGGCATTTGCTCTGTAGAAACGAAAACTTATGTTCACACATAAACTTCATGGGAATACTTATCGTAGCTTTATTCATAATAGCCCTGAATTAAAAACAACCCAGAGGCCCTTCAACAGGCAAATGGTTAACAAATCGTGGTGCATCTATACCATGGGGTACTACTCAGCAATAAAAAGGAATGAATATTGATACACATATTAACCTGGATGAACCTCTAGAGAATTCTGCTGGATGAAAGAAAAGCCAATCCGGAAAGGTTACATGCTATATGGCTCCATTTTTGCAACATTCTTGAAATGACAAAATGATCGAAAGGAAGAACAGAGTAGTGGTCACTTGGGGCTAAGGACAGAGCAGGGCTGGGGGACTGTTGATGTGATTAAAAACTGCAGCATGGTGATGGAACTGTCCTGTATCTTGGCTATAGCAATGTCAATATCCTGGTCAGTATCTAAAAATAATAAAATATTTATTAAGACGCACACATAATTTATCTTCTCTGTCCTTCAAAATGTGAACTTCTTCAGAAAATTTCCTGGCATCCTAAGATTCTTCACTAATTACCTCAATTTAGTGTTATTCCAAGGTCTTGAAATCAGTTAGACTATATAACCTAAGTTGACATTAAATCATTAACTCACTGTTAATATTAAGAAGGTATCAGAAAAATAAAACGTCCCAGGCTGGTGTAATTGGAGGATCTCTGAAGGTCCACATAATCTTCAGTAATGTCAGAAATTTACAATAGCGAATTCTATCACAATCGTTTTAAAAATTCAGTTTAACGAAATCTGTTTCCTTCTATATACTTCTAAATAATGGTGTAAAGAATAAGAAATTTAGGACATTACAGTTAATTAAACTTTTTGCCAAAAAACACATTCAAATTTGGCACAAATGACAATGTCATGTTTGCACTTAATTTTTGCACTGTGGTATACCACAGAGAGAAGACATCCAACTATCCTTTAACTCCAATTCCTAAAATAAAGTTTATTTATTTAACGATTTTTCAGTATTAGAAGTATTACGGAAACACAGCTACTGCTTAAAATAGAATTCTTCAAATGACTTTTATGGTCTAGTATTAAAACCCTCTAAACCTTAGTAAAAGATCTTAGCACAGAAAAAATTCCTTAAAGATTTCTTACAATTGCTAATTGTTGGCCCAATGCCAACGGTGCCAATGTGTCTCTCTTAGGTCCTAATCTTATAACTCAGAAGCAAGGATCCTGAAGAATACTTTAATAAACCAAAGTTATATTTTCATTTAGTAAAGATATTTACCTGTAAGCAATGGTCTCACAACTCAGTTGAGTAATTGATTTTTACTTGGACTAGAACAAGGATCTTCTCCAGGTAGAAAACCATCATAAGATTTAGTTCCCTAAAGACTGATCTCTCTAATCTATTTTAAAGTATTTGTGCAAGTTATAGAGTACATTATACTGCTTGCCAGTTTCATGAAGTTCACACTTTTATTTCTTCCATCCTGGAAAGATTTTCTCAAGAAGCATAGCTCATATAAAGCATTAAAGATTTCATTTCATTTCTTTTCTTTTTTTTTCTTTTTCCTGGAAATCTTTGACACTTCTTAGTTTAGATTTCTGTAAGTCCTTGGTAGTGTCTAAAAATCAATCAGAATGGAAGAGCCATTGAATTTGGGACTTTGGAATTTTGTCAATTTTCTATGGAGGTGGACCATCCTCTCTCTCTCTTTTTTTTAAAGATTTTATTTATTTATTTGACAGAGACAGCCAGCGAGAGAGGGAACACAAGCAGGGGGAGTGGGAGAGGGAGAAGCAGGCTCCCAGCAGAGGAGCCTGATGTGGGGCTCGATCCCAGGACTCTGGGATCACGCCCTGAGCCAAAGGCAGACGCTCAACAACTGAGCCACCCAGGCGCCCTGGACCATCCTCTCCTGCTCAAGGATAGCTTCCCAGGGAAGCACGTGTCCTTTCCCAGCAGTGCTGTACCCACCCCAGCTTTGGAGGAGCAGTATTCCTTACCCAAGTGGGGAGAAGCATGTACTCACAAAGTAGAGGCATCCTATCAAAATCTGACTTGAAGAAGGTCCTCCTTTGAGGTCAGGAGTCTCTATCTCTAAGTCTAGCAGAACGATTCTTGGCTGGAGATCGTAGCAGGGCGATATTAAAAATGCTTGACCGTGGATATGGCAGATGCCTGCACATGCATAGTATGTGCTACTTCTCAGATTGCTTGTAAGTTAACACAGAAGAAATAAAATATGAACAAATAACTTTAGCATATTAATTGGTGATAGGTTCTAAAAATGGTTTTGGACATTATTAAATATGAAAACAGTCAATACCAAGAAAGTATGTATGTTTCTGAGTGACTCATAATTGTCTCAGAAATGCCAAAGCTAATAACTATAATAAAGTATTTACTGTAGAAGGAAGATGAAATTATTTCTACTTTTAGTTTTGGGGATGGAAAGACAAATTAAAAAATAAAATGTACAGATGTTTCCAGTGCTCAGACTTCAAGTACTACTAAAATGAACAGCTATTTTAAGACCTGTGGGAAAAAGAAACAAGACAAAACCACCAGTCATGAAAGTAACCAGGGCTATTTTAGAAAGACTCAGAGTATTATAAAAAAGTTGGAGGGGCGCCTGGGTGGCACAGCGGTTAAGTGTCTGCCTTTGGCCCAGGGCATGATCCTGGCGTTCTGGAATCGAGCCCCACATCGGGCTCCTCCGCTGGAAGCCTGCTTCTTCCTCTCCCACTCCCCCTGCTTGTGTTCCCTCTCTCGCTGGCTGTCTCTCTCTGTCAAATAAATAAATAAAATCTTAAAAAAAAAAAAAGTTGGAGCTGACATTGTTGTAGTGAAAGAATGCCCATTCCTCCTCTCAGGGGACTCGGGCTCTCAGAGGTATGCGTTGGACTATACTGTGTCAGCCATACTCCTGCATATACTCTAAAACCAAATAAAACTGGTTTCACTAACCATTCAAAATCCGATCGCTCTATCCAGGTTCTAGACTGTGGTCTAGTAGGTACAGCTGTTCAGTGACAACTGCAGGCTGCGTACCATTTCCAAAAACTCACTGGTGGACAGCATGAAATCCTAAAGGCAGAAAAGAATTTCACTCTTGACTTTGGTAAGGATGTTAAACCATGAAATGAATAGTTCATCTTTTTATGAGGAAGGTGATACGGCAGGATTTCATGGTCAACAAAACAGGTTCCGGAGTTTCCGTGATCGTTCCGTAGCTTATGTCTTCCCTCCTCCTGTGTGAGGGCTTGGGTTATGTGTACAATATTATTACAATATTATTGCTAACTAAGATCCCTTGAGGCCTTCCTAATTCATGCCCCCATGCATGTGATCTTAATTTCAGAGAATGGAGGAATGTTTTTCTAACCCAGGGAACCTTTTCTTCTTCGTTGTGTATGCTAGACTTCCTGACCAAATGAGTAACGGCTATCTGCTAATTGAACAAAACCAGAATTAATTATGAATAGGTATTAATGAAATACATTTTTAGCATTCTTATTTTCCCAGTACTATATAGGGGAGGTCTAGCATACCTCACGAATTTAAAGTATATGAATTCAACTACATGTACTTGACAAAAAAAAGAGAATTGATTACAAATATATGTATACTATATTTTTTCTGTGTCTTGAGGGATTTTAAAGAGGAATTTTGACTATCTCAATTTTTGCCTTTTATATTAGAACCTAATTTCCATGTAGGAAATAATTCTATGGCATCTATTTTTTTTTTAAGATTTCATTTATTTATATGAGAGAGAGAATGAGAGAAAGCATGAACAGAGGGGAGAGGGAGAAGCGGGCTCACTGCTGAGCAGGGAACCTAGATCCCAGGACCCTAGGATCATGATCTGAGCCACAGGCAGGCGCTTAATTGACTGAGCCTCTCAGGGTCCCCCTACTGCATCTATTTTTTTTTTTAATATCATTACCATTAAGAAAATGAATCTTGGCAGCTTTCTGTAAGGTATAACCTAACTTTGATCATGTTTTTAAAAGTTTGCATGTGGTAACTATTATTAGCTTAAACGTCTTTACAGTGTAATTTTATTTTAAAAAATTTTATTGAGGTATAATTGACATATGACATGTTAGTTTCAGGTGTACAACACATGATTCGATACTTGTATATATTGTTAAATGATCACCACGATTAGTCATTGTACATAGTTAATACTTCTTTCTTGTGGTGAGAATTTTTAAGATTTGCTCTCTTAGCAACTTTCATGTACGGAATACAGTATTATTAACTATAGTCGCCATGCTGTACATTAAATTACCTTGACTTATTTATTTTATAACTGAAAGTTTGTACCTTTTGACATCTTCCATCCATTTTGCCCACCCCCCACCCCATACCATTGGCAACCACCAATCTGTCCTCTGTATCTATGGTCTTGGGATTTTTGGTTTTTGGTTTTTTCCAGTTTCCACATTTAAGTGAGATCATATGATATTTGTCTTTCTCTGTCTGACTTATTTCACTTAACATGATGCCCTCGAGTTTCACCCATTTTGTTGCAAATGGCAAGATTTCATTGCTTTTTATGGCCAAATAATAGTCCTCTAAAAAATGGATTTATTTATTTATTTATTTATTTATTTATTTATTTGAGAAAGGGAGAGTGTACGAGTGACGGGAAGGGCAGAAGTAGATGGAGAGGGAGAGAAGCAGACCCCCCACTGAGTGCAGAGCCCAACACAGACCCTGAGAGAAGGACCTGAGCCAAAACCAAGAGTTGGCTCCTTAGCCAACTGAGCCACCCAGGCACCCCAGCCAAATAATATTCGATTGCACATATATATACCACATTTTCTTTATCCATTCATTTGTTGATGGGCACTTGGGTTGTTTCTGTACCTTGGCTATTGTAAATAATGCTGCAATGAGCAGGGGCTTGCATATATCTTTTTGAGTTAGTGTTTTCATTTTCTTTCTTTTTTTTTTAAAGATTTTATTTATTTATTTGACAGAGATAGAGACAGCCAGCGAGAGAGGGAACACAAGCAGGGGGAGTGGGAGAGGAAGAAGCAGGCTCATAGCGGAGGAGCCCGATGTGGGGCTCGATCCCAGAACGCCGGGATCACGCCCTGAGCCGAAGGCAGGTGCTTAACCGCTGTGCCACCCAGGCGCCCCAGTGTTTTCATTTTCATTGGATAAATCCCCAGAAGTAGAATTGTTGGAGCATATATGGTAGTTCCATTTAAAAATTTTTGAGGACCCTCCATACTGTTTTCTGGTGGCTACATCTATTTACATTCCCATGAAGAGTGCATGAGGTTTCCTCCACGTCCTTGCTGACCCTTTATCTTCAGTAAATCTAAAATTACATTGTTCAAGTCTTTTAGCTGTCTTAAAGATTAAACACTTAATCACCTAAAATACCCTGGCCTTGTTTCACCTAAATTATCCTTATTCCCCCAACTTCTATTGCTTCCAGAAGTTCCCACCCAACAGTCACTGTTTTCATTTTTGTCTTTTCAAATGCTTTTTTTTTTAAAGACTTATTTATTCGTTTTAGAGAGAGAGAGAGAGAATGCAAGCACGGGGAGAGGCAGAGAGGGAGAACCTCAAGGAGACTCCCTGCTTGGGGGGAGCCCCATGTGGGGCTCAATCCCATGGCCCATGAGATCATGACCTGAGCTGAACTCAAGTGTCAGATGCTTAACTGACTGAGCCACCCAGGCGCCCTGAAATGTTTTTTAATTAACTGCTTGATTTTATGATGTATTTAATTCTTGAAATACTATTCTCATTCTATTGCCAGGCTATTTTAAACCAGTATTTTCAATTCAAGGAGTAATCACCAAGTACTTTCCTATGAATCACTGTACGTGGGAGAAAAAAAGAGGAGATAATGACGTCTTTGCCTTTATAGTCAATAACTGTGATGCATGAAATATGTGGAATATATGCTGAAATGAGTTTTGCCAGTAACGTGATGTCTTAGTTGGGTTGCTATTACAAAGTATCATAAACTGGGTGGTTTTTCAACAAGAATTTATTTCTTATAGTTCTGGAGGTTGGAGGCCCCAGATTAGGATACCACCATGGTTGAGCTCTGGCAAGGATCCTCTTCTGTGTTGCACGTGGCCGACTTCTCACTGTATCTTTATATGGCTGAAAAGGGGGTGAGCTGGCTCTCTGCTTCTTCTTATCAGGCACTAATCCCATTCATGAGGGCTCCACCTTCATAAGTTAATTACCTCCCAGAGCCCACCTCCCAAATCATCACATCACATTTCAACATATGGATTTTGGGGGGACATAAACATTCAGCCCATAATCCATGAGAGATGGGTTCTCAAGAGTAGTTACCTCCAACCAGGGGAATAATCTGGAAAGACTTCAGGGAGGAGGGTGTATTTGAACTGGACACTGAAGGATAATAGTGGTAGTGAGCTTGGATTTCTCATAGCATCAGGTGTATAAAAATGTAAATTTTAATTTTCCTAAAACTGAACATAATTCTATCTCAGGTCTTCATTTCTGCCTGATATCAGAAAATTTAATCTAGACACTTCCAGATAAACTCAGCCAAATGTAAAGCGTTCCTATAATTTCTGTTGAAATTCAGTCAAACACAACTTCGCTTCGTTGAGGTATAGTCTGTGAACCAGCAGTGTAACATCATCTGAGTGCATGTTAGAAATGCAGACTCTTGTCCCCCACCCTAGATCCCCTGAATCAGAATCAGCAGTTTAACAAGATTCCCAGATGATTCGTGTGCACATTAAAATTTGGGAAATCCTGGGGCGCCTGTGTGGCTCAGTCGTTAAGCGTCTGCCTTCGGCTCAGGGCATGATCCTGGCGTTCTGGGATCGAGCCCCACATCAGGCTCCTCTGCTGGGAGCCTGCTTCTTCCTCTCCCACTCCCTCTGCTTGTGTTCCCTCTCTCACTGGGGGTCTCTCTCTCTATTTCTCTCTCTGTCAAATAAATAAATAAAATCTTCAAAAAAATAAAATAAAAATTTGGGAAATCCTGAAATAATGCAGTATTTCTCCTCTCTTCTTAGTGCGCCGTCAAGGTTGCTGCTGAAAGTGCTGTAGGCTGCCAACCAGTCTGCCTCTCAGAGGGCTGAGCCCGCCATGTGGCTAGCCTCAGCTGTAATGAAAGCTCGTGTCCACCTGATCTCTGGTCTTACCTTCCCTCCTGTACCGTGGTTTTCTTTTGTCCTGGCTGCAAGACCTTTAAGTATCTTCCATCTCTCTCTCTCTCTTTTTACTAATCTCACATTTCCCTGGTTTTCTGAAATTTCTCCATTTTTCCAGAAACTTTCTGGCTGGCTTGGTCTTTATGGGATCTCGCGAGTCCAGACATCTGATGGTAGTTAATTACCACAGATACAGCTCTGACCTTGGGTTAGGGAACAAGATGTGCAGTCTGTGTCTGACTGCACACTGCTGAGTTCATCATAAACAATAAATGCTGAGTGGAAGGAAAACGTAAAAGGTGATGAGTATGGAGGCACAAAATTTTCAACAGTTAACTTATTAATTCAGATTCCCCTGACTTAGAATATGCGATAGTCCAGACAAGGTCTGGGATGATGGTTATTTGTCTAAAAGATGCTCTAACTCACAGCCAAGGTCCTTCTGGCTTCAAGATCCTCCATCCCTCTTCCTAACGAACATTTACTGATGGGCCAATATATATCAGACTTTGGGCTAAAAATTAGCTTTGCAATGAGTATAGTCCCTGCTTCAAGGAGATTAGGGGGAGATATTTAACATTAGCTATGTGTAAAGAAAATAATGGAAGCAGGCTGTAGGCATACAGGTTACCTTATTGGTGGTAGGGGTGAGAAGGGGCAAGCTTATAATCCTAATAAAGTATAATGAATGTTGGGCATATGTTAATAAACAAATTGCTTTCATATAGTATCAAATCCAGTTACATATATTGTACTACATTTGATACTTCTTCTCTGTTAGTGAAAAGCATTTTCGTTATTAATAAATGAGACCTTTATTAGTCAGTGCAAATGTGGCCATTCGTTTCCTAATTCGACATATATGAAGGTAGTAAAATTACTACAATTTTTTATTTAAAGATTTATTTATTTATTTTAGGAGGGCATAGGGGCAGAGGGAGAAAGACACCTAAGCAGATGGCGCTGAGTGTGGAGCCTGACGTGAGGTTCGATCTTATGATCCTGAGATCACGACCTGAGCTGAAACCAAGACTCGGATGCTTAACTGACTGAGCCACCCAGGCGCCCTGATAGTAAAATTATTTTAAAAAATTATCTAATTCAGTTTTTCAATAAATGACAATAAATGACATGGGGAATAAAAAGACATAGAGAAGACAATCAGATGTTAAAACATAGTGGATTCTCTTGCCTAAAAGAATAAGGCTGGCGCACCTGGGTGGCTCAGTTGGTTGGGCATCTGACTCTTGATTTCAGTTTAGGTCCTGATCTCAGGATCATGAGGTCGAGCCCAGCATCAGGCTCTGCACTCAGTGTGGTGTCTGCTTTTTCCTTTCCCTCTGCTCCTCCCCCATCTCACAGTCTCTCTCTCTTAAATAAATAAATAAATAAATAAATAAATAAATAAATAAATGTAAAACTGAAATACTTCTGTTTTCTAGAATAAAAGTATCCATAAATATCCTTGCTGTCCTCAAACTAAATATAGTCTTGTCAAACAATTCAGCAATTGCACTGGTAGATATTTACCTATTTATGTTGAAAATCTATGAGGGCACAAAATAGCTGTGTCATATCCATATAATGAAATGTTATTGAACAATAAAAAGAAATGAGCTATTAAGCCACAACAAGACATGGAGGAACCTTAAATGCACGTTGCTAAGTGCAGGAAGCCAGTCTGAAAAGGTTCCATACTGTAACTCCAACATGACATTCTGGAAGAGGCAAAAGTATAGAGACAGTAATAAAGAGACCAGTGGTTGCCAGGAGTTCGGGGAGGGTGTGGGATAAATAAGTGGAGCACAGGGGACTTTCAGAGGAGTGAAACTATTCTCATGATAGTGTAATGGTGTGCACATGACATCATGTATTGGTCAACATGTACAGATTCTTACAACACAAAGAGTAAATTGTAATGTATACAAATTTACAAAATCTGTTTGGGGGATCAGGGGCTACCAGGGAAACATGCAGACTCTGACGAGAGAATCTAACTGCCTTATGAATGTTTGAAACAACCTCACTGAAGGGACCAAGGAAAAGGTGTGAACCTAAACAACTTTGGCAATGAGTGGAGTCTGTAAGACTAAGGGCAAAGTGAACTGCACGTAGTGCTGTATTCTAGTTGATAACATTGTTTCCTTCGGTGGAATAGGAATGCTGATACTATACATGTACATTAGACTTGAACAGTTAAGTAAATTGATGACAGATGTGCGAGCCAGGTTTCTCGCCGTTGAAGTAGGAACTGACAGATCAGGTAGGAGGCTAGAGGGGCCCATATGGTAATCAATTAGAGTTGGAGACATCAGGAAGAGCTCAGGTTTAGCATGATGTAGATATGATGATCATATAGAGAAATATTTATATATGTGTGTACACAGGGTGTTTCAGTTTGCTGCAGCTGCTGTAAGAAATTACCATAGTCGGATTGCCTGAAACAAGTGAAATTTATCCTCTCACAGTTCTGGAAGCCAGAAATCTAAAATCAATGTGTCAGCAGAGCTGTACCTTCTCTAGAGACTCTAGGGGAGAGGCCATTCCTTGCTTCTTCCAGGTTCTGGTGGCTTCAGGAATTTCCTGGTTTATGGCTGCATCACTCCAGTCTCTGCCTCTGTGGTCACATCGCTTCCTCCTCTTTGTCTGTCTTTCCTCTTTGTGTCTTTTTTATACAGATACATGGGATGGCACTTAGGGCCCACCCAGATAACCGGACTATCTTCTCATCTCAAGATTCTTAATCACAATTGCAAAGATGAGTTTTCCAAATAATGTACATTCATAGGCTCCAGGGATTTGAGATAGGTAACTTTTGGGGGGAGAGGGGCATTTTTGGCTTACCACATACAGATTAACATACACACACACATTTCTCGCCCTGACAGCTTGGAGAAACAACACCCTGGTAGCAACAAGTATATCCATTGCCCAGACGTTGGTTTCTAATGCCGTTATCCAGTAAAAGAAACCAGGGGTCCTGGAGCAATGGCTGATTCTAAGACTGGGACAGGAACTGTGCAGAATGGAATAATTTGTAGAACCAGAAAGTAAGGAAGTTTTCAACAACAAAACACATTTATGGGAGTGTTTTAAAGGAACACAGGAATCAACTGAAAGAGCTCTCAATGGCCAAAGTTGGAAAAGTTTGAGCAAGAAAATAAATAAAGTTGTATTGGATTATGACCCAAAGTTTAAAATAAATATCCAAGAGTCTATACTGATATAACTAAATGATAATGTAAATCAATAAACAGAAGAAGAGGCAAATCTCCTATAATGAAGACTTCCAAATAGTTTATGTGGCTACTCCATTCTAAAGAAGGAGAGCATGACTCCTCATTCCTTAAGTGTGGGCTGTGCATAGTGACTTCCAAAGTATGGAAAGGTGGGGGGGGGGCAGGGCGGAGAATAACTTCACATTGGAGAGACATTACAAATACTACTTCAGCCAGGTGATGAAAGTCAACATCAACAGTTAAAAATCATGTCGATAGTCCATAACTTTGATGTGATGGAAATGACACTTACCTCTGGTTTTCCTCCCCCAAATCCATAATCCTAGTTATCATGATAAAAATACCAGGCAAATTTAAACTGAGACAGAGTCTACGAAACACTTCACCAGTACTCCTCCAAATGGTAAAGATCATCACAAATAAGGGAAGTCTGAGAAACTGTCACAACCGAGAGGACTCTAAAGAGGCATGACGTCTGGATGTAATGTGATATCCTGGACGGGATCCTGGGACAAAACATAGACATAAGGGAAAAAGTAAGGACAAGTGAATACAGTGTGGACTATAGTTAATAATACATCAGTAGACTTATTAATCATAACAATGTAGCACGCTAATGTAAAATGTTACTAATAGGGGCAACTGTGTGCAGACGTAGGGCAGTATTTTGATACTGTCTCACTATTTGTTCAATATTTCTGTAAGTCTAGAACAATCCAAAAATAAGTCCATTGATAGAATAATATCTTCATTACTATGTCACTGTCTTCATCATCAGTTTTTTTTCAATTTTCAATTTAAAGAGTATAACTTAGGGGGCGCCTGGGTGGCACAGCGGTTAAGCGTCTGCCTTCGGCTCAGGGCGTGATCCCGGCGTTACGGGATCGAGCCCCACATCAGGCTCCTCTGCTATGAGCCTGCTTCTTCCTCTCCCACCCCCCCTGCTTGTGTTCCCTCTCTCGCTGGCTGTCTCTATCTCTGTCGAATAAATAAATAAAATCTTTAAAAACAAAAAAAAAGAGTATAACTTAGTTGCCAGCCCACTTGGATAGGCAGACATGTTCTGGGTTCTAGAATGAACTGCTGAGCCCACCCCCTTCAGGGATCTGTGTGGGCTTCGACAAGATTTTTAGCCTCTCTGCACATCAGTTGCCTTGTGGGCAGAATAACAACATGTCTCAGCCACTTCATGGAGTTAATAATAATATTATACCCCCTCTCCTAGATTTGTGAGATTTAAGTGAGACAGTATCTTGGTGATAACTTCCATGGGGCAGGGAATCTTGTGTTTTATGACTCATCAGTGATCAGTGTGCACTTTACCCCTGGTCTGCATGGCACAGGGGTCGGTAAACTTTATGTATAAAAACCCAGTTAGAAAATGTCTTAAACCTTATGAACTTTAAGGTCTCTGTTACACCAACTCAACTCTGCTGTGGGAGCACAAAAGCAGACTTAGATAATATGTAAGTGAATGGGCATGGTAAGATGCTACTGAAACTTTATTTATGGATACTGACATTTAAATTGCATATATAATGTTCATGTGCCAGGAAACATATTCTTCCTTTGATTTTTTTTTCCCCAACCATTTCAAAATGTAAAACCATTCTTAGGCAGGAACTAAAGCTCGCTCTGGACCCCATGCATCAAAGATAGCTAGCCAGAAAGTCAAGCTCTTTCAATTGTTAAGAAAGAAAGAATGCAAGAAGAGAGAAAGAAAGAAATTAAGATTAAGAAGAAACAGGAATAGATATGAGGATAGCATTTTTTAGCATCCTAAATCCAGACAGTGGGCTGGAGTCAGCCTACTGACCATAGTTTGCTGACCCCTGGTCTAAATCTAGGTAAGTATTCACTAAATTCAAAAGGTATTTAGTAGTATAGTAATAACATTAGTATGATCACCTATTTTTTTATAACTGTAGCAGCTGGCAAGTGAATGTTTACAAGATCATGAGATTTGGATTTATAATTTCAACTGTATCTTTGCAATGATCTCCTTTAAAAACACCAAAACAATACCTTCCTATCTGCAGAGCTCAGGTTTTAGAATCACAGACCTTGGCACTCTTAACTTCCTAAAGGGTTGACAACATAGGAAAAAATTAAAATCGTTCTGCGTTTACTTTCTTTAGAAATAAGATATGAAGTAAAAAAATTATTCAGTCTGTTCATTTACTTTATAGATCCTTCGAGAAACTATTTCAATCAGCAGTGGAGATTCTAGTTCCAAATCTTACAGAGAAAATAGGTACCACTATGTGGAACAATAAAGTCTCTCTGACAGGATGTTGGCTTGTTTTTCCCTAGGTTCTGTTCAGGAACATTCTGTGTTGGAAGGAGCCATTGTGCATCACCTGACTGATAGCACCCTGCCTCAAAATGTTGAAGAACCAAGGGTATGGATTTACAGAATCATGGGTATGACCCTAAAGTCAGAAGGCAGTTTTTCCACAATTAATCTGAAGAGAAATAAAGAAACAGAAGCTACTTAATTTATCTCCGAACTCTGGTTCAAAGTCTTACGCTTGGTGACGCATCCTAGACAATATAAATTCTAGGGGAAGTAGGACTGTTTTCAATGACCAACATGCTGGGAGGTTGTTGAAATGGTTTTATAAATCCACTTGATTCCTAGCTTCTGGAGTCAGGCACTGGGTCTTGCCTTTTGTTCTATCCTCCACAGCACCTAGCAACCATTTTCCAAATCATATGTGCTGCACTGTGGAAGCGAATTACAAATTCTTATTCATTTAGCTTAGCTGTTGGAGTGGAACCAAGAAAGGATAGAGGAGCCTGAGCCAACAGTTGGAAGAAAGCTTTAGTTAACCTACGGCACTTCCTTCATTCTCCAGAAACACTCTCCAGTACACTGGCATGCACACCCCTATGTGATGACTTGGGTGTAAAAAGCACAGATTGCCCTTGTCTTTTCAATTTTAAGGAGAGGAGAATGTGTGTCTTTAAAATCAGAGCTCACTTGAGATTAGGTCTGTCAAGAGGTTTAGTGGTCGTTTTTCTTCTGGAAGCCCCTTACACAATGCAATCATGGATCAAAGAAGACTTCCTTAGACTGGGATGTTCTGGATACATGTAAGGCTTAACAAAATTACTCCAATTACCAAACTAAGTAATTTATTTTATTTAAAACTACTTAGCAAAGTGATTAAAATTAATAAGAAAAATGGAAGGGGGGCTCCTGGGTGGCTCAGTTGGTTGACCATCTGAGTCTTGGTTTCGGCTCAGGTCACAATCTCAGGATTGTGAGATCCAGCCCCATGTTGGGCACTGAGCTCAGCAAGGAGTCTGCTGAAGTTTCTCCCTCTGCTTCTACCTTCTTTCTCTTTCTCCCTCTCTCTCTCTAATAAATAAATAAATCTTTAAAAAATATATATATAATGGAAGGATAAACCATTACATTTAAAAACTGGGTTGCCTATAGGGAGGGAGAGAATGGAGGGGACAGAGATTTCTTCAAATATATTTTGTTCATGTAGTTGATTTTGGAACCATGTATATGTTTCACATAATCATAATATAAAATTAGATGTAAAATTAAAACATAATCAAATGAACTTAAAAATAGATCCAGTTGATGGCATAACTGCACAGAGAGGCATTAGTCTAAATGTCGCTAACACATAGTAATTTGATTGCATATATCTAGAGGTATATATCCAAAAGACTAAGAACCATAAAAATAATCCTCAACTGGGGCATCTGGGTGGCTTAAGTGTCTGCCTTCGGCTCAGGTCATGATTTCGGGGTCCTGGGATCAAGCCCCACATTGGGTTCCCTGCTCAGCGGAGAGTTTGCTTCTCTCTCTCCCACTGCCCCTCCCCACTGCTCATCCTCTCTCTCTGTCAAATTAAATTAAATTAAATTAAATTAAATTAAATTAAATTAAATTAATCCTCAACTGTTTTCCGGAATCGTATTGTTGGAGGTCATGCTAAACATGGGTGGAGTCTGCGAAATTCTGGAAATTCTGCTCCACGGCCCCACCTTTCTCATGCTGTATCCTAACTCTATCTCAGTGTCAGCTTCCAGAAAACCCAACCTGTGACAGAGGTGGTATTTGTGTTATTATTCTGAGACCTTTATATATGTAGTTTGATAGAAAACAAATGAGTAATCATGTCCAGTTTGGTTAAAATCAGAATTTTTGGAGTAAGAGAAAGAAGTTTCAGTAGAAGATCAAGGCTTACATAAAAACTCTGTAGATTTGGATTTTAACTTAAGGTATTAATGTGAACCCACGATACACTCTATCTTTAAAATACATATTTTTATATCAGTCAGCTTTTACGGCTTAACAAACCACCCCAAACTTTAATGGCTTGAAACAACAAATATTTTTATTTCTCATGATTCTGTGGATTAGTTGGGTGAGTCTTCTGGTTTGGGCTGGCTAGTTTGGGGCGGGATTGTGTAGGACAGCACAATTCACATGTCTGTGGCCTCAGCTGGGACAGGCAGGATGGTGGGTGCCTCTCTCCATGTGGTTTTTATCTTCAAGGAAGCTAACTCAGGCTTGTTCCCAGCATTACGGTGAGTAAGCCCACATTGCACACGTGCTGTTTTTAAGTCTCTGCTTTTGTCACCTTTATTGTGGTCCATTAGCCAAGGCAAGTCACACAGTCAAGCCCAGATTCTAGGGTTAGAGAAATAGATTCCACCTCTTGACAGGAAGAGTGTCAAAGTCACACTGCAAAAAGACATGTTGTATACAGGAAGAGGAGGGATTTGTGCCCATATCTATAATTTACCATACTTTCACAGCAATATTTTAAAGATCTGGAAACAATTAACCTTTTTTTCTTTAACAAAAAGTTGCAAGGTATTTTTAAAAAAATAGGAGAACCTTATAGATTAAGGGACCTAAGACATATCAAACAATTGCAATAAATAAGCTGAATGTATCTTCTCAAAATTCACATGTTGATCCTTACCCCCCAATGTGATGGTATTTGGAGAACAGGGCCTTTAGGATGTGATTAGGTCCTGGGGATAGGGCGCTCATCAATGGCATTAGTGTCCTATAAAAAACATCCCAGAGAGATCCTTTCCCCTTTCCACCATGTGAGAACACAGCAAGAAGACGGCTGGGTGTGAATCAGGAAGTCGATACTCAACAGACACTGAATCTGCTTTGACCGTGGACTTCCCAGCCTCCAGAACTGTGAACCATACATACCTGTGGTTTAGGCCACCCAGTCTATGGTGTTTTGTCAGCCCAAAGGAACTAAGACAGATCTTACTGTGATTCTGAATCAAAAAACAAAGCGTAACCATTTTTTTTGTAAGGCAATCAGGGAACTGTGAAATCTGATTGTGTGATAATGATATTGTACTTATTGTACTGTCTTTAGTGATACGTGCTGAAATATGTATGTATGATGCTGGGATTTGCTTTAAAATAATCTGGGTATGGGTAATGGTTGGGATTATAGGGAAGGAAAGATTGCCCATGAGGTTGTTTTTTTTTTTTAACATTTTATTTTTTTAAGTAATCTCTACACCCAATGTGGGGCTTAAACTCACAACCCCAAGACCAAGAGTTGCACACAAGTTTGACTGAGCCAGCCAGGTGCCCTGCCCATGAGTTTTTAATTGTGGAAGCTGGGTGGTATAATGGTATATTATTCTCTCTCCTTTTATAGATGCTTGAGAATTCCTGTAATAGTTAAAATTTTTATACAGAAAGACAATGTTAGGAAGATGAAGCCGATAATTACGTTCAACTGGAAAAAATGAAGACAGATATACCTACTACAAGGGGAAAAAAATGAAAGTGAACCTCAGCAGCATTGACACTTGATTTGAAGGTTTCTGTCACATTTGACTTCCTTCCTCATTTCTGTGGTCTATTTTCTTTACTATCTCAAGAAACTCTTCTTCCGTACTTGTAGTTGTTCTCCATTTGACCACCCATGATCCATTCTCCTGCCTTTCTTTGCCTTGGTCCTGGAGGCTACTTCTAGGGACTGTGTCATCCAGGCTCCCTTATAGACTGGTTTCTGGTTGGGTGTCGCCAGGGTTGTGGGGAGGAGATAGATGTCAGGGTATTTAGTTCCACCATTTCCTACCTCCTGGGGCAATGTGGTTTTGACACTGGTAGCTTCCTTCCATAGCTCCAGCTCTCCCTGGATGGTTCCTTCTCCCAACTCTGCTCTTCCCAAGCTCTGATGACACTATTTCCTCCCCTTGTTCTTTTGGACCTAACATAGGAATGGATTCCCACTGCTGCATGCTCTAGATGCCCCAACATCCCTGGCTTGATCCTTCCATGAAGGACCAATAGGCCCTTCATTAAATAGCCTATTCATTAAAGCCTCCTCAGGTGAGACATCTGAGCCTAATTTCCTGCCAGGATCTCCACTTTACTTACATTCTATTTGCAACATTAGAATTTTCTTCCTTATTGTATTTTACCCTGCTCAAAGGTAAAGTTGAATTAAGTCAACAAGCATTTATTGAACATCTAACTATGTGCCTGGGCACTGTGCAAATAATCTGTTTATAAAATGGTGAATGAGAAAGATAAGGTCTCTGCCCTCTTGGGACACATTGTCTACTGGGGGGAGGGGGGTAAGGCAATATAACAAGATTCACTGAGTTGCAAGTGAAGGAAAGCTGAATCCAAACTGGTTTATGGAAAAAGAGTAATTTTTTGGCTCATAAAAAATAAATCCAGAAATAGAGCTTGCTTCCTATAAAGTTTTGCCTAGGACCTCAAGTTATGTAGCCGAACCCAAGCTCGCTTTCTCTAGGGCTTCTGGTTCTGCTTTCTGTGTGTGGGCTCCACGCTTAAACGAGCTTGCCCCTAGATGCGCAAAGGTGGGGGAGCAATTCGCAGAAGGGCAAGTCCGAGAACACATCTCATTATTTCTCATTGGCTGATTGGGAACGCGATGCTCCGATTGGCCCACTGGACCACGCCAGTCATTATTAAACCCGGGAGCGGAGTCTCCACTTTGAAGAACCTGGACTGAGAATAGCAAAGGAGGCTTTCCCAGAGGGAAAGAATCTTCCCAAATATTAGCTGTTCATGAACAAAGATCAACAATAATGGACCTCGATCAGTAAATAAAAGATGATCTATATTGCAATGCAAGATGATGGAAGGGCTACCTGCAGAGCCTCTGTAGGGCTTCACTCACCTCTGACTTCAACTCTACCTCCAGGGGTCAATTCCCTTGGGTGTGGATGGCACCCCACCTCCGATTCTCTTTCCTGCTAGCTTTGGATTCCAAGATTTTCCACATCCAGGGCAAACCGAAAGTGTGCACCACGAGCAACCCTTAGATAAGAGAGGACAAAAGTGGATGGATAAAAGCCCCAGCCTCCGATTCTTCTAGGAGGACAATTCTGTAGCCCGGTCTACGTGGTTCGTTAGAGGGTTCCTGGAATGGGGGTGGGTGGAAGCTTCAGTTGCCCCTAGTTGTAACCAGCCGCTTTGCGGGTCCTGTGTTCAGTTTTCCTCCTTTCCTGTCTCATTCCTCTCTGTTCCCTCACTGCTGCTTCCAAGAATCCCTTCCTAAGTACTTATCTCAGTCTCTGCCCTGGAGATGTCCCTCTGAAACCCAGTTGAGCCCAGAAGCCTTGAAAAGAGCTAGCCGTTTGGGGCCCCTGGGTGGCGCAGTCATTAAAGCGTCTGCCTTTGGCTCAGGGCATGATCCCGGCGTTGCGGGATCGAGTCCCACATTGGGCTCCTCTGCTATGAGCCTGCTGCTTCCTCTCCCACTCCCCCCTGCTTGTGTTCCCTCTCTCGCTGGCTGTCTCTGTCAAATAAATAAATGAAATTTAAAAAAAAAAAAGGAGCTAGCCATGGAGAGGGCAAGAGGAAGACTGCGGTTTTGAAAAGGAGAATAGAACGCTGCCATCAAACAGGAAAAATAAATGACATCAATTTCAGGTCACAGGGGAGACCTATGAAAGGTAAAGAGGAAAGTGCATTTAATGAAGGTAAGACTGAATTGTGTGTACAGTTTATTAATAAGCATTCTTATAATTTACATATTAATAAACATAATTTATCATGTTAATAAATACAATGTGTATAGTTATTAAAGTTGATTAGCCTTGTTCCCCTGCCCAATGCACAGCAAATTTTTTGAAAGCAGGAAGTGCTCCATCCAAACTGTTTTTTCGAAATTAAATTAAACTCAGCAAATTTGCGTTGAGTGGATCGTATATCCAAAGCACTTTGCGAAGTGCTATAAAACAAATTTTATTTGCTCAAGAGGCCCTCAGAGCCTAGTGGAGGCAACAGATATACATAAATGGCTAGCTTAAGACCTACCAATGGGACTAGGGGGTTATAGGTATAATCCTAGTACCCTGAGGCCACTTAGTAAAGGTTGTAGTCATTCATCTTTTACTGAGCATATTTTTATGCCAGATCTGTATGAGGCACTTTTAATTTTTATCATTATTTTTCAGGTGCAAGAAATATTAACGTGTCTCCAAAGGCCAACTCTTCTTACACCTTCCTGCAAATTCTCCACCTTTGCCGTGAACATCTTTCCTGCATTTCTGAAATTTCCCAAAGAAAACCAATTTGGTCTTTTTCATGGCTTCTCATGCATATTTCCTGGGGGGTTTGGAATCTCTCCCTCTGGAAAATGCAAATGCTAATCTCACAGATTCACAGAGTGTTGGCTCTGAGAGGGATCTTAATGTTTTCTAGTATTTTTCATAGACATTGGTGTATAGACTGTACACCAAGAAATATAGATCGGGAGGTTTGTGGCTGGAAGTAGCAGACCTAGGGGTTCCAGCAGACCCGTAACCAGGGGTGGTCCTCACACTGTTAACAACCTTCACTGTACAGGCACTGACCAATCAGAATGCACACTGGACCTCAGCACGACTGCTCACCCATAAAGCTGTCCCTGTCACATTAATATTACTTGGCATACATACTTGGAAATACTACCCTCTCTAAGGTTTAGTCCAGCCCCTCAGTTTGTTAGTTTGCCTATGTTCCAGTTTTTCAGTTTTAGAAAAGATAGAACCAAAGCCCAAAGAGGTGGGGTGGCTTACCCGAGGGCACATATTGAATTGGACTTTCTCCCAATAGCTCTGTTTAGAGATGACTCCTCTTTACTGCTGTCAGGTCATCTCAGGATGGTGTCAGTCCAGGCTCCCCAACTTCCTGTTCCTTTGTTTATATCTGGTGGAGGCAACAGATATACATAAAAATACCATTCCATTTTCCCACTCCCATTCCTTCCCTCTTGGTAACCTCCTATTCATCCTTCAAAACCCATCCTTCAAAAACCCACTCTAGGCAATTAGTCACTCCTTCTTCTTTTACTCCTTCCCTCCTCTCTTACCAGTGATTTATTTAAGAAAAAAAATAAGCCTCAATACGATATCATTTATACACAACGAAATGAACCCATTCTTAGTGTACAGTTCAGTAAATTTTTTAAAAATTATTTTTATTTGTTTGAGTGAGAGTGACA
Organism: Ursus maritimus; assembly: GCF_017311325.1. Taxonomy (NCBI): domain Eukaryota; kingdom Metazoa; phylum Chordata; class Mammalia; order Carnivora; family Ursidae; genus Ursus; species Ursus maritimus. The sequence continues at coordinate 4,326,536 of NW_024426008.1, forward strand.
GAACACGGGCAGGGTGAGGGGCAAAGAGGAAGCAGACTCCCCGCTGAGCAGGGAGCCTGATGCGATGCAGGCTCGATCCCAGGACCCTAGGTTTGTTCCTTTTGTGGCTGAGTATCCATTGTATGGATAGACCAATATTTGTTGAACTGTTCACCTGTTGATGGACATTTGGGTTGTTTCAAGTAAATTGGCTATTGTGAATAAATCTGGTGTGCATCCCCACAGTATCTTACATTGATTCACACTATGGCACTTTTATATTAAGTGTAATTGTAGATCTGATATAGTGGAAAGAGCACTAAAGCCAGAGCCAAACCCTAGGTTTCTGATTCTAAGATAATGTATGTAAATTGCTCAGCACATAGTAAATGCTTAATAAATAATAGCTATTGTGGCTGCTGTTCTTTTTAGCTGTGTGACCACGAGTAAGTTACTCAGCCTCGCTGGGTCTCAGTTTCTTCATATGTAAATGGGAAATTTCCAGGGTCTTGCCGACACAACGCCGACATGCACTGTGAGGGGTTTCCAGCCATCATGGAGGGTATTGGTGGAGGATGCTTTCCCTGTGGCTGACAAAAGAGTGGAGGGTATAATTTGAGACTTGTTGGTGAAAAGATAGGTCCAGCTGATTCAGGGAGGCAGCGGCGTATGGAGGATGTAGAAGACAGTCTAGATTATGCCCATGAAATAAGGGTACTCGATAGAGGGGCAGTGGAAGCTAGGAGAGGAGTGGGCATAGGGAGCAGTAGCAAAGTTCATGGAAAGTTACATTCAGAAACACAGGATGTGGGACAGAGCATTTTTTTGTTTCAGGGATCATATCCAGGATGGGCTTAGATGCTGAAGCAAGTGAATTATATGATTCTCTCAAAATAACTTTGCTTTACAGCTAAGGATATCCAGCCAGGTTCAAGGTTGCACAGACCTTTTCCCATAGCTCTTTGCTAATTGAATGAAACCCTTCTTGGCAGTAAGGGAGTCTCCGAAAGACTGATCGGAAGGATTGATTTTGCACGTAGTATGATTCAGCTTTCCAGTTGCTTTCAGGCTGCACGCCTCGGCTCAAATTCTTCTTTTAGCTACTGTCTCCTTTCATCTTCCTGTAATGGTTAGCGATACCTGATTACATGACATGCTGGCGGCCTTCCAGGTGTAATCTGCTGACTAATCTTCACAATTACTGCTGATTCCTAGGGGAGAGGGCTCGGTGCTGGGCTGGTATGTCTTCATAGGGTCCTCATCCATGTCAGTTTCAGCTGCAATGCCAAAGGAAATCAAAGCACTTCAGTTAGAAGTGTTTTATTTTCCAGAATCATGTGTGTGCTAGAATCACAGCCAGCAAGAGAAACAAAGAAAAGCCACAGACTTGGTCCATCTTCCACTCCCTTGCATTTCATTACTGTAGGTTGATACTCACTTTAAAAGCTCACTGTGTCTTGCTCTGCCCAGAACCTCTACACGGCATTCTGCCAAACTTGGCACCTTCCTCCCCTTCGTTCGTGATAATCTCTTTGGTTGCCTATTTCCTTTTCATTAAATTAATAAATACATGAAAATTGTGTTTCTAACTGCTAAGGCATCTCCCTCATAGGTTAAATCTCTCGTAGCTGTGAGTTCCTTTGGAGAATTATAATTGACCTGAAATCAGTGACTCATAGTCTAGGAATTTCAGGTCCCTCGATGGACCTGCAGTTGGAGATATTTTGGGGTAGGCAGCTCTGCTAAACTTTTTTCCCTTCATATCGGCTGCTAACGCTAGCTAACATTGCCTAGGAGATAAATGGAAATATTTTACAGTGTTTGTGATTCTGCACTAGACGGTGATCTCACATGATTGTGCAAAAAGCTAAAGAACTAGGAGCTGTTTCATCATGGAAATCAGAACTGGTCATCCAGGTCCTCAGTATGCAACGAAAACAAAGGAATAAGACACAGTGAAAAGGGGCTTAATTATTTGTCTAGGTCCAATTCTTCCATGGCCATGTGAGCACAGCATTTATTAAAAATTGTCCCTCTCCCTTCTAGAAACAAAAAACAGCATGATTCAGAAGTGAGGAAAAGGCCTTTTATGGTATGAAATCATCACCAGGCCAAAGACAGGTCGACAATTTGCCAGTATCACTGCTGTCAATCAATAGTGTGACTTTCAAAATTGGGATGCTGTCTGAACAATGGCAGTAAGGATTAACACACGACAAGCAGATTCGCCTTTTACAGAAACCAACATGTAGAGATAGTTTGTAGGTATGGGGTCATTAGAGATTCAGGAAACCCCTACCTTTGATAAAGATGATCTAGAGAGATCATCAAGATAGGAGCAGCACCAGAGAAAGCTGTGGTCTACTTAACTCTATTATAACCCCCAGGTCTGAGCAAATGAAGACACAGCAGGTTGTGTTCAGCACGGAGTGCACATAGCATAGGGCTGTGCTGGAGTGAGCAGTGTGGAATATTTGGGAATTTTGCCAGCCGATGTTAAATTCGGTTGGTAGTTTGAAATCAGCCATGGTTGGGAGTGTTTATAGGACAGAAATTGACAATCGCTAGAGGCTAGGGCTTTTCATTGGTTAGTTTTGTTTTGCTTTGCCTTCAGACAGCTAGTTTGCTGGTTTACCACTGTCTGGTGCTATTGGAGGCAGAGACTGTCGGTTAGGATAGATGTGTTTCCAACTCTCAGAGGGGTGTGTGTTATTGTGGGGCTACAATAGCTCATCAGACATTTCCCAGAACCTGGACTTGGCATTCCTTCAGTCCTCTTTGCTCACTGAGCAACTTGCTGCCTTTTTTTTTTTTTTTTTTTTGGTACCAGCAGATGAATTGGTGCTCAATGGTGTTCTTTAAAGTCCTGGGAATCCTAAGGAGCTCCCCTAGGGGACATCTGGGGAAGGGAGGAGAAGGATTACATGAGGCTGAGCAGATCTTTATCTATCTGCAACTGGAGCACCTTCATTTTCTTTCTTTTGCATATTGGTGCCCCACCAAACACACACACACACAAACAACAACAACACAACAAACCAACCAAACCATTGCTGAAGAAAGCAGACCACTATGAAAAAACTTTCGAAAATAGTAAGCCAGAGCTCTCTGCTCCCCCGAAAATCACATATCTTACTGTTAACAAAATATCATTCTCGGTATAGTTCAGCCACTTGTGAGTTTAGTTAACATCAGTTAGTTTCCTACCAACTGATAAAGTTGGGACACCGACAGGAAGTTCAAATTTCTTAAGTAACCACATTGAAGACCAGAGCCACTGATGAGGCATCATCCTTCTGAGATTTTGACTGCAGTCGTCAGCACACCATCTCTCTCTTGCAGGTAGCCACTGGGAAACTCTCTTTGCTACAAGGAAACTGGAAAATGAGTCAATCGGGTGAGCTGGGCTCAAGTCATGGGAAGTTCTAGCCTTTGAAAATGGCTCCTCTTCTAATTACAAAAGAGACCTGAATGTCCCTTATAAATTTTTAGACAATTAAGAAGCAAAAAGATCAAACCATCCAAAGCCAGTAGCTGCTTATAGAAACACACATATACCCCCCCCACACATGACTTTTTTTTGAAAGAGGAGCTTTTCAACTTTGAGATCAACTTTGAGATCATGACGTAATGTCATTTGAATGGTTCTTATCAGTTTGCTCATTTGCTATAAGCAGCTTGATGTATATGTGAAAGGCCTCTTCTCTACATAAAATTCTAAACAAAAGCTAATGTAAAAGCCTCAAATTTTAAAAAAATCAAGTAGTTATTTTGGTGGGCACTGCATGCATATGGTATAATCTACAAGCACTAGATTGTATTCAATAAACCGTAGCCCAACAGTTCTCCCCAGAGGCAAACAGTGTTATCAATTCCTTGTTTATTTTTTCTGAGATCTTCTGAGAATATGCAAGCATATCTGTAAATTGTAATAGCTAACTTGAAAGATTTCTGGTTTCTGTGTGAGAGTAGAACTCAAGCATTTGTAAATCTACTAGAATCTTTTTAAAAAGTTTTTTGGGGGCACCTGAGTGGCTCTGTTGGTTAAGCATCTGCCTTTGGCTCAGGTCATGATCCCAGGGTCCCGGGATGGAACCCTATATCGGTTTCTATGCTCAGTAGGGAGCCTGCTTCTCCCTCTCCCTCTACTCCCCCCCCTCGCTCGTGCTCTCTCTTTCTCTCATACTCTCTCTCAAATAAATAAATAAAATCATAAAGAAAGATAAAAAGTTTTTTGTTGTTGTTGTTTTGTTTCTGTGCTTTGTTCCTTATGGCTAGAGAAAGCTTCTCATCTGTGGTCACTGCTACTGTCATAATTATCAGCAAACATGTATTAAGCCTCTATTGTATGCAGGTTACTGTAAGAGTAACTTCAATTAGACAATCAGTTATTCTGACTTTGGGGGTGGGACTTGGCAGTTGGTAAGGTGAAAATTGCACAACAGTGAGACTTTCTCCAAATCAGAAGTAAAGAACCTTGGGGTGCCTGGGTGGCTCAGTGGGTTAAGGATCTGACTCTTGATGTCAGCTCCGGTCTTGATCTCGGGGTCATGAGTCCAAGCCTGTGTTGGGCTCCATGCTGGGCGTGGAGCCTACTTAAAAAAAAAAAAAAAAAAAAAGTAAAGGACCTAAAAACATTTTCTGTCTAGAAAGCTAAGAAAAAAAATCGGAACATAACCACATTTAGAAGTGAGTAGGTACACGTGTTTGGGAAGTCAGTATAGATACGGTAGTTCTCATTCCTTACATAGAGCCCACCCTGAGGTGGTATTCATTTTCCGTTGCTGCTGTAACAGATGGTCACAACCCTAAAGGCTTGAAATAACACAGATTTATTATACTGTAGTTCTATAGATTAGAAGTCTGACATAGGTCTTATTGAACGAAAATTAAGATTTTGACAGGGCTGCGTTCCTTTCTGGAAGTTCTGGGGAGAATCCCTTTTGTTGCCTTTTTCAGCTTCTAGAAATCCCCCGCATTTTCCAGCTCACGACCTCTTCTCCTTTTACAAAGCGAGAAATGCTGCCTCTTTCTGAGCCATCCTCTGCAACCACATCTTCCTCTGACCACAGCCAGGAAACGCTTTCTGTTTTTAAGGTCTCACGTGATTATATTGGGCCCAGATACTTCAGAATAATCCTGATAATCCAGAATAATCTCCCTATCTCAAGGCCCTTAATTTAATCAAATCTGCAAAGTCTCTTTGCCATGTAATGTGATACATTCACAGGTTCTGGGGATTAGAATACGGATCTCTTTGGTGCATCATTATTCCGCCCACTATAGAGATCAAGGGCAATGAATTCTCAAAGGAAAGAAGCACTCCTTCTCTGTTATCCTGTGTTGTGAGCGATTCTCGGGAAAATCCTCGAATGGCGCCTGAGATGTCTGACCCTACCTAAGTCGCAATTTTTCATTTCTTATAGAAACAATACATCAGCATATTGTGAGCATTGTTCATAACATGAGAAACATCTGGTAATCCTTTGGTTGAAATCCCTCTTATTTATGAATCCTGTTTCCTTACTTTTTTGACATGGGTTTCTTTAGAAATAATCAAGGTATAAGCTTGTCACTTTGAATCTCAAACCATGCAAAAGGAAGTTGTAAAGTATTTTTACCAGTGTCCCAGAATTAAAGTTTGTTCAGTCTGCAGAGACTCCACAGTAAGGCCATGAGAAACCTTCAATTTCTCAGGGAGGAGTTACGGGTCTAGAATCTTTTGGAAAATTGACAAGTCCCATGACAGAAGGAAGACTACAGACATTTTGGGGACATTGTATATATGACTAGTTGTCTGAGGAAGAAAAAAAGATCAAACCTGGTTGACAGATGGGTCTGGACAATGTGCTAGCACCATCCAGAGAGGATGGCTAGCGCACCACAGCAGTGATGCCAAAGGACAAGGGTGAAGGAAAATCCTTTCAGTGGGCAGAATTTTTTTTTATTGTTCTATTCAATTTTTAAACATTATTTTTATTAACTTACAATGTATTATTTGTTTCAGGGTACATGTCTGTGACTCATCAGTGTTACACAACACACAGCGCTCCCCACAACACATACCCTCCCCAGTGTCCATCACCCAGTTACCCCATTCCTCGCACCCCACTCTGCTCCAGCAACCTTCAGTTTGTTTTCTGAGATTAAGAGTCTCTTATGGTTTGCCTCCCTCTCTGGTTTCTTCCTGTTTCATCTTTCCCTCTCTTCCCCTATGATCCTCTGCCTTGTTTCTCAAACTCCACATATCAATGAGATCGGATGATAATTGTCTTTCTCTAATTGACTTATTTCACTTAGCATAATACCTCTAGTTCCACCCACGTTGTTGCAAATGACAAGATTGCATTTTTGATGGCTGCATAATATTCCATTGCATCTTCTTTATCCATTCAACTGTTGATGGACATCTAGGCTCTTTCCGTAGTTTGGCTATAGTGGACATTGCTGCTATGAACATTGGGGTGCAGGTGTAGTGGGCAGGATTTTGAGCAATTGACGTGCTTGTCCATGTCGAGTAAGCGACAGCCAGCAGCGTGTCTACACTGCTTCTTGGGCAGTCACCAATTGTTGGGCTAGTGGGTCAGGGACTTGGATGAAACAGGATGGAAAGATGGATGACAAGGAAGAGTCACGTCTTGGGAAAGAGGTATGTGGACGAGCCTCTTTAAATGGGCACAAACTATGAAGATATGTGTGCTCCACATGAAAGTCCACTGAAGGGCATCCATGGCAGAGAAGGTTCTTCATTATCTGATGGACAAAATGATGCTCTCTGAGATGTCAGACATGTTCTCTAGCCAGCCCAGCCCAGTGTTTGCTCAGTGGATCCTGGCACACAGCGACTGTGGTGGTAGGGACGGAGGCTCAACAACCCGGACTTACCCCGGGTGACTCGGCTAATGCTACCGCTGCATGCCTCGTTTGCCAACGGCAGAGACCAGCATTATGTCCCCATGGATGCCTTCTCCAGCACATGGCTTCTACAGCATACAGGTAATCACCTACAACCACCAGCTCCCAGTGGCCAGTAGCCAGCACCCTTTCAGGCAGTTTCTCGGTGGCACGTCTCCAGTGAGACACCTCCCCATGAATAACTTTTCCCAGCACCCTAGACAGTGGATTTCCAGCCATCTCTGTTAGCCCAGACCACAGTGACTTCTCTGTCATCCAGTTAGTCACTGCTGGGCTCTCTCCAAGATCTGGATCTCCGACAACGGAGACTGATGCAGATAGAGAATAAATAGGCCCTTTCATTGATTTGATCGATTATTGTCCTGAAATTTCCATCTCACCATGATGAGTCAAAGGAGTCAAAGTGACGAATCAGGAGTCAAAGTCAGGTCTAGTCCTGACAGGATGGAGGTACCCCCAGATTTCACATATCCTAAAATAGTAAATTACGTTTCTTTAAGAAATCATGAAAATGCATGTCTTATGTTTGTAAACCTGAAGCTAAATATATTGAGATGATTCTGGATGAATTTTCTTTATAATTTAAAAACAAATCCAAAGCCTTCGTAGTCACATAAACTCTTGAAATTTTAAGTGGTGTTTGTCCGCAAGTTTCATTGTGACAGAAGAGATTAATGTATGAATGAGACTTTCCAATGCTCGCCTTTGGTTTCAGGCTAATGTAATCTATTGTGTTCTGTGCCAGCTTTAAGGCTTGAAAAACAATAATTGATATTTGTAAGTGCCTTATGATTTACTTCCTGCTTTGACATATACTCTTACCTTTTAATCTGCTCACAAACTTCAAAGGTAGTTACTACGACTGTTAAATTATGTAACATTTTAATTTTTTTGTTAAAATATTACAATTTATTGTAGAAAAGTTAATAAACATTGAGAAATAAAAGAATACATTTAAAATGATTTGTAATCCCACTATCAAGTGATAACTGTTGTTAGAATTTCAATGTATATTCTTCCAGTCTTGTTATTATGTATATAGACGTTTTTATAAAAATAAACTCTCGTTGCATGTAATCTGCTAGCTTACATAACAATATATCATGAATATATTATGTCCCTAAGTTTATTCCTTTTAAACCGTGTTCTTAATCCTTTTGAATTACGATCTCTTTAATAACCTAATAACCTAATGAAAGCTACATTCCCTAAGGCCCAGACGAGCAGCTATGCAAGCATACAATCGAAATTATCAGTAAATGAAGAGAGGAGGATCTAGAATTTGTGGGATTTGAAACCGATATAATTTTGGAGACTCTCTTTTATTTTTTTGTTTTCAATTTTATTTTATTTTTTGTAACATTGTATGCTTCGTTTAAAAATGTTTAAACAGTGCAAAATATATCAAGTAGTAAGCTACCTCAACCTGTCTATAAGTAATTCTGGTAAATAGAAGGGTCTCTTTCTTAGAATCTCATTTTTCTCTACATAACTTTGCTTATGAAACTGGAAATGCATAGTCTTTTCTATAGTATTGATTTTAAAAAATACAAATGAGCTCATATAATCTATTCAGTTCATCAACTTGCTTTTCTCATTTAATGATACATTAAATATTGAAAAGTTTCTTAAATGTGAAAAGTTTTGACTCTGTTTCTAAGTTCAGTCTCATTAACGGTTAGTATTGGAGGAGATTACTGAGAGGACCTGACCCCTGTGAGCTGGACCCCTGAAATCACAGCCTCCTCAACCCCTTCCTTGTCTTTGGAATGTGCATTCTCCACTCCCAGAGGCTCCCACAAGGACATTGCCTTGAGATGTTGGTGTTGAGACTGTCTGGTTGGCATCTGGGACTGAACCCAGTTAAGGCCTCTACAGAAACTTTCAATAATTGTTGGATGGCTGCAGAGAACTCATCTTGTGGCCGCTCAAGACAAGCCTCGTATGTAAATTCTCTTACTTACTAAACCTACCACCTGCCAATCTGGAATGGATTGTCTCTTTCCTCAGTGTCTTGGTGACCTCTACCTTGTGGGGGGGTCGGGTGAGGGGGTTGGTTTCAGAATACACCCGGGAAGCTCTGGACAGCTGATATGAACAATTCCTTTAATGTTTTTAATCAGTTAATATTTCAAATCAGTTAATTATTAATGAGGAAATGCAGAACAGTTTTATTAAATAGGAAGAAAAAGTACTTCTACTGTTTATGATTTTTATTTAAAAAGTTTATTTTATTTTGGTTATTAAAAACAAAACAAAGAGATTAAGGAGTGCACTTGTGATGAGTACCGGGTAGTGTATGGAAGTGTTGAATCACTATATTGTATGCCTGAAACTAATAGTACACTGGGTTAACTATTCTGAAATTTAAACAAACACTTGGAACAAAACAAAACAGTTGTCTAAATTGTTGGATTGAGAAACTGACCTGAAAATGATGGAAAATTGTCTTTTTCTCACACTGTGGGGAGACCTCTAAAAGGAAAAACACAAAATTATATATAAATGTGAATTTTTTTTGGTAGAAGTAATCACTATATGTTGCTGGAGACCTGGAGATTCTGGTCCTTTGTATTTTCTATGTAAAAATTTAAAAATTTATTTTTATTTATTCATTTTTAAAATTTTAGTATAGTTGACACAAATGTTACATTAGTTTCAGATAGACAACTTAGTGATTTGACAAGTTTATACATTATGCTGTGTTTCCCACAAGTGGAGCTACCATCTGTCCCATTACATCACTATTACAATATCACTGATTGTATTCTTTATGCTGCGTCTTTCATTCCTGTGACTTCTTCACTCCATAACTGGAAGCCTGTATCACTCTCTCCTCTTCACTCATTTTGCCCGTTCCACCTCACCCCTCCCCTCTGGCAACCATCAATTTGTTCTCTATATTTATAGGTTTGATTCTGCTTTTTGTTTGTTTATTCATTTTTTTTAAGATTCTACTTATGTGTGGGATCATATGGTATTTGTCTTTCTCAGTCTGACTTACGTCACTTAGCATAATACCCTCTAGGTGCATGCATGTTGTCTCAAATGGAACATCTCATCCTTTTCTATGGCTAAGTAATATTCCCGTGTGTGTGTGTGTGTGTGTGTGTGCGCACGCGTGTGTCATTTTCCTTATCCACTCGTGTATTGATGGACACTTCCGTTGTTCCATAACTTGGCTATTATAAATAATGCCGCAACAAACATAGGAGCGCAAATATCTTTTTGAATTAGTGTTTTTGTTTTCTTTGGGTAAATACCCAATAGTGTAATTAGTGGATCCAATGGTATTTCTATTTTTAATTTTTTGAGTAACCTCTGTACTGTTTTCCACAGTGACTGCGCCAATTTACATTTCCACCAACAGTGTATGAGGGTTTCTTTTTCTCTAAATCCTTGCCAACGCTTGTTATTTCTTGTCATTTCGATTTTAGCCATTCTAACCGATGCGGGGTGATATCTCACTGTGGTTTTGATTTGCATTTCCCTGAAGATTAGTGATGTTGAGCATCTTTTCATGTGTCTATTGGCCATCTGTCTATCTTTTTTGGAAAAATTTGTATTTAGGTACTCTGCCCATTTTTTAATTGGATTTTTTTTGTGTGTGTGTTGAGCTGTATAGTTTTTTTTTAAAGATTTTATTTATTTATTTATTTATTTATTTGAGAGAGAGAGAGAGAGAGCAAGTGCTAGAGCAAGAAGGAGAGGGAGAGAGAATCTGAAGCAGGCTCCCCCCACTGAGCACAGAGCTGGATGTTGGGCTCTATCCCACCACAGTGCGATCACGACCTGAGCTGAAACTAAGAAGCAGGGGCTCAACTGATTGAACCACCCAGGGGCTCGAGCTGTATACTTCTTTCTGTATTTTGGATAGCAACCTCTTATCGAACATATCATTTGCAAATATCTTCTCCCATTCTGTAGATTATCTTTTAGTTTTGTTAATGGTTTCCTTTGCTGTGCAGAAGCCTTTTATTCTGATGTAGTCCCAATAGTTTATTTTTGCTTTTATTTTTCTTGTTTTAGGATACATATCCAAAAAAATGTTGCTATGGTTGATGTCAGAGAAATTACTGCGTGTGTTCTTTTCTAGGAATTTCATGGTTTCAGGCTTCATTAATCCATTTTGAGTTTATTTTTGTGTATTGTTTTAGAAAGTGGTCCAGTTTTCCTAGCACCATTTACTGAAAAGACTGTCTTTTCCCTATAGTATATTCTTGCCTCCTTTGTCATAGATTAACTGACTATAATTATGAGTTTATTTCTGTGGTCTCTATCCTGTTCCACTGATCTCTGTGTCTATTTTGTGCCTGTACCATACTGCTTTGATTGCTACAGCTTTCTAGTATATCTTGAAATCTGGTATTGTGATACCTCCAGCTTTGTTTTTCTTTCCCAGGATTGCTTTGGTAATTTGAGGTCTTTTGTGGTTCCATACACATTTTAATAATATTTGTTCTAGTTTTGTGAAAAATATTATTGGTATTTTGAGAGGGATTGCATTGACTTTGTATACTGCTCTGGGTAATATGGGAATTTTGACAATATTAATTCTTTAACTCCATAGGCATGGAATATCTTTCCATTTGTTTGTGTCATCTTCAATTTCGTTCATCAGTGTTTTATTGTTTTCAGAGTACAGGTCTTTCACCTCTTTGGTTAATTTGTCCTAGGTATTTTATTCTTTTAGCTGCAATAGTAAATGGTGTTGTTTTTTAAATTTCTTTTTCTGATACTTTGTAGTTAATGTGTAGAAACACTACTGAGGAGCGCCTGGGTGGCACAGTTGGCTAAGCATCTGCTTTTGGCTCAGGTCATGATCCCAGGGTCCTGTGATCCAGCCCTGTGTTGGGTTCCCTGCTCATTGTGGAGTCTGCTTCTCCCTCTCTCTGCCTCTCCATTCCGTTCATGCTCTTTTTCTCTCTCTCTCAAATAAATAAATAAAATCTTAAAAAAAAAGAAATGCTACCAATTTCTAGGTATTAACCACTCTACTAAATTCATTTATTACTTCTAGTAGTTTCTTTTTGGTGGAATCTTTTGAATTTTCTGTGTATAGTAGTATGTTTTCTACAAATAGTGACAGTTTAACTTCTTTACCAATGTGGATGCCTTGTTTCTTTTTCTTGTCTGATTGCTGTGGCTAGGACTTCTAGTACTAGGTTGAATAAAAGTGGCGAGAGTGTACATCTTTCTCTTATTACTGACCTTAGAGGGAAAGGTGTCAGTTTTTCACCATTGAGGATGATATTAGCTGTGGGTTTTTCATAGATGGCCTTTATTATGTTGAGGTAAGTTCCTTTTAACTCCATTTTGAGAGTTTTATCATGAACGGATATTTTTGAATTTTGTCAAATACTTTTTTGCATCTATTGAGATGATCAATGATTTTTATCCTTTGTTTTGTTGATGTGGTGTATGACATTGACTGATTTGTGAATATTGAATCATCCTTTTAGAATGAGAATAAATTCCACCTGATCATGGGGAATGGTCTTTTTAATGTATTGTTGTATGTGGTTTGCTAATATTTTGGTGAGGATTTTTGCATCTATGTTTATCAGGGATATTGGCCTATAGTTTTCTTTTTTTGTGGTGTCTTTGATTTTCATATCAGGGTAGTGCTAACCTCATACAATGTATTTGGAAGCTTTCCTTCCTCTTCTATTTTTTGGAATAGCTTGAGAAGAATAGGTATTAACTCTTACTTAAATATCTGGTAGAATTCCACTGACAATTCATCTGGTCCTGGAGTTTCATTTTTTTGCAGTTTTTGGATCGCTTACTCAGTTTTGTTCCTTATAATTGGTCTGTTCAGATTTTTATTTCTTCCTGATTCAGTTTTGGGAGGTTATATGTTTATAGGAATTTATCCATTTCTTCTAGGTTGTCCAGTTTGTTGGCATATAATTTTTTATAGTATTTTCGTATAATCATTTGTATGACTGTGGGGTCAGTTGTTACTTCTCTTCTCTTGTTTCTGATTGTATTTATTTAGGTCCTTTCTGCTTTTGCCTTAATGTGTCTGGCTAAGGGTTTGTCAATTTTGTTTATTTTTCAAAGAAGCAGCTCTTGGTTTCATTGCTTTTCTCTATTGTTTTTTCAGTCTCTGTGATATTTATTTCTGCTCTGATCTTTATGATTTCCTCTCTTCTACTCACCTTGGGCTTTGTTCTCTTTTTCTAGTTCCTTTAGGTGTAGGGTTAGATTTTTTTATTTGAGCTTTTTCTTGTTTCTTGGCATAGGCCTATATTACTATATACTTCCTTCTTAGAACTGCTTTTGCTAGTGTCCCAAAGATTTTGGGCTGTTGTGTTTTCATTTTCATTTGTCTCTATGTATTTTTTTAAATTTCTCCTTTGGCTGAGTTGTCGATCCATTGGTTGTTTTCTATCATGTTGTTTAGTCTCTATGCGTTTGTATTTTTAACCATCTTTTCCTTGTGATTTATTTCTAGTTTCATATCGTTGTACAGATCAATGAGTCACTTGTGGATTCTCATCTGAAAACCATCCCAAATCCTCGAACCTTCACCAAAAGGTGTTTTTCTTGTAGTCATTCTGAGTCTTGGTCGGTATCTGAACTGATCCTTCCACTTTGTGCCTCTGAGCAAGTTAGCACATACCTTCTCCAGAGATCTTATGCTGCAGCTGGTTTAAGTAATTCTAATCTTCCTGGTGGGGAGTCAGGAGCAGGGGGGAGAGAAAGAGGGAGAGGGAGAAACAGAGTCTCTGCTAAGCAGGGATCCTGACTGAGCAGGTTCAATCCCCAGACTCTGGGATCATGACCTGAGCTGAAGGTCTGGTTGCATGATCCCGGCGTTCTGGGATCGAGCCCCATGTCAGGCTCCTCTGCTGGGAGCCTGCTTCTCCCTCTCCCACTCCTCCTGCTTGTGTTTCCTCTCTTGCTGGCTGTCTCTCTCTGTCAAATAAATAAATAAATAAATAATCTTAAAAAAAAAAAGAATCTTTTTGTGGTTATTGTTGTTTGTTCATTCGTTTTGTTTTTTAGACTCCACACACAAGTGAAATCATATGGTATGGGTCTTTGTCTTGTCTTAGCATAATACCCCCTATGTCCATCCATGTTGTTGCAAGTAGCAAGATTTCATTTATTTTTTTAATGGCTGAATAATATTCCATCATCTATCACTTTTTTAAAAAAGTTTATTTATTTTAGAGAGAGAGAGAGAGAAGGGGGCAGAGGGGCAGAGGGAGAAGGAGAGAGAATCTTAAGCAGATTCTGCACTGAGTGTGGAGCCCAACGCAGGGCTCAGTCCCACCCCAAGGCCCTGAGATCACGACCTGAGCCAAAACCAAGAGTCAGATGCTTAATGGACTGAGCCACCTAGGTGCCCCTCACATCTTCTTTATACCACATCTTTGCCCATTCATCTATGGATATATCATACCTTTTAATTTCACACAGGGCAGCTGTTAGGTATTTTGTTGAGTGCTATCATTTGCTTACCTCCTCGGAAGATTTCAGTCTTGGTCTGGCACACGAGGTGTTCAATAAACTGAGCATTGTTGTATGATGTTGAATCCCAGCACTTCAGAGGACTGAGTATGTTTCAGGTGGAAATGGCTGTATGCCTCTGAGAGGGTCCGTGGCTGCTGTTCTAAACCTTATGGCTATATAGTTTTGTTATAATGTTTGTTGCATTTTATATGTTATTCTTTTTTTTTTTTTTTTTTTTTTTTTTTTGAGAGGGAATGTGGGAAGAGGGGCAGAAGGACAGGGAGAGAGAATATTAAGCAGGTGCCACACCCAGTGCAGAGTCTGATGCAGGGCTCACTCTCACAACCCAGAGATCATGACCTGAACCAAAATCAAGAGTCGGATGAAGGCAGGGAAACCAGCAAAAGAGGAGAAAGAGACAGCTGGGTTCCACTGTTCATCTTTCTTTGTCTGAATAGTCCAGAGTTAAAACAAACAAACAAACAAACAAACAAACAGTTTTTGAATTCCTACAAGGCACTGGCTAGACTGATTTGAGGAATTGGAGTTAAATGAATATTATTATATGATCAGACTCCAATCTATATCACACCATTATTTGTATTTAGTTTTATGCATCATAACAAGTTGTGTTGAGGGAACTGTATAAAATAGTGGAAAAGAGTGACAGACAGGGAGTGGCTCTGCTTTTTCCCTAGTTGTATGGTTTAATCTACTAGGTCCGCCTGGCCATCAAACCACACTAACAATGCTTTGTTAATGTGGAATTCAAATTCTATATACACACACATTCACAGTTATGTCTATATCTTTATATATTGCAGGTTGATCCATTAAGGTGGATACTCTTTGAATAAAGTTTTATGTATATTACATAGTTAATTTCTGTAAAATGTTAAATATTCTTAGGTAACTAGGTGTTGTCAGATATGCTTTTTAGACTAGGTGGTTTGGGGTGGTCCTTGTTTTAAAATTACTTAAAATACTGTAATCTACCTTTTGGTGCTCACAGGGAAATTATGGCATTTATGAAAAGGCAGTCCCTTGTTTATCCTAGTCAAGCCATCCGCCAAGGGCAAACTGCCAGAAGCACATGTGGTGCACCTCGGATTACCTTGTAAACTGCCTTCACATCTGTTTAATTTCGTTTAAACAGGATGATAAGAAAACAAAACAAAAATCTCACAGCTCTCAATTTATTTCTCTATCTGGTTGTAATAATTTTACATTCCGTTGCAGCTGGTATAAACAGCCAGCAAACATGATCCATGATCTTGGAAAAAAATAAATGTCGAGTATTTATTAAGAATCTTTTACAGGGGCGCCTGGGTGGCACAGCGGTTAAGCGTCTGCCTTCCGCTCAGGGCGTGATCCCGGCGTTAAGGAATCGAGCCCCACATCAGGCTCCTCCACTAGGAGCCTGCTTCTTCCTCTCCCACTCCCCCTGCTTGTGTTCCCTCTCTCGCTGGCTGTCTCTATCTCTGTCGAATAAATAAATAAAATCTTTTTTTTAAAAAAAGAATCTTTTATAATGTCTTTATGTGCAGTCAGAACAGAAGGGGGTGTATCAGTATTCAATCTCTCTGATACATTACTTAGGCTCTGATTAAAAAAACACTGTCTTCGCCTTCAGTGGCCAATTTACCATTACAATTTTCGTAACTATATGTAGGCACATTAGGACAAAGCAAAAAATAAATCAGCACGGTTTTTTTCTTCTCCGTAGATCTAGGCATCTAATTTATTGAGGTTTTGCTATAAGGTGCAATTTCCTTGTGTTCTGGGAGCCCAGCTGTGGTAACTGCTTTCCAGCTTCTTCTTATGGACTTTCCTCGAGGTCAGGAAGAGGCTGAGCTTCACCGTGGTCCCCAGGGGCTCATGCGACCCTGGTGCCACGTGGAGGAATTAAGAAGCGTTCCACCAGTGCAGCTAACAGGCTCCTAAGAGGGGGGTGATCGATGGTAGTGGGGGTGGGCGCCGGCTTACATCGGGGAAAAGGCGGGAGGCTCTAATTGGGACCATACACGAAGGTGAATTGCAGAGTGGGGAGCCGCCCGCGAACCGCTTCGGTTCGGTTGGACGCCCGCCGCAGGCACAGGGCCGGCGACGCGTGCAGTCCTCCTCCCCCGACCTCTGCCGCGCCTTCCCCGCCCCACAGCACCTAACGCCGGAGCGCGCGCCCCACCCTCCTTCCTGCGCACGCTCCCTCCTTGCCCACGCGCGCTCCCCAAGTCCCATCCTGTAGCTCAGGCCGCGCGTACCCGCCTCCCAGCAGCTATGCGACGGCACGCGCGCACGCGCGTCCGCCCTGCGCGCGCGCTGAGCTCCGCTGGCCCCGGGCGTGCGGTGGGCGGGGCGCCGCGCTGACGTTGCCCGGGATGCGGGCAGGTTCCGCCGCCGCCGCCTCCGCCGCCTCTGCCGCCTCCGCCTTGCCTGCCACCGGGGTTTGTATGAAAACACCGGGCGGCGGGCGGCGAGGAGTCCGCCGTTCTTCCAGAGAGCAGCTGCTGGCGCAGCCGACGCCCAGCCGGGTGCTGCGGCACTGCCCAGTCCCTGCCAGCGCCCCGTCCTGAGCCGGTGAGCGCCCCGCTGCCGGCCGCGCGTCCGGGCCGGCCGCCCCTCCGCTGCGGCTTGCCCGCTTGCCCGCCGCCTCTCTGCTCTCCCCCGGCCTCGGCTTCCCGGGGGCGGGAGAAGCGGGGAGGAGCGACCCTGGGCCCGCCGCTGTCTGCGTCCTGGGACCCCGCCGCCCCTCACCTGACAGGTTGTGTAACGCGTGTCTCTCGGGGCGAGTGGACCGGAGCTGGAGGGAAACCCCTGATGGTTTGGGGCTTTGGCTGGTTTCTGGAAAACGCCCCACCCCGCCTCCAACCGCGGACGTTCGGGGGTCCCCGCCTCAATCCCCGGCGGAGGGTCCCCGACGCAGTTTTCGGGCAGAAGCGGCCCCCGTGCCCTGCCCTTTCTGTGGGGCTGAGAGCGCCGGTCGCCGCGGTGCAGCGCGGAGCAGAGCTGAGGGGCGGCGGGCCGGGGGCGGGCGCGCGCCCTGCATCTCCACCCACCCCGGCACCCACCCGGCACCCACACCCTAGCGCGCCTAGCTTTCTGGTGGTGTTGCTGTGATGTGATATAGGCGGTGGCTACGTTTGCTTCTTTTCAGGGGGTGGTTTGGCCTGAAGTGTGTTCTCTGTTTACAACTTGTCGCCTTTGGGTTTGATTTGAACCTGAATCAGATGGCCCTAGATGACAGTGCAGAGTTTCCTTACAGCCTTTCTTCCTGAGTTGCAGGCTCTTAATTGCAAGTATTCAAGGACTCCTGCAACCCCAACGCAGAGGCTTGTCTGGCTCTACGGTTGTTGTTTCCCGCTTGTGTCGCTTAAGCCTCTTATAAGTATCAGTGCAGTTTTGAATCGATTGGTTTCCTGGGCATTTACCCATTATAGAATGGAGTTTTTATACATCTTAGCATAATCGATGTGAATGTTGATAATTTAAAGATCGTTTCTTGTTTTAATATAGCTTGCTCAGTTCAGTGCTTGAAGATCCAGCACTGCTGATGACCTAATGCATTGTTAACACTTAGCGGATTTTTTTTTTTTTGGCAATATTAATTCCTTGTGGGTGTTTTGTTTTTATCAGGTGTTGAAAATTGTAGCAGTGTTTAATTTTGATGCACGACAATTTGCAGTGAGAAAGGACGTGAACGGTCTTCTTGATCACTCATTTTCACTTACCTTTTATGTCCCTGTTGTAATCTTTATGTAAATCGAGTTATCACTTTCTTTAGTAACCTCTGAATTCTTCTTATAAATTGTCTTTTTTTCCTGAGAAAACTAGAAAGCTATTTTTGTAATAGCGTAGCGGAATGTTTTCAGTTCAGTACGCTAAAAAGTAGTAGTTTATTTAAGGCACTTTAAATGGTACCTATTTCAAAACGTGTGCCAAATACTAATCAAAAACAAACAAAACCCTGGGAGATCTAGAAGCATTTCCTGTAATTTCTGTCATTAGCCCTGTAATTGCTGTGAGATAGCCATGTCTTATCTACTCCTTATTTTCTTGTTGTAATATGACTTCTTTAGTTTCCCATTCCACCTCTCTTGAGTTAGATTCTACAACCAAGTTACAGATTCATTTTTAATGACCTCAAAACTCTGCCTTGAATTAATTGCTTCTACACTTAGAACTGCAATCTCACTCCGAGCTTTGAAATCAAGGGTGTAGACTTACAGTTCCTCTTGTTATTAACCAACACTGCAAAACATTTAAGTGTTTTAATGTAATTTAAGCTTTTGTAGAGGCAATTTTTATAAAGCTTTTCCCTTTGACTTGAATTGAGGTATTATTATTCTCTTTGGAACAGTTTAGCTAGACTCCTGTATAGTAATGGTTTTTATCTCCAATGGCAGAGGGAAAAGAGATTCAAGACTTTTGAAATTACCTAATTTGTATTAGATTCTAAATTTTGGAGTTTTCAATAAATCTCCATAGTATTCACCTTCGAAAATGTACTCTTGCTTAAGATCGCTCAGTACCTGGAAGTTGAACTACTATCAGTAGTAATGGATGAAACTGTCAGAGGGCTCTCTGCAAGCTGGGAGCCTCCCTTAGGCAATGGGTCTTGATGTGAATGACAGAAGTTGTTTAGAGTGGACATGAAATTTGAAATTTTATATATTATTCTTAGTTACTGTGCCTTTGTACTGTAATGGCTAGGGAGTTGGTCTTCATAGCCAGCCTGGCTGGGTTTGAATCCTGGCTTTGCTTGAGGCAAGTTATTTATCCTCTTTATGCTTCAGTTTTCTCAATTCCAAAAATGGGGGTAATAATAGTTATACCCTTAAGATCTTGAATATTAAATGAGTTAATACACATAAAATGCTTAGCCCACAGTGCCTGGCACGAAGTAATCGTTCAGTAAATATTACTGCTACTGCTTTTCCTCACTCTTCCAAGGGATCCAGAAAGCTGAAGAGGGACTTTAGGCTGATGGAGCATTATTTCTGTAGAATAATTCCACTGTGACCCATTTGCTCCTTTGGGACTAAATGAGAGCTTAGTCTCACTATCCTGCTGTGGAAGCATGTAATTTAGTTTTAAATAGAACAGCTAGACCCTGAGCTGGGTGCCCTACGATGCTGCTGGAGAGGTGCTGAAGTATCCCTGTTTGTCCCTTCTGACAGAATCTTGGATTGTCTCCCTCATAGTGGTGGTGACTGCTATTTTAATCACCTGTTTTTGAGTTTGCGATTGCGAGTTTCTTTGACTGTCATGTGCTGCTATCAAAAATACTATCTATCAAACTATTAATAGGTATATATGGGTTTATCTGATCAAGATATTGCATGATGTTTCCAGGACATACAAAATCACTTTCATCTATGCGTTCTTTTGTTTTCTTCTTTATCGGTGTTAGAGAGTGAGGTTAGTTTTGATTAGACATTGTATTCCTTTTTAGCTTTTGTGTAATTTTTCTAGGAAAGTTTTTTTTTTTTTTTAATTATTGATTTTATGTACTTACTGTTGTCCTTCATTTGCAGGGATCTGATATTAGTACTGAGTTCTTTAAATCAGTTGTTTTCAAGCTTTTGATTTCAGGACCTTTTTACATTCTTAAGAATTATCGAGCACCCCAAAGAGCTTTTGTGGATTATGTCTGTAGTTATTATATTATAAATTAAAAAGGGATATATAACTTTTATTAATTCACTTAAATATGACAGTATGTTAATATAAGCTTTTTTTTTGAAAAATAAGTATTTTTCAAAAGGAATACGGCAATGAGTGGCTTTGTTTTACATTTTTCTCTAATGTCTGGTTTAATAGAAACATCTGGATTCTTCTATCTGCTCCTGCTTTAGTCTGTTGCAATATGTTTTTGGGTTTGAAGTATATAGAAGGAGAAATCCAGCCTTACATAGCTAATGGATAGAAAAGGCTTAATAGTCTTTTCAGATAGTAATGGATTTTCTTCTTTGGTACTATATCACAGCTCACATGTGTTGGTTTTTTAGGTATTTGCAGCGTGTAATCTGAGATCATATCAGTGGACTTTTTTCATAATGTTATATTAAAATCCGTTAGTCTGAACATTGAATGGATCTTAGATAACTATGCCTGAATTTGTAACATCATGCCATGGTCCTTTCTAAGTATTGGTTCAGTTATGCAGATCTTTCACATGTTGACACATTTCATATGTTATTAAAAAATCACATTTGTTAATATCACCACTTATCCTATCAGAAACAAATTATTGGGAAGCTGTCCAGGTCATGACATGATTGATGGTAGGTGTGAGTTTTCCAGAAATCTGATTTTTGCTTGAAAGCTCATATTTTATCATTGGCAAGAAATATGATTGCCAGTTGTTTCCTAGAAGTGACAAGCAGATTTTGTTCATCTCTGAGATAACCTCTGCCAAAATACCTAAGTCTGAATAACCGAAGTCATTCTTTCAAGTAAAAATGGTGTTTCATGAAAAAGAAGAGGCTAGTGTAAGACCTCAGTTCAGTCACACAAGTACTTTACCTTAAGACAGCCATCAACTATTGTAATTCAGTATGTGGCCAGAAATGCTTCATGTGTACTTACCATTTTGTCACATAGAATATTTAAAAAAGATGTATATTCAAGGGCTGAGATTTAGTAAAATTAGTCTTTACTCTGCTTTTTGAAAGATTTTATTTATTTGAGAGAGAGAGCAAGCGAAGACAGAGCACGAGCATGGGGAGGGGCAGAGGGAGAGAGAGAAGCAGATGCCCTGCCAAGCAGGGAGCCGGATGCAGGGCTTGGTCCCAGGACCCTGGGATCATGACCTGAACCGAAGGCAGATGCTTAACCGACTGAGCCACCCAGGCCCCCCTTAAAGGACATTCTTAAATGAAAAAGGCTCCCCCCCCAATAGCTACTGGTACTTGATGGTGAAAAATATAATGACTAATAGCGTAGCTTGGTGCCAGTAGCATAAGTTGTTCCAAGATGCCAGAAATGTTACACATCATGGCTTTTGTACCATTAGTATAAATGTTAATACATTTAAAAAGGTTAATGATATTTTAGTGTTATGAAAATAGTTTTGACCTGTGGACCCCCTAGAAAGGTGTCAGGACCCAAGGGGACCATGGACCACATTTTGAGGATTTCTGGTATAAATCAGCTGATTCCTACCAAACTTTGATAAGGAAAGGAAGTGGTAGTGACAATCACTAGTCTGTTTTTGCTTCAGACTTTTGGGCCCCAGTAAAGGCCTTCTTAATTTTTTTTTTTTTAATTTAAGCCCAATAAAGGTTATTCACAGAAAGTTGAGGTTTCTTAAGGGTTTTAGTCAGGTGCTGATACTGGGGAACTATAGTATTAGTAATCTGAAATTATACTATCTAAAAACAAAACAATTTGGGAGTACATATCCACACAGATGTTCAAATCTAATATGGGGGGTTGTATATTAGACAAATAGTGAAGACACCGTGTGGAAAGCTCAACTGATACCGAGCTCTTAAGCTAAAATAAGCATCTTAGCTTCCCTTCTTAATCTCTGTTCATTTCTTACCTAATTCATGCTGAGGATGAACCATCCTAAGGAGAGGTACCCAGCACTTGCTGTCCTTGCCTCACATCCTACCTTAGGGGGAAAATGGTTTAAGATTATGAAGATTATAAGGGTATAGGTAACATGGGGAATAAAAGTAATAAGGTTTATGAAGGATTTATGATAGAATAATGGTAATAAAAATGTGAACACTGCCACATATAATGAGTTTAATAAATTGAAAAGAATACTACTTTTGACAAGAATTCTCCAGATTTATTAATTTATTGTGGCACAGTTTCTAGTTGCATGTAGGTAGAAGTGGTAATGGATATGCAAGACAGCAAACCTCCTGATGAGCTTCTCCTAATTGCAAAGTAAGAGAATTTGACTCCCAGGTGATCTTTGAAGCTTCCTACAACTCTAGAGTTCTGGGTTTTTTTCTTTGCCTGTTGAGAATGTCTTTTTCATTTGTTAATTCCATCTCATCAATTTGAATTTGTGTTTTCATTTGAGACTTGTTTTTCCCAATTCTTAACATACTGATTTATATTCATATTTTTGGTTCATATTTTGATTGTTAAAAAATTTACTTTTAAAATTATGGCAATATATATATATAATACAAAAATTACCATTTAAACCGTTTTTAAGTATATAGTTTATTGGCATTAAGTACATTCACATTGTTGTGCAACCGTCACACCATCCATCTTCAGATTTTTTTTGTCTTGCAAAACTGAAACTTTGTACCCATTAAACAATAACTCCTCATTTCCTTCTTCCTGTAGCCCCAGGCAACCACCATTCTATTTTCTTTCTCTATGAATTTGACTGCTTTAAGTACCTCTTATGAGTAGAATCATATAGTATTTGCCCTTTTGTGACTGGCTGTTTCATTTGGCACTGTCTTCAGGATTCATCAGAATTTCCTTCTTTAGGGCTGAATAATATTCCATTGTTTGTATATACCACATCATCTGTCAGTGTACCGTTAGGTTGCTTCAGCAACCTTTGGCCATTGTGAATAATGCTGCTTTGTACATGGGTGTACAAATACTTCTTTGAGGCCCTGCTTTCAGTTCTTTTGGGTATATATTCCGAAGTGGAATTGCTTGGTCATATGGTAATTCTGTTTTTAAGTTCTTGAGTCACAACCCTACTGTTTCCATAGCAGCTGCACCATTTTACATTGACACCAACAGTGTATGAGGGTTCCAATTTCTCCACATCCTTGTAAACACTTGTTTTCTGTGTGATTGGTCTTTTTTTTGGGGGGGGGGGTGGAGTCATTCTAATGGGTGTGTGGTGGTAGGTATCACATTGTGGTTTTGATTTGCATTTGTGCTGCTGAATTTGGTTTGCTGCTATTTTGTTGAGGATTTGTACATCAGTGTTCATAAAGGATATTGATCTGTAGTTTTCTTGTAATGTCTTTGTTTGGCTTTGGTATCAGGGCAGTGCTGGCCTCATAGAATTAGGGAGTATTCTCTTCAGTTTTTTGGAAGAATTTGAGGATTGATGTTCCTTAAATGTTTTGTTCACTAGTGAAACAATCAAATCTGGGGCTTTGTTGGGAAGTTTTTTATTACTCATCTAATCTCAGTAGTTATGAATCTTCAGATTTTCTGTTTCTTTTTGTTTAATTTTGGTAAGTTTGTTTTCTAGGAATTTGTCAATTTCATTTAGGTTACTCAGTTTGTTGGTGCACAATTTTTCATACTCTTCACTTAAAATCCTTTGTATTTCTGTAAAATCAATAGTAATGTCTTCACTTGCTTTCCTGACTTTAATGATCTGAGTCGTCTTTGTTTTTTAAGTTTAATAAAGGTTTGTTAATTTCATTAATCTTTCTAAAGAACCAATTTTTTTGATTTTCTCTTATTATTTTTCTATTCTCTATTTTATTTATCTCTGCTCTAGTCATTATTTTCTTCCTTCTGCTAGCTTTGTGTTTTCTCTTTTTCTAGTCCCTTAATTTGTAAAGTTAGGTTGTTGATTTGAGATCTTTATTTATTTTTAAAATTTATTTAGGATAGAGAGAGAGAGAGCAAGAATGAATGGGGCAGGGGCAGAGAGGGAGGAAGAAGCAGCTTCCCCGCTGAGCAGGGAGCCTGATGCAGGACTCCATTCCAGCACCCTGGAATCATGACCAGAGCCGAAGGCAGGTGCTTAACTGACTGAGCCACCCAGGTACACTCCCCCCTTTCTAAAATTTACTTTTTTAATGTAAGTGTTTATAGCTGTAACTTTCCTCCTAGCACTGCTTTCTCTGCATCCCATAAATTTTGCTATGTTTTGTTTTCATTTGTCTCGTTTCCCTTGATCTTTTCTTTGACCTATTGGTTGTTAAGGAGTGTGTTGTTTAATTTCCACAAATCTGTGGATTTTCCAGTTTTCCTTCTCTTATTTATATCTAACTTCATCCTGTTGTGGTTGGAGAAGATACTTTGTATAATATCTATCTTTTAAAATCTGTTGAGACCTAATTTGTGACCTAAAAGGTGGCCTATCCTGGAGAATTTCCCATGTGCATTTGAGAAGAACATGCATATTCTGTTGTTAGGTAGTATTTTAGATAAGTCTGTTATCTCTAGTTGGTTTATAGTGTTGTTCAAGTCCACTATTTCCTTATTTATCTTATGTCTGATTGTTCTATCCATTACTGACAGTGGGTATTGAAGTCTCCAACAATTACTGTAGAACTGTCTATTTTTGCCTTTAATTCTGTCAGTTTTTGCTTATTGTATTTTGATGGTCTGTTATTAGGTATGTGGATGTTTATAATTGTTATATAATCTTTTATTAATAGTTAGTGTCCTTCTTTGTCTCTTGTAATCTTTTTCCATTTAAAGTCTATTTTGTCTGATGTTAGTAAAGCTACCCCATATAGCTTTTGGTTACTATTTGCATGGAATATCTTTTTTCTATCTTTTTACTTTCAACCTATTTGTGCCTTTATATCTAAATGAGTCCTTGTAGAGAGCATATTGTTGGATTATGTTTTTTATTTTATTTTATTTTTTTTAACAAGATAGAAGTTTTTATTTTATTTTATTTTATTTATTTGACAGAGAGAGAGACAGCGAGAGAGGGAACACAAGCAGGGGGAGTGGGAAAGGGAGAAGGCGGCTTCCCGCTGAGAAGGAGCCCTATGTGGGGCTCGATCCCAGGACCCTGAGATCATGACCTGAGCTGAAGACAGACACTTAACTGACTGAGCCACCCAGGTGCCCCTGGATTATGTTTTTTAAATCCATTCTGCCATCCTCTGCCTTTTCATTGGAAGTTTTAATCCATTTATATTTAAAGTAATTACTGGTAAGGAGGAACTTTTGTCATTTTGCTATTTGTTTTTTTATATGCCTTGTGACTTTTTGAGTCTCTCATATCTTGTATATTTTGATTTTTGTTGGAGCTGAGGTTGGCTGTGATACTTTCCTTAAAAAACAAACAAAACAAACCATTTTAATGGGTCAATCATAGGTTAGAGGCAAGGAAAATGTGTGTTTCAAGGCAAGAATTTTAATTTCAAATATCACCTATATAGACTTAGGAATTTTGGCATTTGTTTAAGTCTGAGAATAGTTGGAATCTGAGTTGAGGGAAGTGTTATATTAAGTAAGTTGTTATTATTTAGTTAGATTGAAGTGTGGTGTGATTCTACTCCCCCAACAGTAAAACCTTTTTATTTGTAGTATAATTAAAATATCCCATAGCAAATTAGACCTTCTGTAAGTGCTGAAACATCTTTATAGGATAGTGTGTGAACTATCCAAACTTGTATTTTTAATGAGGATGTGTGATGAAGAAAGTTAAAAGGTATAACCTTTATAGGTTTACTCTTACCCACAGTTTTTTGGTAAAATTAATGACAATAATGTAAGTGAAATAAATTTTCCTGTTTGCAGATTGGGCTAAAACATTCATAAACTACAGTTGGCCCTTAAACAGCATAGGTTTGAACTGTGTGAGTCTGCTTATTGGCAGATTTTTTTTTGATAAGTACAGTACTGTCAACATATTTTTTGTTCTTTATAATTTTAATATTTTCTTTTCTTTAGCTTACTGTATTATAAGGATCCAGCATATAATACATATAACACAAAATATGTGTTAATTGACTGTTTACATCATTGTTAAGATTTCTGGTCAATAGTAGGCTATTGATAGTTAAATTTGGGGGGAGTCAAAAATTTTATGTGGATTTTGGGTGCATGGGGTTCTGTGTTTGCCGCAATGCTTGGTTGTGTAAGAGCTATAATCATTGAATGGCATATGAATAAGGTAACTGGATGAAAATGTATACCTTAGTAATAGTAATTTAGAGTAGGTTAATGTTTATGAATGTATAGATTAGTATATGCAGGCTATGTCCAACATAGATACTTCTCTCTTAATTTAAATGGAAATAATCTTTATATGCCTTTTGCTGGGAATGTTACTCCTCTTTCTTAGACAACAGGTATTATTTACCTCCTTCCCTTAAAGTTTCTCACTTTTTCTTCAGTAATGTTACTAAGGATACGGTCATATTCTTTCGGATTTTTTTATTCAGTAATCAGGATTTACAGTTTTCCATCACATTGACACGACTGTTGTGGGGGAATACTAGCTTCCTTACGTTCTTGAGAAGTGATTTCTTCTTTTCAGATCATGAAACAATTAGAGAAAGCTGACAAAAGATGGTGCTTTTTCAATGTACTTGTTTCCCAATGACCCAGAGTAGAACCAACTACCCAGATCTTCTTTAACTGTAGTCTTTCCTGAGTTGTCCACATCCACTCCAGCAAGAACAATGTCTAATTTTTAATGGCAAAGGTAATCATTGTTGACTAGAGCAATGTTTCCCCAAAGTTTTTAAACAGTGGAAGCTTTTTGCCTAATGATGTCTTGTAGGGGGGCCCAGTTGTGAACAGATGAAAGTACAATAATGAGCTTATTCTGGTTGAATGGGAATTGGACCAAGTTGTTTAAACAAGGCAAGTCAGAAGGGAATCATATTTCTCAGATTGTATTTAAAAGATTGAGGTTGTACTTTAGGGTGTGAATAGTGTATTTTTCTTTGCATTTTTTCTTTTTTTTTTTTTTTTTTAGTAGTTTGATTTGAAATAAATGAAAAACCATGTATATTTGAAGTATTTACATATTTAGAATATACAACCTTAATTTTAGGGTGTGTGTCAGAATTTCTTTCATGGCTTGTATGTGGAATGAAAATTAGGACAGCTTACATGTATGATGTTTAATGCCTTTGTGTGTGTATGCATACTTACTTGGCTGCTGATCTTGATTTTAGGGTTAAGCCAGTGAAAGCTTAGCCCTTCAATTTTGATTCCCCGGGCTCTGGAACTAGCTTTAGTTGAGAGCAAAAGATCAGGAGCATCTAAAAAAAAATCAGAAAATCCAACATTTTTACTTTCCTTGAGCCTAGGGTATGTAAAATTGCTTGGTTTTCCTTATGCGTGGGCTAGGTTAAGCAAGTTGATCTTGCTTGTATGATTTTCTGCTAAGGTCTAATTCCCACATTTAATTCTAGTTCAAGCCATCTTTAAATATATAAAAGTCAACTCATATACTTTCTCCCACTTAGGGAAAAGTATACTGTGGATTTTTATGTACAGCACAGCAGGTTTTTTGTTTTTTGTTTTTAAATCTCTGCTGGATGAATAACTTAGAATACATTTCCTAAAGACCCAGGTGGGTCAGTAGTTTTGGTTTTGTGTAAAAGGATATTATATTTTATCATGGGAATCAGGTGCTGAACTACAGAGGATGTAAGCCCCTGACCCTAATTTGAGGATGGGTTGAATTAGAAGGTTCTGGCAGAGACTAAGTTTTTTTTTTTTTTTTAAACAGCTTTGTTGATATATAACTTACAAAATGTACAATTTTCACTTTACAATATGCAATTCAGTGTCCTTTGCTATTCAGAGTTATGCAACTGATCTGGTTTTTAGAATGTTGGTGTTGGTGGGGTCTGGAGCTGACGTCTGAGAAAGAATTCTTGAGATGTCTTTGGAGCAAAATGGTGGTTTTTATTAAAGCACGGGGACAGGACCCATGGGCAGAATGTGCTTCGGCTCCCTGATGCACTGGGGGGATTGGGAGGAGCAACTGATTATATACCTTGGGGGTGGGGGGGGGAAGTAAAGATAAGGGAAGTTACAAAAGGACTTTCATATGCTAAAGAAGACTCAGAGGATCTTGGAGGAATGTTATAATCTGCCTATCCCAAGTATTTGTTAATAGGCTGCAGGTTATAAGGACATTTAATTTTATCTACATTTCTTTCTGCCTTTGCTTCACACATCACAACCATAACCACAGTCAATTTTAGAACATTTTTATTGCCCCCAAAAGAGACTCCACATCTTTTAATGTGTCCCCTCTCCCCCATCCCATTCTCTTCTAGTCCTAGGTAACCATTAATCTTTCTGTCTGTGTAGATTTACCTATTCTGGATATTTCATATAAATGGAATCATATAATGATGTGGTCTTTCATGATTGGCTTCTTTTACTTAGCGTAGTATTTTCAAAGTTCATTCATGTAGCACATATCAGTACTTTGTTTCTTTTTATCACTAAATAATAGTCCATTGTATGGCTATGCCACATTTTATTTATCCATTCATTGGTTGGTGGACATTTGGGTGGGACATATTCCCACTTTTTGGTTATGAGTAATGTTGCTATGAACATTTGTGTACAAATTTTTGTGTGGATATAAGTTTTAATTTCTTTGGGTATATACTTAGAAATGGAATAGCTGAGTCACATGGTCACTTTATGTTTAACCTTTTGAGGAACTTCCAGATTGTTTTCAAAGCAGCTGTACCATTTTACATTCCCATCAGCAATGTGTGAGGGTTCTAGTTTCTCACATCCTTGCTATCTCTTATTATTGTCTGTATTTTTTTTTATTATAGCCATTCTAGTGGGTGTGAAGTGGTATCTCATTGCAGACTAAGTTTTTAAATAGTGGTTAAGCATAACAGGAATAATAGTATTCTAAGTTGGAGTTAATATTACAATTAAAGTGTTTAATAGGCTGACCTAGGAATATAATCATCAGAAGCTGTTCTTAACCCTGGCTATGCATAATTAGTATCACTTACTAATTAAAAAAATGATATCATAGGGGCGTCTGGGTGGCACAGCAGTTGGGCGTCTGCCTTCGGCTCAGGGTGTGGTCCTGGCGTTCTGGGATCGAGCCCCACATCAGGCTCCTCTGCTATGAGCCTGCTTCTTCCTCTCCCGCTCCCCCTTCTTGTGTTCCCTCTCTCGCTGGCTGTCTCTGTCGAATAAATAAACAAAATCTTTTAAAAATAATGATATCATAGATTTATCTAATCTCTGAAGGTATTATATGATTTTTTTCCCACAAAATTCTTTATTGAAAAAGAAAATTGAAGTCTGAGTTGCAGAGAATAGAATTCACTCTAGATACCTTAAGCAGAGAGCGTTTATTTAGTTTAGGGTACTAAATAGTTTAAAGAATTGTTGGGATGTATCAGTCTGGGTCAAATCAGGAAATAGAAACCATGTGGTAATTTAACAGGGAAAAATTAATGTAAAAATTTATTGGCTGTAACAGGGATTAGAGAATTGAAGGCTTTATCAGCAAGAAGTAAAGATAGCTCTAAAGAATAGAGGAATAGCTGATATGAAGACCAGTTATTACCCCCAGTGCTGAGAGAGAGAGGGTCCCTACCCTCACTGGAGACTTGGAAAGGGCAAGGTCAAGATTGGAAGGGGCAAGGTCAAGGTAAGTAGGTGTGGTGTGACACTAGTGGAATTTGCTGGGTGTTCGCCATGTAGGGTACCAGGGAAAGCTGTTCATAGGAAGATGTCTCACCAGAGGCACCCTGGTACAGAACAGCTTAGACTCCTGTTGGAGAAGCTGCGTGTGCCACAGGAGGCTGGTGCTGTAGAAGCCGTCCTTGTTGCAGGAATGGGTCCTAGAGAAGCCTTGCCTGCTGCAGCCAGGTGAACACCCTAGAGCCAGGAAGCAAAATCCTTTTCCTCTGCAATGTCTTTCCAGTGCCCTCTTGACAAAGTTTAATAGCTTGCCAGCTGGCAAAGAAATTCGTATTTTAAGGACACAAATCCATTTTCACAGAGCTGGCAAAACGGGTGAATTTGGAGATGAGGGGCAATAAATCAGTATCTGGCACAGGTTTTAAGTGGCTTACAGAATTGTTTGGAGATTTAAAGAAAGAGATTCTAGGTTGAGCTGTAAACAACATCTCCCAAATCCCTACATAAAACTGAGAAACCAAGGGAGATATTTTCTCTTTTATGATGAAGAGACCTCCTGTCTGTGAAATTGCTTCTAGATCTTCATTGCTAGAACGACACTGATGTTTTAAAATCAGGAAACTGTTGCCTTCACAACTGGGGATGCTTGCAGCTCTCGGCTTCTGGCCCAAACTCTTCCAAAATGTCTACTGTTCACGAAATTCTCTGCAAGCTCAGCCTGGAGGGTGATCACTCCACACCTACAGGTGCATACAAGTTGGTCAGAGGGTACACCAGTTTTGATGTTGAGTGTGATGTTCTGAACATTGAAATAGCCATCAAGACCAAAGGTGTGGGTGAGGTCACTATTGCCCACATTTTGACCAACTACAGCGAAGAACAGAGTCAGGAATTACAACTGAGAATATGTACGGTTAAGGTCAGACCATGCTAGCCCTAAGTACCAAGTCAGTGACCAAGGTGCCCAAATGTACTTAAAGAAATATACTTTTTGTTTCTTTGTGATATATGAAGACTTTTAAACGCAGGGTCCAGAGCAGAGGCCCCTCTTGTCCAGGTCTAAGGAACTGCCCCTATATTGTTTCCTGTCCTTTGTTACAGACAAAATTATGGTAAACATTCTCATTTCTGTCTCCTTAAGGATCTCTGAAGAGTATCTCTGAGATACATACTCAGGAGTCAAATTGTTGGGTTATAAAGTATAACACATTTTTAATTTCACTGAATATTGATCGCTTTCTACAACAGCTATACTAGTTTACACTCCCTTCTGAAATAATAAAGATTTTCTCTATTATTCCATGCAAATATGTCATTTTCAAAACCAAAATGATACTGTCCTTTACCTGTTTCACAGTTTGAACTTCTCATTTGTCTAGTTTGATATTGATCCATTGGCTGGATCTTACAGGCAAGATTGTCTAACCAGTAACCACTCAATTACACCAGCATCTGAGCCATATTTCTACATCCTTCATTCAGTTAATATATTTGTTTATCTAGAGCACAGACTTTGGCAAACTATTAAGAACTGTTCCAGGCATTGGGGGACCCAAAGACAAATGAGGCTTAATCCCTTACACTCAAGGACCTTGGAGTCTGGAAGATACAGTAAGAAAACTTTTCCAAGACCTTGTAGAAGTCAAGATTTACTGTCATTTTCACTTGTTCTTTTACAAATTAATTAATCCTATCAAAAGAAAGAAAGTTAGGTTAATCTGAAAATATGTGTCCCAAACTCTCGCTTTTAATGTGTTTACTTGGTCAGAGCACATAAATGATACTTTGAATAATCCTTTCCTGAATCTTTATGACATGCTGGAGAGCCTCAAAGAGGAGGTCAAAGGAAACCTGGAAAATGCTTTCCTGAACCTGATCCAGTGCATTCAGAACAAGCCCTTAAATTTTGCTGACCAACTGTATGACTCCGAGAAGGACAAAGGGACTCGTGATAAAGTCCTGATTAAATCTTTTTTTTTTTTTTTTAAAGATTTTATTTATTTATTTGACAGAGATAGAGACAGCCAGCGAGAGAGGGAACACAAGCAGGGGGAGCGGGAGAGGAAGAAGCAGGCTCATAGCGGAGGAGCCTGATGTGGGGCTCGATCCCATAACGCCGGGATCACGCCCTGAGCAGAAGGCAGGCGCTTAACCGCTGTGCCACCCAGGCGCCCCAAAGTCCTGATTAAATCTTAAAAAAAATTTTTTTAAAGTAATCTCTGCACCCAGCGTGGGGCTCAAACTCATGACCCCGAGATCAGGAGTCACAGGCTCTACTGACTGAGCCAGCCAGGTGCCCTGATGAAGTCCTGAATAGAGTCATGGTATCTCTCACAGTGAAGTGGACATGTTGAAAATTAGGTCTGAGGT
This sequence comes from Ursus maritimus, assembly GCF_017311325.1. Classification (NCBI taxonomy): domain Eukaryota; kingdom Metazoa; phylum Chordata; class Mammalia; order Carnivora; family Ursidae; genus Ursus; species Ursus maritimus. Next base: position 4,358,552 of record NW_024426008.1, read on the forward strand.
CAAGAGAAAGGATGGCAGGTTCTTGTATGACTGCATCCAGCAAGACACCAAAGGCAACTCCCTGCAAGCGCTGCTGTACCTGTGTGGTGGGGTTGACTGAGGCCCATGATGGCATGAGTATCCAAGAGTGGTGGTCCTTTGTTTCTAGCTAATAGTTCCAGAAAATAGCTTGTGACCAGTAGTCCCCTTGTGCCCATCCCTGCGAGGATGATGTTAGCACTGCCCCCCTCCTCATCTTTATTTCAGTTGCCTAAGCATGGCCTGCCTCTCATGTCTAGTCTCTTCTATCGGCCAAAGAAATGAACATTCCAAGGAGTCGGAAACAAAATCTGTAATGTGAAACACTTTGCCTCTTGTGTACTGTGTCATAAACAGATGAATAAACTGAATTTTTACTTTATAAAAAAATTAATAAAATCGGGAAACTGTGGTGGTCAGGAATGTCTTGCTGTATGTACTAGCTTAGAACCACAGTGGACCAGTACCTGTTGTGGTCTGCACCAGCCCTACCTACGGCCTTTCTGTTTCTTTATACCCTGAAGGGTCCATGAAATAATTTTCAGGTCTCAGGGAATTCCTACATAAAAATTAGAACATCTGCAGCAGTGATACTAGTGTGAAGAGAAAGTTTAGATATAGTAATTGTTTTTTGATCACCTATTCAATTCATTGGTGAAGGAGAGATCTTCTGTCTTAAATAGTATGAGATGTCTACTACCTGACATTGACCAGATGATAGTAACAGTTTATTAGTCCTATATTCACGACTGGGGAGTGGAGGATACTGCATGTCTCATGGGGGTTGCATTTGGGCATAAGGCGAACCAGTCACAGAGGCCATGGCAGGCAGACTTTGTAATAACAAAAGGATGAACTACCGTCACGGGAGGATGTGATTAGTTTGAATAATTCTCAGGGCTGACAGCTTGAGGACTGAGTGGAGTGCAGCTGGTTCAGCTGATGGTGGAACTAGCTGGGTGAAGTCTTTCGTGGTAGATGGGAATACATGTGGTAAGACATTAGGCCTTTGGGACCCTGTGAGTCTCAAAGCTGGTGGGGCAGCATTTGAAATTTTAGGTTTATGTAATTTTTTTTTTTTAAAGATTTTATTTATTCATTTGGAGGGGGGAGAGAGAGAGAAAGAGAGAGAGAGAGAGAGCACAAGCAGAGGGAGAGGGAGAAGCAGACTCCCTGCTGAGCTGGGAGCCCGATGCAGGGCTTGATCCCAGGACCTGGAGATCATGACCTGAGCCGAAGGTAGACACTTAACTATCTGAGCCATCCATGTGCCCTTCTAGTAATGATTGTTAATGCTCTTTTGAAATAGAATATTTCCCTGTGCATTTGTTTATTTTGGCCAGTTAATTTATCTACTCTTTCATGTGGATCTGTATCCCCATAAAGGGTATAAGCTCTAATGTGAGTTAGTAACGCAGGTAGGAAAAACAAGTTTTCCATTTCTTGAATTTCCCACTTTATTTTTTTACTTCATATAAGTAGGCCTAAGAGTCTTACCACAGATTTTTACTACACAAGATATTAATAAATTATGGCTTGTGGTATATGATGTATATAAGAGTAGTTTTATTTTTCTTTAAAGCACACACACAAAAAACTTTAATGAACCTTACATGAAAAGCAAATAGGTAGTTAAACTTACCTTACCATTCTGGAAACTAATGTTTTTCCTTTTCATGATTTTTAAAACCTCATATAGTGAAGATAATAAATTTCTATTAAATTACTGACTTCAGCTAAAATGGGAGTCATTTTTTTAAAAGATAGGCTTGGGGCGCCTGGGTGGCTCAGTCGGTTAAGCATCTACCTTCAGCTCAGGTCTTGATCCCAGGGTCCTGGGATCGAGCCCTATGTCGGGCTTATTGCTCCCCGGGAGTCTGCTTCTCCCTCCCTCTCTGTGTCTCCCCACTGCTCATGCTCTTTCTCTCTCTCAAATAAATAAATTAAAAAAATAAATTAAAAAAAAATAAAAAAAATTAAAAAAAATAATTTAAATAATGTAAGCTAATTTTTAATAATTTTTGTATTGTGGTAAAATGTATCTAACATAAAATTTGCCATTTTAACCATTTTTAAGCTTTTGATTCAGTGGCATTGATTTTAATTACATTCACAGAGTTGTGCAGTGAACCTCACTATTTCCAAATTTTTTTGGTCACAGCAAACAGACACTTCGTAATTATTAATAGACTATGACTCCCTATTTCCTTTTGCCTCCAGTCCTTGGTAAACTTCTGATCTACTTTGTATCTCTATGAATTTGCCTATTCTAGATATTTCATATAGATGGAAGCATATAATATTTGTTGTTTTGTATCTGACTTATTTCACTGAACATAATGTTTTCAAGGTTTGTGTTATAGTGTATGTCAGAACTTCATTCCTTTTTATGGCCAAATAGTATTCCATTGTATGTATATACCACATTTTGTCTGTTCATCTGTCTGTTAGTGGACACTTGAATTGTTTCTGCCTTTGGCTGTTGTGAATAATGCTTCTACGAACGTTAATGTACAATTACCCGTTCAAGTCCCTGTTTTCAATTCTTTTGGGTGTATACCTAGGAGTAGAATTGCTGGGTATTCTATATTTAGATTTTTGAGGAACTACCAAACTGTTTTCTGCAGTGGTTGCAGCATTTTTACGTTCCTGCCAGCAACAAATGAGCGTTTCATTTTTTCTACATTTTCAACACTTATTTACCATTTTTAAAATTATAGACATCTTAGTTGGTATGAAGTAATACTGTGATTTTGATTTGCATTTCTGTAATGACTGATGATGGTGGGCATCTTTTCATGTGCTTATAGGTCGTTTGAAAATTTTCTTTTGAGAAGTGTCTATTCAAGTCCTTTGCTCATTTTTTAAAAACATATTTTTAAGTACTCTCCATACCCAACATGGGGCTTGAACTCAGAACCCCGAGTCGCATGCTCCACCGACTGAGCCAGCCAGGTGCCCCTCAAGTCCTTTGTTCATTTTTAAATTGAGTTATCTTTTTGTTGAATTGCAGTTCTTAATATATTTGGCTATTAAACTCTTATCAGATATATGATTTGCAAATATTTTCTTCCATTCTGTGTTTGTTTTTAACTTTCTTGATAATGTCCTTTGATGCATAAAAGTTTTTAATTTTGAAGTCCACTTTGTCTTTTTTTCTTTTGTTGCTCTTGCTTTTGTCACTGAGGATCTCTTGCCAAATCCAAGGTCATGCAGATTTACTTCCATGTTTTCTGCTAAGTTTTAACACTGATATTTGGGTCATTGATCCATTTTCAGTTAATTTTTATAATATGGTTTGAGCCCAACTTCATTCTGTTGCATGTAGAAGTCCAGTTGTCCCAGCAATAGAAGGGACTACAGGCATAGCTCATTTTATCGTGCTTCACTTTATTACGTTTTGCAGATACTGTGTTTTTTTACAAACTGAAGGTTTGTGGCAATGCTGCATCTAGCAAGACTATTGGCACCATTTTTCCAACAGCATTTGCTCACTTTGTATGTCACGTTTTGGTAATTCTCGTGTTATTTCAGACTTTTTCATTATTTGCTGTGGTGATCTGTGATCGGTGATTATGACTTGATGAAAGCATTGCACTTTTTAGCAATAAAGTACTTTTTTTTTTTTTTAAAGATTTTATTTATTTATTTGACAGAGATAGAGACAGCCAGCGAGAGAGGGAACACAAGCAGGGGGAGTGGGAGAGGAAGAAGCAGGCTCACAGCGGAGGAGCCTGATATGGGGCTCGATCCCACAACACTGGGATCACGCCCTGAGCTGAAGGCAGACGCTTAACCGCTGTGCCACCCAGGCACCCCAGCAATAAAGTACTTTTTAATTAAGGTATGCACATTATTTTTTTAGATATTGTGCTAGTATTACACGCTTAATGGACTATCAGTATAGTGTAGACATAACTTTTATATGCATTGGAAACTAAAAAAATCACTTCGCTTGCCTTGTTGTGATAATTGCTTCATTACAGTGGTCTGTAATTGAGCTTGCAATATCTCTGAGGTATGCTCGTATTCTCTCTTCATTGAGTAGTCTTGGTACCCTTGCCAAAAATAAGTTGGCCATAGATGTGTGCATTTATTTCTAGACTTTAATGTACATTCTTTTGGTCTGCTTTTCTATCTTTTTGCCACTACCACTTTGATTCTAATTAACGTTATTTACAATGTGAACATTAACAGTGTCAAATAGCAAAGCTACTAAAAATGATAGGTCAAAATAATATTAATAAAAGTAGAGTCCAAGATGTAATTTATAGCAGAATTTGGGAAAAAACACAAACTTTTTTTTAAACTAATTTGAGGCTCAAATTTAGGTCCAGAAGTTACAAACAATTATGTGTTGATTTTTTATGAAAAGGCTTTATACAATAAAATTGTTATTTTTTAAAACTAAAAGAATGAAGTTTATTTCTCATATGAAACTTGTTTTTTCTTTTGAATGTTTTCTTTTCTGTGTTGAACTTGAAATAACCATTGACAGATTTCATTTTCAACTGACATAAGATGATTTCCTCCTTGCTCTTGATGCTTCTTAAAAAACAAAATTATTTCTTACTTGAGAAGTTGAAAACCTGCAGCCATATGTTCATTACTTTCCTATGATTTCCAGGACAATACTCTTTCATAGAAATCCAGCACTTTTTAAGGGACAGATGAGTAAATCTCATCTTGAGTGTATAATCAGATCACAGCACATAAAATTCTTCTCCCTCAAAGTCAAGTTCTCAGCCTTAGCAGGTTCAAAGAAAAGGGTCCCTCATTCAGTCTTACACTTGTTTGAAAATAAGAAAATCCTGTTTAATTTTGCTTTTTAATTTTGTTCCTCTAGGTCAGTTAGACTTGAGATTTGCAGATACCCCTTTTCATTTTCAAACTCAAGCAGCAAAAGGAGCAGTTTTATAAAGGTTTTCTTTTGTCACATGATTTTTTCCCCAAGAATCTGGTCACATGAAGTCAAAATATTTTGTCTAAGGTCTTGCAGAGAGTTGTTCACTTGTTTCATGTGGTAACAAGTGTTTGCTAAGTTGGCTAGTTTCCGTAGCCATAATTTGTCCTCGAAGCACTTAGCCTATTGTGTTTGTGAAAATACTCTGCACTTCACCTTTCAGCTCAGACAGCCTGTTGAGAACTCTTCATCCACTAAGCCACTGGACTTTTGCATATAGTGGGAGATTATATGCTCTTTGTTCAGGTTGTAACATAGTTCTTTAAACATTTTTGAGTGAACAGGTTTTTGTTTAATAAACTTAATCATTTTTTACAGTTTAAGATAGAACTTTTTTCTTTTCATCTCCCAGAGCTTTTGACAATAGCACCTCTTCGTGAAGAAAACAGTGTTGTGAAGTCAGCTTTTTATTTTTTTTTATTTAAACAGGAGTGGCAAATCTTCACATGGAGCCAGCTGTTAATGGGACATTGTCAGTACAGACGTCAACACTGTTCTTCAAGACACACTTTTGTTTCTAGATAGGAGGACAAAATACTAAATATCCTGTCCTTTGTTGGTTTTGGGCCGTACTCTAGCAAAAAAAGTTTTCTTAATTTCACCATTTTCAAATCTTAGAATATTCATAAATACATAGTATGTATGGAATATAATCTTAATATAGTTAGTGACCTCTGTTGACTCATCAGTCTATATAGAGAAATTTATTTTTCTTATGTGGGTATTTAAACATAAATATTTAAACAAATATTTATTAAATAAATATTTAAACATTTAAACATGACATGTTAATATGTTACTGTTAGTTACTGTTAGTGTACTGTAGAACTTTAAAAATTTCTCTTAAGACATCTTGTACAAGCATTTTATTTTATTTTTTAAAAGATTTTATTTATTTATTTGACAGAGTGTGAGAGAGAGAAAGAGGGAGGGATCACAAGTAGGCAGAGCTGTAGGGAGAGGGAGAAGCAGGCTCCCCGCTGAGCAAGGAGCCCGATGTGGGGCTTGATCCCAGGACCTTGAGATCATGACCTGAGCCAAAGGCAGACGCTTAACTGACTGAGCCGCCCAGGCGCCCCTTGTACAAGCGTTTTGCTAAGCATAATTGTACTTCTGGCCTCATTAGGGTCTCAATAATTGGGTGGCTCCCTTTTCTGGTCAGTAAGTTCAGCTACTATATAACTTTACCTCAGCCTTTTCATTGTATGTAATTTTATTTTTTTAAACAAAAAGTTTATCATGTTTGTTTTGAGATTCCAGTAGTATCTTTAACTTGTCAGATGATTATAATTTATAGTTAAATGCTTTCTGAATATTGCTGGGGCCATGCTGCACTTGAAAAATGGTTTTCCACAGCCCAGATAAAATGGAATATGACAGAATTACCAGCCCATGTATCAGCCCATTGATAAGTAGTTTGTTTTTTTTTTTTTAAGAGTTTATTTATTTGAGAGAGCAGGGACGGGGGGCAGGGAGAGGGGCAGAGGGAGAGGGTGAAGCAGACTCCCGCTGAGCAGGGAGCCCCTTGCAGGGCTCAGTCCCGGGACCCTGGGATCATGACCTGAGCCGAAGGCAGAGGCTTTACTGACTGAGCCACCCAGGGACCCCTGATAAGTAGTTTTCATTGTAAAGATGGGGTTTTGTGTTTCTGTCTCCTCTTGTGCTAGTTTAGTGAAATGATTGACAATATATAATTCTTTGCTACTAATGTTACCAGATTAGGGGAGGTAACTTGAAAGGGAGAAGCTGGGGTGAATCAGACTACCATCCTTCCCCTGTGCCATGCAGCCTCCAACTGTGAAGGCAAACTGTGTCCAAGTGAACATGGTCCTACTGTGGACTGTCACATATGGCTGGGTGGTTTTTTTTTTTTAAAGCTTTATTTATTTGAGAGAGAGAGAGAGAGAGATGGAGCGAGCAGGAGTGGGAGGAGGGGCAGAGAGAGAGGGAGAAGCAGACTGTCTGCTGAGCAGGGAGCCTGACGTGGTGGGGCTCGATCCCAGGACCCTGGGATCATGACCTGAGCCGAAGGCAGACGCTTAACCACCTGAGCCACCCATACACCCCATATATGACTGATTGGTTACTGTGAATATCGCCATTGCTTGGTGCACAAATGTAAAAAAGAAAAAAAAAATTTTTCACCTCAGTGGTGAGCTCTAAGAATTCTAGCAACAGCTTATGAGAAACCGTGGACTAGACTCTGGGACCTCTGCATGCATTGCTGTCCAAGAACCGAATGTGCATGTGTTTGTGTTTGCCCGTGGAATCAGGCATCCTTTTAGTTTTTTAAGTCTCTACGAAATGATGAGATTGAAATTGGTGGATTTAAGTCACAGCTGGAACTCTAGCTTCAGGGGAGTCTGGGAAATTTTTTTTTTTTTTTTAAAGCTTTCAAGTTCTTGTAGTACAGGAAGGTAAACTAGATGGAAATTGGGCTAGATACCGTATGCCAGTATACCATATCTGCCATATTGTTAGATTTTTTAAAACGAAGACTTTTTTTCACATTTGTGTAGTAAAATTTTCTCAAAGCAAGTCTTTAAAACCTTGATTTGCTCATTAAAATTTTTTTTTAGCACCTGCCATGTGCTGGCTCTGTTCTAGATACTTGGGAGGCATTTAGTAAGCAAAGTAGATTTCTACCCTCATGGAGTTTTAATTCTAGCAGGGAGATATAGATAATAAGCAATGCACAGATTTAAATAAATTATCTAGTTTGCAAGGTGTTTAAAATGAGTGAAATACTGACCAGTGAGATACTAGATATTAAATCATGGGATTTCTTATTTGGATATATCAAGAACCTTGGGTTGCTACCACTCTTTTCTCAAAACCTTGAGGAAATGAAGGAACCCATTGTGGTTACTTTTGTCATTATCAGTGGTGATAAGCTGGTAAGGGTCTGGGGTGAATTTGATTACGTGATTGATACATGTGGTGTAATGGGACATCCATCGAGCATGAAAAAGTTTATAGAACTAAACTGGTTGTTCCCTTAGAAGTTATTTTGACACAGTTCCGTTCATATGTAATCAGTTACTGAATAGTACAGTTTTCAAAGTGTTCAGTTATCTTTGAATCATCCTGTATTAGAAGGTGGTAAGCGCTCTGGAAAAAGACAGTAGATTCAAGCAAGGGGCAATGGGTATGCTGGAGTCTGGAGGTAGTTTACAGAATTAAATAGGGTGGTTGGAGTAGGCTTTATTGAAAAGGCGACACTCAAGCAAAGGAAGTTTGGAAGTTGATCCATCATTAGGGTATCTGGCAGAACATTTCAGGTGGAGGAAATAGCTTGGGCAAGGTAAAAATTGGAGGAAAGCAGGGAGGCACAGCCAGTGTGTCTAGAGCAGCGTGAGTGAGGCGAGTTGTAGGTAGGAGATACGGTCAGGGAAGGAAGGGCTGAGGGTGTTCCCCTAGGGCCCACAATGCCACTGAACTGGACAGCATCTCAGGACTTTGAGCAGGGCAGTGGCAAGATTTACCTAAGGTGTTTTGGGTCCCCCCCCTTTTTTTCCCCCAAGGTTTAAAAGTATCAGTCAGGATGTTCTGTTGAGAATAGACTGTAGAGGGCCAAAGGTAGAAGGGAGATTAATTAGGATGGTTGACTTGCCCATGGTAGTAGCTATGGTGAAGTGATCAGATTTTGGATGTATTTTGAAAGTAGAATTATCAGGATTTGCTGATGGATTGGATGTGCGATGTAAGACAGGAGTCAAGGAGGAAGTTAAGGTTTTAGACTAAGAATTGGAGAGAGAATTGTCTTTAACTACAGTTGAAAAAGCTGAGGTGAGAGCACACTCAGTAGGGAAAAGCAGGTCAGGGGATCAGTATTGGATATGTTGAGTTTGTGGTATTATTAGAGATCCACATGGAGATGTTGAGTAGTCATGAGACTGGATGAGGTCACCAAGGAATGGACTGGAGTTAGAAAAGGACAAGAAGGAACTGAGCTTGGGGCATCCAATGAAGGAAACGTAGAGAGTATGGCCAAATGAGGAAAGTATTTCCAAGAAAAGGGAGTGACCAGTTCAAGCAAATGCTGCTGATCAGACAAGATGAGGACTGAGAATGAACAGTTGGATTCAGGGAAATGGAGGTCACGTGGACTGACAAGTGAGGTGGGGAGAACCTGACTGGAGTGTGCTTAGGAGAGGAGGGGGAGAGAGGACTTGCTGACAGTGTGTGTAAACACCTCTTTGCTTTTGGGAGGGAGGAGAATGGGACAGTAGCTGGATTGAGGAAGTGGGAGCATAGAGAGTGTATTTTTTTCCTTCAAGACACGGAAATAGCAACGTGACTTTATGGTGATGAAAATGACCTAATAAAGGGGAATGAGTAGATTATACCTAAACTTCACGGTCAATTTTTATAGTTACGCCCTTGTATACAGTCTCAATTTCTTTGCCTGTTTCTTGCTTTGTCACAGTTGGTTGGCAAAGCTACAGACTTGGTGAAATGCAGCACTTCTGCTTCTAGGTGCCTGTTCTTTTAATTAACGATACTGTAACAAATACAGACTTTCAAAATAGAAAGTTTTTGTGTTCTCTGGGGGCACTCTGGCCTTAGGCTATAAAAAGTGACCATAAGGGACAATACTGGCTTAGCTCTAGGATGATGGGGTTGAGAGCTGGCCTTCTTCCTGGGGTACTCTTCAGTCTCAGAAAGCAGAATTCTTTGAGGTTATCAGTTTCTTTAGTGAAGATTATTTGTTAGGAATTCTAGGACTGGCTGTGGAAAATTTCCCACAATGGTGAGGTATGGGATACTGAGGAGGTCGGAAGTTACTTGGAATTACAATTTTCGTTAGCTGTTGAGCAATCTCTTCCTCTCTTGTGCTTGGCACCTCCAAGTCCTTGGGTTCCAAGTTTCTTGAGTTCTTCTGGACAGGGTACCTACCCCCGCACCCCCTTTAGTTTTCCTTTTGTCACCGTGGGCTTAAACGTAACTTAATTTCTCTTTATTGCTTTGCTGTTTATTTTACTCAAGTCCTGGGAGGGAGAGGACAGGAATGCCTGTTGTTCGACTTATTTTATTGTGAATTGGAAGTTTGAGTCATTTCTTAACTGTTGAAATAGAATTGGTTGTGATGTAAGTGCCCAGCATTAACCTTTCCAACTCTATCAGCTCTAATAAGATTCACAGTAAACTTTCCATGAGGTGTGCTATTAATGCACTTTTAGAGAAGGTGCTACCACTCAACAAGTAGAAGTAACTTAATTAACCTTATGTTTATGGTGGCAGTAGTGCTTTTGAAATCATAGGATTTTTTTCCCTCCTTTGGTTTTTTGATTCTTAGTTAATTTGGGAAATGGGAAAAAATTACTTTGACTTTGTAGTCTTTTTAAAAAGTCAATTAAAAGAAAGAATAGTCAGGGGCGCCTGGGTGGCTTAGTCGTTAAGCGTCTGCCTTCGGCTCAGGGCGTGATCCCAGCATTGTGGGATCGAGCCCCACATCAGGCTCCTCTGCTATGAGCCTGCTTCTTCCTCTCCCACTTCCCCTGCTTGTGTTCCCTCTCTCTCTGGCTGTCTCTCTCTCTGTCAAATAAATAAATAAAATCTTTAAAAAAAAAAAAGAATAGTCAGCCAGTTTTTAATTTCTTGCAAACCTGAAAAACAGTCCGTGTAATTTTTGTACATAATTCTAAATATATGTTTTCTTTTTTATGATTGAGTTAATGAGGAAACTGAAAAAAAATATGTTTTATTGAAGTGAAAGTTCTTTGTTAATTGAAGAAAAACATCCAGAATACCTATAGCTTCTAAATCTACTACATTCTTTTGCATGTTTATTTAGTAATGCTATTTAAAGGGAAACATTGCATAAATATATGAGAAACTTGTTGAATTGTCAGTCATTTTTTTACTGTCTAGTGATGCCACAAAATTCTGCTTCAGTAAGCATTGATACGTAAAATTAAAAGATGTCCGGGTTTTTTTTGCTTGTTTGTATTTTTGGGGGGGCTGTGATAGTTGCAGAATAAATCTGAAAAGTTGTAAAGATTCTGTGAATCAAGATTTAAAGTTTTAAAGTGTATAAATGTGTACTTTCTAATGATAAAACTTGTATTGATTGAAGGAAAATATATATTAAGTATATTAAACGAGATGATGGTATAGTTGGTTTTTACTGTCTAAATAATTTGTTATTAAAAAGTGTTCTCACATAGAAATAATCTTACATATTTACCAGGATTTGACCACTGTGTGAATGGTGGACACTAAGTACACTGCTATAGATTGTTTGAGTATATAAGAATAGGAAAAAATAATTTGAACTGTCTTAAAAGAAATCTTAACACTAGATCATATAGGCTGTTGTGTTAGGTTTTTTCATTTTGATAACATTTTACTGGCTAGTTTTAGGTCATGTAATAGTCACACATTTTTGCATAGTGAAATAACTTGCCAGAAGCACATAAAATTCAAATATTCTCCTTTGGCTTTTGGTGTTATTTTGTGTTGCCCATAATAACTTTCAGTGGTATGGTTTTTATGACATCTAATATATATAAACAATTATGTATTTAATATCATTAACATTTTTTTCTTCTAGATTATCTGCAATGTTGAAATGAAGTAACTCAAGATGAGCAAGTTAAAAGTAATATCAGAGAAAAGGTACTGTAATTCTAAATACCAATATCTATCAGTTATGGAAATAGTATATGAAGTGGTTATTTGAAACTCCTTATTTGAGAATATTATTTGTGTTTAAATAATTGTATGTTGTATTTATATTTTTAAATTAATATTTATTAATGTTTAACTTTTCAGTTAAAGCAGGAGTCAGCAAACTATGACCCATGGGCCAGATCTGGTCTACCTTTTGTTTTTGTATGGCCCATGAGCTAAGAATAGTTTTTAACATTTCTAAATGGTTGGGGAACAAAAATAAGAAGAAGAATATTTATGACATATGAAGTTTATATGAAATTGAAATTTCTGTGTATATAAATTAAGTTTTATTGGAACACAGCTGTGCTTTATATATTGTCTGGACGCTTGCTCTATAGTGGCAAACTTGAGTAATTATGACAGAGACTGTATGGCACATAGTACCTAAAATATATTCTGTCTGGCTCTTTCCAGAAAAATTTTAACTAACCCCTGAGTTAAAGCATCATCTCTATTAAAGCTCTTATATACCAAGAAATTGTCCTTAGCAAGGTTTTACTGTGTACTCTTTCAGTTAAAAGTCAGACAAACTGATTGATTCTATTTTGGAATTTTTTTAGCTAGATTGCTTAACTCTGTTAAATCTCAGTTTTCTCATCCATATAATGAGTGTAATAATGCTGTCATTATGAAATGGTAAAGATTAAATAGTGAGTGTCTAGCAGGCTCAGTAAATGACAGCTTATTAATACTGATGATAATCAGTTTTTGCTTTGTAACAGTGTTGTATGTTATATTTACATTTTTACAACTTTGCGTTTACAGGTATGATTTGACTCTATTTTATAGTGAAATGTATATATACAGTTTAGATAAAGATTTGTTCCTTAAATTATTAGATTTTCCAGTTATAACAAATTTCATTGTTAAGTGTTTTTATAATTTCTATAGGAAAGGAATTAGGTAGTGATAGTGTTTTATTTATTTATTTATTTTTAAAGATTTTCTTTATTTATTTGATAGAGAGACAGCCAGCGAGAGAGGGAACACAAGCAGGGGAAGTGGGAGAGGAAGAAGCAGGCTCCCAGTGGAGGAGCCTGATGCAGGGCTCGATCCCAGAAAGCCGGGATCACGCCCTGAGCCGAAGGCAGACGCTTAACAACTAAGCCAGCCAGGTGCCCCTATTTATTTTTTAATTAAAAAAAGATTTTTTTTATTTTGAGAGAGAGCAAGGGAGGGGTTAGGGGGAGGGACACCTGAAGAGGGAGAAGCAGACTCCCTGCTGAGTAGGGAGCCCAACGTGGGGCTCTATCCCAGGACCCTGGGATCACCTGAGCCAAAGGCAGACCCTTAACCGACTGAGCCACCCAGGTGCCCCAAGTTTTTAAATTTTTATTTTTTAAAGACTTCATTTATTTGAGAGAGAAAGAGAGAGAGAGCATGCGTGCACAGGAGCACTAGCAAGTGGGGGGAGGGGCAGAGGGAAAGAATCCTGAAGCCCACTCCCTGCTGAGGGCAGGCTCCATCTCACCACGCATGAGATCATGACCTGAGCTCAGTAGATTAAGCCTCAGACTCTTGGTTTTGGCAGAGGTCATGATCTCAACGTTGGGGGGAACCTGCTTCAAGATTCTTTCCCTTTGCCCCTCCCTCCACGCACATGTGCACCTGCTTGCTTGCGTGTAGGCTCTCTCTTTCTCAAAAATAAATAAATCTTAAAAAACAAAGACAAAAACAAAAAGAAGGAGCATCAGCCTTACTTTTTGGATTAGGTCAAACAAGTAATGCTATTTCTGTTGATTAGCTAAACTATGTAAAATTACTAGATTGTTGTTCCATATGAATATGAAATTAGTTTGATAACTTCTGGCTCCTAGGGTTAGTTTTTTTCTCCTGAGATAGATTTTATTGGATATTTATTGTTATGTTTGTTTTAGGCTAACTAAATTGGGAACACTGCGAGTGATCTTCATCTTACAGAAATGACAATTTCTACCAATACATGTCATTTTGCTCTGTGAAGAAAGCTGGATGCAGAAAGATGAATTGAGATAGATAGAAAAGGGTCAAAATCTTTCTTTTCCCTTCCTGTAATCTTGCATCTTTCTAGCTCCCTTGCTGCAGTATCTGCCCTGTACCCCTGCCTTACCTGGAGTGCTAATCTATTGACTTTTATTTTCACTCATTCACCTCCTCCTTTCTTACCCAGTGTAGAATCCACTGTAATTACACTGTATTTTTACTTGACTTTGTATTTTTCCCTCACACCCATCTGACAAAGCCCTTTCTCTGGATAAACCTTTGCGGAGCAGCTAAATGATGCTGGAGGATGAACTAACGTGGCAGATATCACTAAAAATTATTGATCGTTGGCCTGAACTGAGCCCAACAATCTTGCAACTGTGGTTTTCTGGAAAAGTTCATTTTCTCAGTTTTTGTAATGATTATTTTATACTTTCTCTTTACCCTTTAAACCTTTGAAATCCTCAGATGTCTTAAATACAGACCCTCAACAAATGGCCTCCCCTCATGATATCACGGAGATGATACAATCTATTATCCTCATGTTTCTTACACCAGAAATATACATATTCCCCTTTATTTGATCCCATCCTCTGCTTACCCTCCTGTTATTTACTCCAGCAGAGAATGTGTCTCCTTTCTTGTCAGATAGTAATACTGACACCTGTGTTATTGATTTCATCTCCCTCCTTCCTTTTCAAGGTCTTTTAATCATTTATTCTTCTGTCTTGAATCTTTAACTCTTTCATTCCTTACTATTTATTTATTTTAAAAGGTTTTATTTATTTATTTGAGAGAGAGAGAGACAGCCAGCGAGAGAGGGAGGAGTGGGAGAGGAAGAAGCAGGCTCATAGCGGAGGAGCGTGATGTGGGGCTTGATCCCATAACGCCGGGATCACACCCTGAGCCGAAGGCAGACGCTTAACCGCTGTGCCACCCAGGCGCCCCTCATTCCTTAGTATTTAAACAAGATCTCATATTTGGACTATGCTCTCCTGTCACTACCTGATGTATCTGATTCCCTTAAAAGCCAAAAAATTTGAAATAGTCTGTAAATTCAATCTACATTTCATTTCACACACTTCAACCATTCCTGTGTCATTTCTGCCTTAATCGGTGCACTAAGAGTACTTAACTTACTAAGGCCCCCTATAATTTTTAAACAAATTTATTGAGATACAATCATCATGCAACAAACTGTACATAGAGAGTACAGTTTGGTGAGTTTGGCCTGTATGTACCTGCAAAATCATCCTCTCAGTCAATTGGCTTTGTATCTTTTTCAAAAATCAATTGCCCATGTATGTATGGGTCTATTTTTGGACTCTGTTTTGTTCTACTGATTTAGATGTTAGTCTTAGTGATGATACCTCTCTGCCTTGGTGGCAATTAGTGTTGGTCTACCAATTTTGTTCTTTTATTTCCAAAGTTGGGCCTATTTCGTATTTTCATGTGAATTTAGCATCAGTTTTATAATTTCTACACAATAGCCTGCTGGGATTTTTACTGGATTGCCTTGATTCTATAGATCAGTTTGGGGAGAATTGATATCTTAACAACATTGAGTCTTCTTACTCTTGAGCACAGCGTATTCCTTTTTTATGATCTTTTAAAATTTTTTTTAGCAGTGTTTTGTAGTTTTCAGTGTACTGGTCTTTCAGGTTGTTTGTTAGATTTATTTCTGTTTCCCATGAAAATAACAGCTCTTTGTGGCTCCTCAGTAATTTTTGAGTGTAAAGGTATCGAGACCAAAAGTCCCCCCTCCAGAAACCCCCTAGAAAAACCCCAAAACAAAACTGAGAACCTCTGACCTAGCCTACACTAACTTTTATATTAAGCTAAAAATGAGAAGGTGGCCATATGCTTGAGTGAAGCTTGTTACTCTGAAAGATAGAACAGATACCAGGCCAAAGCAGTTAGCCACAAACATGTACCTAAAATCCGAGTGTGGAACATGACCAGAGAAGTTACAAAAATAATGAATATAAAATAATTAGCATTTAATTAACTTTGGTGAAGGAATTTAAAGGATAACTTGACTAATTATTGCTGATGCTAGTATAAATTTAGGCAGTTTAAAATTGTAACAAGTTTTTACTGGTTGTCTATAAGTCACTTGGTAGTGTTGAACTAGAATTTATTGTTAAAGAAGCCTTTTATACATTTAATTATAAGAGGGAGTCAGAGAAGTAGTTACTCTTCGCTTCCAGTTAGAAGAATATTGTTTTCCAAACTTACATATTTAAATATTTAATTCTTTCTACAAAAGAACGATAATGAAATTTCTATTGTCCTTTGATTTATGATGGAAGGAAATAAAGTTGTGTGTTCAGTATTTGGAGAGAAGCAGTAAAAATGTAAACAAAGCAAAAGTAATAAAAGCAAATTAAAAAAGACCTGTAAATGAGGAACAGACATTTCTGAAAGATAATGTGCATTTTGGAAATAAAGCCATACTGTTTGAGATTAAATCTTAGTTTCTGTGAGTCACGTTTCAGTCTAAAACCTTAGTATATTTCTGTGGATTTTTTTGCTGTGAGATGTTTTTACGTTTTTTATGAGGACAGCTCTATTACTTGCATTTTAAGGTAAAAAAGATGATAACATTTATTTATCCTATGAACATAGGTTCTGTAGCACTTGCACTTGGGAAACTATTTGTTGCAAAGACAGTATCTGTACATCATTGGGACTTTTGTGATATCCAAGAACATTTACGCTTTTAGAAAAATAGCTCTAAGACTGAGAGTAAACTGAAACATCAAAGCAGTAGGAGACCATTACAATGAAACAAATATTTGAGTGATACTGTCTTTAAAGTATTCATTTGAAAGTTAACTTGATTTGATGTATTTCATATTGATCATATTTTCAATTCCATAATTTTCTCACTATATAGTATTTAACAATCATAAATTGAATCTCTGAAGTTTGGTCTTAGCCTCATTTTGATTCATCTGAAAGTAGGGTAAGTAATTCTGAGTTGTGTTATTTGCAACTTTTCTCAGTGTAGTTCATATTGTCCATTGAATAGCTGTATAGCTTACCCCCCGCTCCCCAGATTTTCCAAAGTCTAAAAATTATTCAGAAGGTAGAGCTGTTTTCTGGTGTTCACCCTATGATTCTTTCAGCATAAGGGTCAACAGCCTTACATTTTTAGAGCTGAGTTGGGGTGGCTTAAAATATTTTGTTCAGTTTTCATTCTGTAGATGAGAAAAGTAGAAACGGAGAGGGAAATTGATTTGCCTGTGTTCTCAGTTTCCATTTATTTGCCTCCCTTCAAAAAATTTATCCATCTGTTCATCCATCCATCATTTGAAAGAGCATGATTCTCAGAAAGGAATCACTTAGATGGAAGGTTTTTTTTCTTTTTCTTTTTTTATGTGTGGTGTAATTTAAAATTTTAAAGAGTTACTGATAAATTCTTAGTTAGGAATAGAATTGAATGTATGTTATGCTTAGTGTGTTTTATATGTTTGTGAATTTTTTGAATAGTAGATGTTTTATTAACTACTGAAAAGTACTGAGATGACCTTTAAGAAAAATACTAATTAGAGAAAATTTAAGAATTACTCTGTTATTAAATGTCAGAAGTTTGGTTTTTCTAATGCAAATTTCTCTTAAGTTTGGGTTATGGAATTGTTTTAAAGATATATTTTGCTCCTTAGTTCTCAAACTGTGGTCTCTTAATATCATTTCTCACCAAAAAGAACCAGGGCTCTTTGGAGAAAGGGCCGATTCTAGGTCAGGAGCATAAAATGTTCAAGATAAGCCTGGAGGAGTGATTCTCAGATTTTTTAGCTCAGAACCTCTTGGTGCTCTCTTAAAGTGATGAAGGCTCCAAAAAGTTTTTGTTGATGTGAGTTATTTTAGCTATTGATATTTACATTATTATACATTAAAACTGAGAAATTAAAACTATTCATTTAATTTTTTTTAAATATTTATTTTTAGAGAGATTGCATGCGCACGGAGGGACTGGGGGAGGGGAGCAGAGGGAGAGGGAGAAAGAAATTTAAGCACATGCCATCCTGAGTGCAGAGCCTGATGCAGGGCTCCATCTCATGACCCTGAGATCATGACCTGAGCTGAATTCAAGAGTCTGACACTTAACTGACTTTGCCACTCAGGCCCCTATTTATTCATTTAAAAATAACAATAAACCAATTATATAGTAACATAATATTTTGTTTTAGAGATAACTATTTTCAAGAATGGAAGACTAGAATTATTGCATTACATTTTTGCAAATCTAATGTGTGGCTTAACAGAAGATGGCTAGTTTCTCTTAACTGTTTCTGAGTTCAATCTGTCATGATGTAAGTATATATTACATATAATATGTACACATATTATACATGTGTATATAGTTTGTGCATGTGTGGTGTTCTTGTGTTATAGAATACGAAGAAAATCTGGGCTTATGTAGATATGAAATTAGAAAAGGTGGAAGTACTTGAATAAAAGGCCATTTAATTAATTAATTAATTTTATTTATTTGTCAGAGGGAGAGAGAGAGAGAGCTAGAGCGAGCACAAGCTGGGGGAGCAGCAGGCAGAGGGAGAAGCAGGCTCCCCACTGAGTAAGGAGCCTGTGGGACTCGACCCCAGGACCCTGGGATCATGACCTGGACCAAAGGCAGGCGCTTAACCAACTGAGCCACCCAGATGTCCCAAAAGGCCTTTTTAGATAATTGTGGATAATTGTCCTTTGATTTATGAAGTAGGAAAATAAAGCTGTGTGTTCAGTATTTGTAGAGGAACAGTAAAAATATGATTAAAGCAAGAGTAATAATTATAAATGAATAATAGACATTTATAAATGATAATGTTTTTTGGAAATAAAGCCATATTGCTTGAAATTCAAATCGGAATGGATATTCTTGCTAAGTAATAGTTTTTTTGAAGGTTAATTGCAGTGTGGAGTCTGAAACTGTATTCGTGAACTTTCTGTTCTCTGTTACATTAAATTCCATTGTTTTTTTTTGCACCTTGAATGATTTATTTCCATTTTTAAATTTGTAACATCTAGCATTGTTCATTCAGAAATAATTGATTCCATGACTAATGCAGATCTTTAAATAGTGGTACATTTTATTACACAGTATTAAAAAATTACATGTATTAATATCACCATTGATTTTTATCAGAATAAAAAAAGATTCTTTTAAGTAGACTCCACACCCAGCATGGAGCCCTTTCCATCCTGAGATTAAGACCTGAGCTGAGATCAAGAGTTGAACACTTAACTGACTGAGCCACCCAGGCACCTAGGAAATTTTTTAATTAGCAGAAAGCTGTCAAGGCTATGATGGTAGATCCACATTCTTCAAAATTCTAAATTTGCTCAAAAACCAGATTTTATCATTGGCAACAAATCTGTCATTTGTGCTCTTGAAATGATAGACTCATTTTGTTTATTTCCAAAAAATGTATGCCCAAATTCCCCAGTCTGAATAATCTTTGTCAATTGTTTAAAATTTCTTTTATTATTATTTTTTGACTTTTTTTTTGAAGTAAAGATGATGTTTGTGAAAAAAGTGGCTAGTTCAGCTCGCATTTTGAACAATCACAGGTTTTCTTACCCCAAGGTAACCATAATGTTTGGTGTGCAGCTGAAATGTTTAATGCACGCACATAATATTAAAAAGATACATAGTCATGGGTGAAACTGGAATTTTTGTTTTTAACTGAGTGCAGGGTGGTGAAGAGCACAGTGACTGCTGGTACAGTTTGATGTCACTGACTTGATTTGCGCTGTGGTGCCAGCATTTCCCCTCTGGTGCTTTTAGATCATCAGTGCAAATCTCAACACGGTGTCCAAATTTCTGAGTATGTTTACGAAAGTAGGTTTTGACTGTAGATTTTATGATAGGGTCTCAGGTACTCTCAGAGTTTTGTAGAGAAAGCCAGAAAGCTATCAAAGACTAGGGTCGTATCAAAAGGACTCTGGAACCAACTTAGGAAGCTCCCATTAACTGATCATCGAGTGTTTATAATTGCAGTGGATAAAATATCAAATGTGTTTAAATTTTTGAGTTCATACTGATGCATAAAACCAGAATACTTCATTGGTTATCTGGGAAGGTTTTTAGGGAATGAACTCATTCTTCTGAAAACTGGTAAATACAGGTAAGTTAAAAAACCAGCATTTATTTTGCTTTTATTTGATGAGTTGTACCTCTGGATCATCAAATAAGGAGTTTTTCTCTTTATGGAGTTGTTTTAGTTAACGTGTGAAGGAGGAGTGGGATGATAGAGTATCACTGTTTTTCAATCCTAAACGGAGTGATGGATCTAAGCATTGGTGACCAGTGACTGCTTATTTTACAAAAGTAAGAGAACCAGACACTATTTGCCTTGTCGTGGAAGGTTATAGTACCACTTATAAGGAACTCACATCTCCAAGTCAAGCCTTCATCGGATTAGGGCTTTAAATTCAACTACCAGTTTACAGAAAATATGGAAGATAGACAAACATGTTAATTATGTTGTGGGTGTGTAATTGGCAAAGTCCAGAATGTGGGTAACTATAGGACAGTCAAGCTGCTTCAACAAATAAATTGTGAGGAAAAAAAAGTAATAGGAAACTTGTAGATAAAAAGAGAAATGCAATGTATAAACCTCATTTGGTGTTTCTGATTTTGTACACACTATTAAAGAAAATGTGAGAGAGAATGAGAATGAACTAATAAATTTAAGAAAATTGAATTCAGACTAGATTTTGGTATTAAAGGATTATTGTTACTGTTTTTGGTATGGTAGTTATAGTGTAGTTATATATATTTTGAAGAGTTTTTATATAATGCCAAAGTATTTACAGAGGAAATGATCTTTCTGAGATGTGTTTCAAAATTAGCCCACTGATGTATGTGCCTGTAGGTAGGTATGTGTAAAATACGATTGTCTGTGGATTGATGATTGTTGAAGCTGGGTGATGAGCACACAATGGTTCATTATACTATTTTTTTCTTTTTTTGTTCATTATGGAATTTTCCATAGTAATGTTTTTGCTCAGACTTATGATAACAGTTTTAAGGAATCATTCCTTCCTCCTGCAACACTGGAAGAAAAAGAAAATATGTACAAAGTTAAACATGTAACATAGTTTTATCTCTACAGAATTCTTTTATTTAAAAAAATTGTGAAATGTTTCTGAAAATCAAAAAGGTTCGAGAATAATATAATGAACACCTGTGCACTGATCACCCGAGGAATAAAAAAATTACACAGTGTGTACTATTGCCTAATTACATTTTTCTCCCTTATCCCGAGATAATTACTATTCTGAATTTGATGGTCATCATTTCCATGCATGTTTTTGTGTGTGTGTGTGTGTAATGTTTTCTTATATATACACACACACTAAAGAATATATTGTATTGAATTTGTATATTTTTTAAAACTGTTAGTGATACTATACTGAAAGTATTAAAGTTTTTGGGGTTTTTATACTTGAAGATTTATACATATCAATATATATCTTTATGTCTATGTTATGCTGGCTCTTTGAAAAATAGGAAATATTGCATTATTTTAAATGGTACATTAGGCCCATTTTCAAATGTATGCTTAATGTGTATTTTCAAACTTCAGATACCTTTTCAGTTGAAGTAGCTCCAAATTTAAAGCACTTGGCATAGTTAATCTGAAAAAAACACACTGTTTTTCATGTTTCTAGATATTTATTATTTGTGCTGTACCAGCCAGTGTTTGAAATACTGGGTATATAGAATAAGACATGCAAGGTCTCTACCTTTGTGGAGTTTATATAATTTCAAATAGTAATACATTCTCTAGGTACCTTTTAATATCGGAAGTGGACGGGCTGGTGAGGAAATGGTCACGTGTTTGGGTTACAGCCTGAAATTCAAAATTGCCAGCTCTAAATAGAGCTGGGAAAAATCACCCTCCTGATTGAGAGGACAGCAAGATCTTGTGGTTGGGGAAAAACTTGCTGTATTCAGGGAACTGATAGCCATTGAGCTGGATCCCAGTGCATGAGGGGAATGTTGTGAGAAATAAAGTCTGAAAGGTAGACAGAAGTCAGATGACAGTGGGCTTAGTACTAAGGCTGTGATAACTAAGATTTTACCTAAAGTCTGAAGGGAAGCCATTGAAGGTTTATTTTAGCTGGATACCAACTTGATGAGATTAGTGGTTCTACAAATCTACACATGTGATGAATTGGTATACAAATATATACTTAACCACTGTCAATTTCCTGGTTTTTGCTGTTGCCCTATAGTTCATGTAAATGTAACCATTGGGAAAACTAAGTGAAGGGTAGAAGGGACCACTCTATTGTTTTTGCAACTTCCTGTGAGTATTTATAATTATTTTGAAATAAAAAGATAAAGACAATCACTGAGAAAATAGATTATTGGTAAGCAAGAATGAAGGCAGAGTAGTTATGAGGCTGTGATTTCCAAGTAGAGATGGTGATTGTTGGGCTTGGGTAGTAATAGCAGATATGGAGACAAGTGGATGAAGCTGAGTTGTTTCAGAGATGGAGCTGATTTTGGGTTGATGTGTGAGGCAGGGAGTCCAGATTTTTTCCTGAGCAACAATGGTTTCATTTAGGTTTGGGTGGGTTAAGATTGGAAGAGGAATATGTTGAGAGGAGGAACTAGAAATTGTTTTATATTGGGCTTATTAGATTGGGTAAGCTATCAGGGTGAAGCTGGAGTTGAGTGTAGGAGCCAGGCAGCATTTAGATCATAATTACAGCGGTGGGATTAGATAAGATCACACTGGCGAAGAGTGGAGAGAGTGGAAAGAAGAGGGCTAAGGATAGAGCTGCCCACGAATCAGCTTCTAGAAATGTGTCATAGGAGGAGGAGCCAATAGAGGGGATCTCAGAGAGGTGGTAATAGGAAGAAGATAAAGAGAGAGTGGAGTCATTGTGAAAGAAGAGGGAGTTCTCGGATTTGGATAGTGCTGACATACTGAGTATGACGAGGAAGGAAGTGACCATAGGAGATTGGGAGACCTCGGGGTGCAGAAGGCAAGCTTGAAAAGTGAACAGGTTGTACAGAGATGGAGAGAGCAAGTACAAGCACCTCATTCAAGGAGTAGCAGAGAAATGGGGTGGTAGTTAGTGGGAGCTTTCCTATGTCATATTAGTGTGCCAATGGGTATGATACAGTTGAAAGAGTGAGATGATGAATCAGGGCAAGATTAATTGAAGGAGCAAATACACTGAGAATGCAGGAAGGGTTGCTGGGTCATGTATAGAGGGGAGGAATTGTTCTTTGTCTCAACATACCAGCCAAAGAGAGCCTTTTATTTTTTATTTTTTAAAGATTTTATTTATTTGACAGAGAGACAGCTAGCGAGAGAGGGAACACAAGCAGGGGAAGTGGGAGAAGAAGAAGCAGGCTCCAGTGGAGGAGCCTGATGTGGGGCTCGATCCCAGAAAGCCAGGATCACGCCCTGAGTCGAAGGCAGACGCTTAACGACTGAGCCATCCAGGCGTCTCCAAAGAGAGCCTTTTAAAAACATCAGAGCACATTACTCTTCTCAAAAACTTTCCATCCCACTTAGTATAAAACTCAAAATCCCTACAGTGGCTTGCAAAGCTTTAAATGGTGGTGCTCTCTCCCACCTCACCCCCCCCCCCACCTCTGACCTCCACTCTTACTATTATTCTCCTTTGGGTCTGCTTCAGCCATACTGGCCACCCCACTTTTAACTCAGTATAGCAGACCCCTGCCTTGGGGTCTTGGTGGTTGTGACTCCTTCCTGGACAGCTCTTTCTGCAGGTTTCTGCATGGCTTACTCCTTTACTTCTTTCAGACCTTTCCCTCCGTGGTATCCTGTCAATGTAGTTTTCCCTGACCACTGTCTAAAATTGCAACCCTTCCCCTGCACTTTTTATTCCCCCTAAGCTGCTTTTCTTTATAGCACTTCCCACCACCTTAAACACTGTATGATTATTTACATATTTACTTTGTCTCTCACCATTAGAATGTTCAGTCTCTAGGGGGCAAGAATTTTTGTTTTGTTTACTGTTGGTAATACCTAGAACAGTATCAAATGTGCAAATGTATAATGAAAGAGAACAAGGAAGAAAGAATGTGGGTAGAGAATCAAATAGGTTTAAGGATGTGGTAGTGGGAGGATGGTGTGTTCCTGTTTGGGCTTGTAACAGTTACAAAGCAGGACTGAGAATGGACTGGGGTGGGAGGGATGATTAGAGTTTTGAGGTGAGCATAGGAAATGTAAAAAGTATTTCGGAGAGTGGAAAGGTGAACTTTCAAGGTGTGATATAAGATTGCTGGATAGGGTTGAATGCACATTTATGGTTTTCTGAAATGGAATGTGTTTCTCATTTAAATTAATAGAACTTCAGCAATGTTAAGCTATAAAACAGAGTAGGGAAATATGCTTAATTTTTTTAGGAGAGAGTAGAGTTTTGTTTTTTTTTAAACAGTGATCTTTATAGTATTGAATTTACAAGGGATGTAGGATGTGTCCTAATATAAAATAACATTCTTTTTAGCCTTACCAATAATTCTCGGATCGTGGGACTCCTGGCTCAGCTGGAGAAGATCAATACTGAATCTACAGAATCAGATACTGCCAGATATGTTACGTCAAAAATTCTTCATCTGGCTCAGAGTCAAGGTAAACTTTAATCTCTTGTTTTTGAAATACTTTTTCAGTTCTTTAAAAGTAGATGTTAAGAATGTTCAAACTTTTGATAAATAGATGATTTTCTGTAAAAATTGAACTTTCTCAAATAGACTCAAGAAGTAGAAAACTGAGTAACTGGAATGAATTGCTGTTCAAAGCACTGTTTCTAAAAATGAATAAGATTGCCCCCCCCATTTTCAAACAATACTTAATTCCAGTGCTACTTGCTCTAGAATGTTGACAAAAAGATGTCAGGTAGTATAGAACACTGGTTGCTAGTGTGATCCCCACTTGAAATGCAGGTTCTGTCATTCAGTGGTGGGGTGATCTTAGGGAAATTTTGAGTCTTTAGGATTTAGCTGCACCATCTCCAAAATAGAGATAAGAGATATCAGCAATTATGAGATTTACATGAGAAGCATGTAAAAAGAATGTTAAAATGTTCAATAAATGATATCTGTAATTAGGCATCATTTTAATAGATACTAAAAAAGGAATTTAAGGTTCCAAAACCTCTGTTTGAGTAAAAAAAAAAACAAAAAAAAAACCAAAAAAAAAAACCCTGATTTTTTTTTAAATAAGGGTAAACCAGCTACCTTAATATTTAATAGCAGTATATTGAACGCATTCTGTTAAAATTTAAGCCCAGATATTTTATAATTAGTTTTTAATTTAGTTTTTAAAATTATTTCATTTTGGAGTTTCAGGTCCTTTAGTAGGCATTTACTGTGTTCAGGAACTCTGTCTATTAACCCTTCTTCGCGGTCATAGACCGTTATTTTGATAACTTCCTCCTACGCAGTTCATGTGTTTAGGGGGTAGTTGACAGCACTCCAAAACCCAGGTGAGGTCTCTAATAGATGACATTTGCTTCCAGCAAAATCTAAGATACCTGTCTATATTTTCTAATTCAGCAAGTCACTGTACTGGATTCTAGCCTTTGAAAGTATTGTGCTTATTATCCAAGGTCAACGTACAAGGATGTACATTGTATTAGTGCAAAGTTAGATGTACCAAGTATATTCACTGTATTGTTATATGAAATACTTCCTCAAAACAAAACCAACAAAAACAAAAGAAAACAAATTTCTTAGTCCTATAGATAACACTTGTGTACACTGCCCCCACCACTGCAGACTTTTCCCATCACAGCCTGGAAGCCCCTACTTCAACATCACTACTGAAAAATGCCCCAACCATGCCACTACCAGAGACTACCCCTCTATCTTGCCACTCACCACTGGGGGTCCAACCCCTGAGTGCTATCCCCTGGGTTGTGTAAGACAGTGACTTTGTTTATAGTACCTTGGATTAGCCAGTCAAAACAGTGTAAATTAGTAGTGGAAGACTGTCCCATCATCATTTATAGGATAATTCAATTGGCTATCCATTTGAGACAGAAAGATTAGAAATTTATAGTTCAGGGAAGAAGAAATGCAAATAACCAGTAAACCTATGAAAAGTTTCTTTAACCCTTTGAAAGTCGGGAATTGATAATGAAAACAACAGAGGTACTTCTCAGGAGTTGGACTGGCAGAAAGTAGAGAATGACAGTATCCAGTGTTGGGGACATGGGAAGTAGGGTATTCTCATACACTGTTGGTGGTGCAATAGTTATTACTGACTTTGGAGATAAGAATCTGGCAGTGTTTATTAAAATTTAAAGTGCATTTGCTGGCTGACTCAGGAATGTATTTGACTAAAATGAAAGTGCTAATAGTAAAGGAATGTTTGAGGATGTTTTGCAGCATTGTTTGTAATATCAGAGATCAAGATACCCCCTAAACATCCATCAGTGAGAGAATGGTTGAGTTGATTTTGATGTAGCCCAATTGTGGAACTTTGAAAGTATATTATAGAGTTACTATCAAGAAGTTATTTGTGATATTTGGGATAGATAGCTTATATGTGGAACTATATGAATTGTTCTGGAGTCCTAATATATTAAGTAAAAGAACAAGTTTCTTTAGTTCATATAATTATACGTATGGCCTCATTTTTGTACAAAATAAACCATTAAATATGTATGTAATGTTTATATGAGTGAGACAAAAAACCAAACGCAAAAACAGAAGTAGGCATACCAAATTTTTAGCAATAGTTATCAGTGGGATGGAAATGGCGGGAAATGAGGTAAGTTCCTCATTTACTTAAAGTACTTTTCTACTGTTAGAATTGTTGCAATAAGAACATACTATTTGTGTATTTAAAGGATTTAAAAAAAAACACACTCCTACAATACCTGTTTACATAGTGGAGATATACATTTCCACACTCTGGCACTAGTTTTCCTTGAAGGCATTACATTTTCTGTCTTTAATAATGTACTACTTATTTGTAGCACGCATGGTACTTTTTGTAATTTACCCTTAATTTTTTCCCTAGAAACATAATAATTCTCCATTTCATGTATATGGTCTAATTTGTTGGCATACATCTCTTGGTAGTAATTCTCTTATAATCCTGTTAGTTTCTGTAAGTTAGGAAGTGATGTTCTTTCTGTCATTCTTGGTTTTTGTCCTTTGTGTCATCTGTCACTTTTCTTGATCTGTCTAGCTGAGTGGTTCTCAGCATGGGGTAATTATCCCCTCCACTTGCCCCAGGACACTGGCAGTATTTGGAGATATTTTTGGTTGTGAAATTTGAGAAGGGGATTGTTACTGGCATCTACTGGATAGAGGCCAGGGATGCTTCTGAACATTATGTAACACATAGTACCACCCCCTATAAGAATTATTTGGTCCAAACTGTCAGCAGTGCTGAGGTTGAGAGACCCAGGTCTAGCTAAACATTTGTCTTTGTTGATCTTTTGAAAGAACCAACTTCTGGTTTCATTGATTTCCTCTGTTTTTCTTTTTTCTATTTCATTGATCTCTCATGTTTATTGTTTCCCTCCCACTTGCTTCCGCTTTGGTTTGCGCTTCCTTTCCCATTTTCTTTCTTTCTTTTTTTTTTTTTTAAAGGTTTATTTATTTATTTATTTATTTGACAGAGATAGAGACAGCCAGCGAGAGAGGGAACACAAGCAGGGGGAGTGGGAGAGGAAGAAGCAGGTTCATAGCAGAGGAGCCTGATGTGGGGCTCGATCCCAGAACGCCGGGATCACGCCTTGAGCTGAAGGCAGGTGCTTAACCGCTGTGCCACCCAGGCGCCCCATTCCTTTCCCATTTTCTTAAAGTGGAGCTTTGATTATGGATTTTGAGAACTTTCTTTTATAATGTAGTCATTAAAGCTATAAATTTCCCTGTAGACACTACTTTAACTGCATCCTACAGATATTGGTATGTTGTATTTTTATTTTCATTCAGTTCACATAGTTTAATTTCTTTTGTGATTTCTTCTTTGACCCATGGATTACTTAGCAGTGTGTTGTTTAATTTCCCATTATTTCAGAATTTCCTAATTTGTTTGTTGTTTTCTAATTTAATTCTATGGTTGGAGATTTATATGTTTTGGTCCTTTTGAATTTATTGAGATATGTTTCATGGCTAAATATATGGTCATTCCTGGAGAATGTTCCATGTGCATGTGAATGTTTCATCTGCTGTTGCTGGTGGAATGTTCTGTTAATGTTGGTTAGGTCAGGTTGGTTGATGGTGTTGTTCAAATCTTCTGTACCTTGTTGATTTTCTAGTTAGGTGCTCTGTTGAGTGTTAGAATTGAGTATCGAATTCCCTACCCGTTGTTGAACTGTAATTTGTCTTTTCAGTTTTGTCAGTTTGGGTTTATGTATATTTGAGGCTCTGTTAGCTGTGTAACATTTAAGTTGTTAAATCTTTTGATGGTTTGACTGTTTCATCATTGTGAAATGTCTCTGTCTCCAGTAATATTTCTAGATTAAAAATATGTTTAATCTAAAAAAGAAATCTGTTTAATGATAATGCAACCATTCTAGCTGTTACGGTTATTCTTTGCATACTGTACCCTTTTCTTCTTTTACCTTCAGTCTGTTTCTCTTTTTTATTCTGGAGTGTGTTTCATGAAGGTAGTTTATTGTTGGATCTTGCTTTTTAAAAAGCTAATCTGAGTGTTTATTGTTTCCAAATCTGTGTACTTAATTCCTGTGATTGGATTTACATCTGCCTTTTTGCTATTTGTTTTCTGTGTGATTCATGTCTTTTATATTTCTATTCTCATCCTTTACTGCCTTCTTTTGTGTCATCTGATTTTTTAGCTTTTATAGTTATTTTCTTAGTGGCACCTGTAGGGATTACAATATAACATTGAACTTCAGATTAATACCAACTTACTTCTGGTAAAATACTGAAACTTTCTTCCAATATAGCTCCATTTCTTTCTCACTCCTTTGTGCTGTGTTGTCATGTATATTATACTTAATAGATGTTAGAAACCCAATGATACAATATTATAATTGTTGCTTCCACAGTTTTTTTTTTTCCTAAGATTTTATTTATTCATTTGAGAGAGAGACAGCCAGCCAGAGAGGAACACAAGCAGGGTGAGTGGGAGAGGAAGAAGCAGGCTTCCAGCTGAGCAGGGAGCCCGATGCGGGGCTCGATCCCAGCACTCTGGGATCACGCCCTGAGCCGAAGGCAGATGCCTAACGACTAAGCCACCCAGGCGCCCCTGCTTCCACAGTTTTAAGCCTTGTAAAAAACGTTAGGAGAAAAGTGGAAAATTCAGTACAGGGTTTTGATGAAGAGCAGGATTTAGAGCCAGAAGATTGGTAGTTAAAGTAATGGAAATGAAGTGAAATTCTCTCGGGAGGAGGTGTAGAGGGAGACAGTTGAGATTTGTGTTCTGGGAACTGTCTACATTTGTATTTTGCTATAATAGAGTTGTCTGAAAATGATAAAGTTCATTCATTTTTATGATTTTTATGTCCTCTTGATGAATTTACCCTGTTATTATGGATTGTTCCTCTTTATCTCTAGTAATTTTCTTTGCCTTGATGTTTATTTTGTCTGGTAGTAGTGTAGCCGCTCCAGCTTTCTTGTGCTTGTTGTTTGCATGATAAGCTTTTCCCATTCTTTTCCTTCTAGCCTGTTTGTATTTTTGAATCTAAAGTGTGTCTGTTGTAGATAGCACATTGACATTCTCTGCCTTTTAATTTGAGCATTTAGTTTGATAACTTTTAATATGTTGATTGGACTTAGGTCTACAGTTATTTGTTTTCTGTTTGTCCTTTCTGTTTTTATTTCTTGTTTCTCATGGCCCTGGCCCTCTTTTGTATTATTTGAACAATTTTTAGAATTCCATTTTAATTTACCTATTGACTTCTTAGTGATACCTGTTTGCATTTTTTGAAAGTCATTCCTCTGCAGATCACAATAAATAATCATTAACACTTTGCTTAGAGTTAATATTGTAACCTCATATGCGATTTAGAAACCTTAGAACCTTTCATATCCATTTATGATTACTATTCTTTAGTTATAGTTGTGATATGTATCACATCTATATACATTATAAACCCTAAAAGACAATTTTTGCTTTAGACACTCATGTGTATTTTGAAGACATTAGGAAGAAAAAAAGTAGTTTTTATATTTACTCACATATTTACCATTTCTGAAACTCTTTTTTTTCTTTGCCAAAGATATGAGGTTGATCTGTCATAATTTCCCTTTAGCCTACAGAATTTCCTTTGGCATTTCTAGTGGACAGGTCGGTTGTGGAAGAATTTTTTTTATCTGACAATGGATTTATTTCACCTAATTCTTGAGGGATATTTTTACTGGGTGTAGATTTCTGGGTTGATGGTTTTTGTCCTTCAGCACTATAAAGTGCATATAAAACAGTGCTTCCACTATTTTGTCACTTCCATAATTTCAAAGGAGATGTCTGCTATTTTTGAATCTTTGTTTTCTGAAAGTTGTGTGTTTTTCTTTGATTGAGTTCGTGATTTTCCATTAGTTTTGGTTTTTAGAGGTTTGCTTGTAGTTTCCTTTGTATTTATCCTGCTTGGAATTTGCTGAGCTTCTCAAATCTGTAAATTTGCGTCTTTTATCAATTTCAGGAAATTTTTGCTGATCAAAATTTTTTTCTTCTTCATTTTCTCTTCTTTTGGTATATAGTTATACATATGTTAGACTTTTGGAGATTGCTTCAGAGGTCCTTGAGGCTCCTGTTTTTCTTTTTTTTTTTCCTTGTGTGTTTTTTTTTTTTAAGATTTTATTTATTTATTTAAGAGAGAAAGAGTGAGAGACAGGGATAGAGGGCACAGGCTGGGGGGAGAGGCAGAGGGAGAGGGAGAAGCAGACTCCCTGTTGAGCAGGGAGCCCACTGGGGGGCTCCATCCCAGGACCCTGGGATCATGACCTGAGCTGAAGGCAGATGCTTAACTGACTGAGCCACCCAGGCACCCTGAGGCTTCTATTTTTCAATCTTAATTCTCTCTGTTATTCAGATTGGATAATTTCTCTTTTTCTATGTTTGAGTTCACTGCTTTTTTTCCTCTGCATTCTGTCATTATGTCTGTCTGATACTTATTTTACCTATTGTATTTTTCTTTTCTAAAATGTGCATTTGGTTCTTTTTTATACTTTTTATTTCTCTATTTTGTGATTTCTTACCTTTTTTGTTTATAGTGAGCTTATTTTCCTTAATGTAATTAAATGTAATTATAATAGCTGCTTTAAAATTCTTGCCTGTCATAGCATTTAGATTTTTGAAGGTGTTGAGGAAAGCATGTAGTGGTATAAGAACTGGGAAGGACTGATTTAGACAAGCCAACGGAGGAAGCATTGCCAGCAATGTTAGGTAGCATAAAGAGGTTAGTTAAATATCTTTTTGATTTGACAGTTAATAAATTGGCCACAACAAGAGCACTTTCAAGTGGTGGAATTAGAAGGAAGATTGCATTATGCTGTAATGTGAGTGGAAAATGAAAAAATCACAGGGAGTAGAGACTTTCTGTCATGGAGGGAGTTTCACGGAGAAACCAGAAGGAATTAGAGGAGGAGGCAAGTCAAAATAAGGTTTGTTATGTGTGTGGGAAAATAGAACACAGTATGTGGGTAGAGGTTGAAGCCGTAGGTTTATTATAAATAGGTAGAAAGGATGGGATTTAAAACATAGTAGAAATGACACATCCTCTTTCCCTCCCCAAGACTGGAAAAAGGAATGTAGAATCGTCAAGGATTGGATACATGAATGTATGGACCTTGGCCATTATTTATAGGATTTCATCTGTGGTTGACTGATCACTTTGTTTCAATTCACTAAGGGAAACGTAGATGCCGAGAGTTGGGAACAGAGATCCAGAGATTGAGAGGAAAGGTTGAGAACTGGTACACATTTTGGAATAGCTGTGGGCCATGGCAGGGCAGATGGTGATGGCTGAGAGTTGGGTAAGTGAAAACAGTAGTTTTGTGTTTCCAAATGAGGTTGGAAATGGTGAATTTTTTGGTACTAAGAATCTTAAACTAGGAGAAGAAATTCTTGTGGCCTTATTTTTAGTGTGATATAGGAATAGAGAATGCTCATTTTGGAATCCAGGTGAGGTGTCTAGAACTGATTTTATGGGAAAAGAGCACTACCACTGATGAGTTAGAAGTTTCAGCGAAAGTGACAGTGAGGCTTCCCTGATTTTTAGAAAGCAAAGAGGAATAGGAGTGTTAGGAGGCTGTGGTCTGAGAGTGGGAGATTGGAGGTTAAGAATCCAGAGGTAGGACAATTTGAGGTCTGAGAATTGAGAGGAGGGTTAATAAATTGGAGCACAGGGGGAAGGGTTTTGTTGTTACATGGTCAAGAAACTACGCAGCTAGGTATTTGAATGAATCAGCTACATTGACATTGAAGTCCCCTTAGATGATGACAGAGTCTAGAGTAGAAAACTGTAGTGCCTAGTTTTCGTTTAGTGTGAGGAGTAAACTGCATGATTGTGTGTGTTATAATAAGAGGAGTTTTTGGTTTGTTCCATGAAGGTGAGAAAATAATATTTTGTTAGTAGAGGAGATCTTAGTCTTCTGACTATTCTGTGTGATTAATATTGAAAAATCATTTGGCTTTAACATTAAACCAGTTGTCTTATTTATAAAGTGTTAAGTCAAGGGTACATTGTAGATATTTAAACAATATTTATTTTACAACTTCATACTTACTGACGGAGGCAGCTGGGCCAGGGAAATGACAAAGTGTCAGGAGAGGAATCGCTTTTAAAAAAGGAATTAGGTTTTACAAATATTAATGAGTTTTCCCTTTTTTTATAGGTAAAGAAATTTGTTATTCTTTTAAGCATTAGTAATTATGGCAATAGGGTGTAGAGATAAACAGTGTTTTAGATCTTCAGATCATTATGCAAGTTTGTGTTAGAAAGATTATAAAGTGTTTATCAGTTTTACAGAATTCATTATCTGGATCCAAGATGATGCATGATAGCATGAGATTGTTGCTTTAAAGAAAAATATGATTTCTAATTTCTGTTTTTATTTTGTAGTAGTTATTGATAGTTGTCACAAATAATATTATACTGTAGCTTCCCTGTAGCACATTTGTCCCTTTCTTTAATAACTTCTAATTTAGAATAACCTGATTTTCAGATGGATATTAGAATTTTTTTCTGAGATTTTTGTGACTCCTGTTCTACATCTTATATACTTCATGTTCTTGTGAAATTGTAAATGTGTAATTTGTGTGTCGAAACTGTACCGCATATGGATTTTTGTTTATTTGTAATGGAAGTTGAACAGGATTTGCTGTGGGCAGAAGTGTGATGTTCTAAAGGCGTAGGCTGACTTTTCCCCCTTCCCCTTATCAGGGCTTCAGGGCTCATTCTGCCCTTGGACTGCTTGATTATCCCTGTGTAGAACAAATTTGGTACTATCAATCTCTTGAACTTTGTTGTGCAGTGTGTGCTGTATTGAAAATAGATTGTGTTCTGTTTTTAAAATCACAAAATGTGAAAGGAATGGCATTGTCATCCTGTATTAGAAGAATTTTCTGGCACTAATATTCAGGTGTAAAACAGTTGGAGAGGGTTAACAAGTCTTTTGTACAACAGCCCTGCCTAAAAGAGTGATTCCTGTGACTGTTTTAGAAATACATGAAATTAATGGAAGACTGTAAGCTTTAGGTTCAGAAACACCTGGGTCACCTGGTTTCTTTCACTTACTGCTCAATGACTTCGTGCAGGTTTCTTCTCCTTTTTGAACTCAAATTTCTGGTCTGTGAAAAGAGTAATTTTTCTCCTGGAGGATTAAAGTATAAGTCATAAATGAAGTAATACAGGTCGAGTACATATAATTTGTATCTGGTCTACCTAAGTGTTGGCCTATGATCTACCTTTCTTGTCTTGTTAATCAAAGGAAAAGAAATAGTGGAGAAGCTCTTAGAAACCTTTAAATAGAAAAATTTATACTTGTTTTTTCCCCCCATCTCAGATAAAAGGGATTATTTGGGTGATCTGGTCTCCAGATTTCTTGCAGAAGAAGCAAGTTTTGTTTATTCCTTAGTTTTGTTTACTTTTATGTAATTCAGAATTTTAAAATAGTATTAATTCAGTAAAAACATTTGAAAATGGTACTAGGTTTTTGTTTTCACCAATTTTGATTAAATATTTTCTAGTTCTAGTTATAAAGATAATAAAGAAGCCTGCCGTTACCACCTCCTACCTCACCTCCAGTTGTGGTACTCATACTCTGTTGTTGATTTTAAGATTATATATGACTGACAGGGATTCATCTAGTTCATGATAGGAGATGTGATTAATGCAAGGAAGTACTTGTAAACTGAGATCTGGAAGGTCCCACCCAGTAGAATTAGCAACATCAGAGGGAGGAACATCCAAGAACCAATTTAGAATGTTTACTGAGACCAGTGGAGTCATGTTGATTCTACATTAGCTATAGAATAAAGCTATATGTAATTTTTTCTTGTTTTAGAAGAAAACTTTTTTATACCTTTCAGAAAAGACAAGGAGAGAAATGACAGCCAAAGGTTCTACAGGAATGGAAGTTCTTCTGTCAACCCTAGAGGTAAATCACTGACAGGCAACTAGTACAAGGAAAAAATGTATATATGAAGTATAAAATTTTTATCCTAAAGGTAAAGCCAATGAATGGAAGTTAGTTTTATGTTTTACGTTATCACTTGGAATGGTGGCAGAAACATTCTAATATGTATTAGGTAAACCTCTAAGTATATTTTCCTATGATTATAATGATAACCATATTTTAAATTTTAACATGCCATTCCACTTGGTAATAAAAAATAAAGCATTAGTTGGAAATAAATCTTGAGTATAAAATAAATGATTGATAATGGAAATTCTCATGTATTGTTTTAGGTGATACATATTTGTGATTTAGTTTACTACATATATTGGTTGAATAACTATATTATATTGGTAACAATTAAATTTCTATCCCAATGTGAAATTTTTGGGTGGATCAGCAGGATATATTCAGACTCAGGATTTTAAATTTTATTTAGTGCTGTGTTAAGAACAGGGAGTGAGTATGTTGTATACCTTAAACTTACATAGTATTATATGTCAAACTCTATATCTCCATAGAACTGGAAAAAAAAAACCACGGGGTATTTTTGATAGGAATTACTTCCTATTAAAAATGATACAAGATGTCATTTTTCCCTAAATTGATCTGTCAGTTTAAAGTAATCTCAGTAAAAAACCCAGCAGTTTTGTTTCTAAAGTTCAGTGGGTAGTAAGGAGGGCACGTATTGCATGGAGCACTGGGTGTTATACGCAACTAATGAATCATCGAACTTTACATCAAAAACCAGGGATGTACTGTATGGTGACTAACATAATATAATAAAAAATATTATTATAATAAAAAAAATAAATGTTCAGTGGGAAAATAATAAGAGTAGAAAGGACGTTTCTGAAAAAGAAAAGAGAAAGAACTAGCTGCACGAATATCAGAGAACATTATAAAACGTCAGTAATTTAAGTAGTTTAGAAATTGTGCATGAGTAGTAGACAGACATCAGTGTAATGAAATGGAAAGTCCACGAAAATAAATTAAGATCATATGGCAATTTAAAACCACTTAAGAAAGGTAGCATTTCAGGTCAGTGAGAAATGGAGGGATTATTTACAAAGTGGAGCTGGGGCAGGTTGGTAGCCACTTAGAAAAGAATAGTGGATCCTTACTTCCTACACCAAAGTAAATTCCGTATCAATAGCAAAGATTTAAGCATGGAAAATAAAATCATAATACTAGAGGAAGTAATGGGAAAAATTTTTAAATAATCTTAAAACAGGGAGGGCTTTTCTAATATGACCAAAGACCCAGGAGGTATAAAAGAAAAGATTGATAAATTCAACTATATTAACAAAAGTACATGGGAAAAAAACACCATAGACACTTGGCAAACTGAGGAAAAAGTGTTTCAACTTGTTAATTTCTTTAACATATAAAGAACTTTAAATCAGTAAGGAAAAATTAAATCAGTAGGCATTGATTTAAATGTGTAGACATTATGGATAGTTCAGGAAAAGAAACACGAATGGCACTTGAGATTGAACACCGTTTGTTTGCCTTATCACAATTTATTGAGGTCAGCAGGGGCGGGAGTCAGTATGGGAGACTTGTCTGGGTAAGGCCTAGAGATAACAGTGCAACTTCCATTCGGGTTCCAATGGCCTGAGCTCAGTCACATGGCCCGAGCTCAGTCACATGGCCCAAACCTAATTACAGAAGGGCTGGAAAATGTGGTTTGGCTGTGTACCCAGGAAGAAGATGAGACCTGTTTGCCAAAACACAAGCAGTATTCTGCCACAGTCCGCTCTTCTCTTTAACACGTCTGCCCCTCTCATTCTTCCAAATTCCTCTCTAGTGAGTCGGTGGTCCATTTAATACCTCCAATGCTGAGACAAGGGTTTCTGGTTAAAGCATAATCCTTTAACTGGTCTGGATGTGGCTTTTTGGTTCCATTAGTCTATAAGCTAAAATGGTGAAGCAGAGACAACACTCACTCCCTTTTGGAAGAGGGTAGAATAAGGGTGCCATGCCATTACTGATATACAACAATTCTCCATTTCCTCTGTATAAACATTGAAAATTCCTTTACTTTGGGGGTGAGACAGTTCCTTAAATAGGCCATAATTCTGCTTTCTCTGTGGTTTTCTTTATTCAGGCATCCCTTTTAATAAGAAGAGATGTAACCAAAGTACAGTGTTTAAACATTTTCTCTTATTAGATTGGTTATCCAGACTTTGGGAAATAGTTACTGTTCTACATTGTTGGTGGGAGTGTAAATTACTCCATGAAGAGCAATTTAGTAAATATTCATCAAAGTAAATGCCCATATTCTTTGACCCAGAAATTCTAGGAATTTATCTCATATGAAGACATACTTAATTCTGTATAAACATGTTAATTTCTTGTTGTAGTTTTTTAGTAGCAAAAGATTAAAAAAATTAAATATTCCATTGGTAGGTGACTGGTTTCATAAACAATGGCATAGCCATATGATGGATATAATCCATATGGTAGCCCTTAAAAAGGGTGAAGAAATTATTTATTGATATATAAAGATATCAATGTATAAAATATCCACAGGACAATACCATTTAGAGAAATAAATCTGTATATGCACATATATTTACATGGATTTCTTTCATTTGTCCACATTATCTTTGGCTGGATACACAAGCAACTGATAATGCAGTTGCCTTCTGAGAGGGAAGCTAGGTGACTGGGTAGTCACAATATATACATTGTAGTGCCTTTTACATTTTGATTCACTTATTTGGGTTATCTATTTGGTAGAAGATGATGAATTCAGATGACAAATTAATTCCTCTTGTAGTAATGTTGATACTAAGAAAACAATAGCTCAGATGACTTGCAAACATTCTCAAGGTCAAGAAGAAGCTACTGAAGTGATAAACGAGAATAGTGGAAGCCCAAATACATTTATTCTTAGGGAAATTGAAAGGACCATTTGTAAAAATATAGGTAGTTCACAACAGGAACAGAAAAGATTTGGGAATCACAGATTTACAATGGTTTAATACAGCAAATAAACTATTTATTTCAGAACACGAAAGATCTTCAAACTACACTTAATATCTTAAGCATTCTTGTTGAGCTGGTGTCAGCTGGTAAGTTTTTGTTTCCTTTGGTCTAATTTCTCTTTGTAAACAGTGATCAGCAATATCATGTGTACTTTATTTGGAATTTTCTGATACTCCTATAGACGCTGTTCTGAGTATCAGAATTTGGAAACTGAAATGTCATACTCTTACTGTTGCTTTGTTTTTGATTTGAGGGGTCTTCCACTATCCCTCAAACCACCCCAAAACCCATTTTCAGAGCCTTGAATGTAGAATTATGGCATCACTTGTATTTACCCTCTTTGCTATTTTCTAACTAAAATGCTAAATGAAATAAAAGAAAATTTGATTTTGAGGCGTTTGATTTCAGAAGTCATCATTTGAAGTATTTCTTGAATGCTAACGAGTTGTGATGTCTAATATGTTATGGGAGGATTTGCTGTTTAAACAATTAAAAACATTTTTTTTTTTTTAGGTGGAGGTCGAAGAGCGAGTTTCTTGGTCACCAAAGGTGGCTCACAAATATTGTTGCAGTTACTTGTGAATGCCAGCAAGGAATCTCCCCCGAATGAGGAGTTGATGGTGCAGATTCATTCTATTCTTGCAAAGATTGGACCTAAAGGTAAGGGTTCCACTTGTGTGTTTATCAGAGAACCGTTTGTGACATTGATTCTGTGTGTCTTGAAACTTGGTAAATGTTGAAAATCTAAAATGGTACTGCTTTTTCTTATTCTTAGTCATGGACTGCTTTTACAGTCAATTAGTGACCTGCAAAAATTAGGGATCCTAAATTCATGAGGAATTCTATTGCATAGATTGGAAAAAGGAAGAAAAATGTCAGAATCACAAGTGTGTCTCAGTGTGTGTGTGCTTGCATGTGTATGTGTGTAAAGGATACATATTACATGGATACTGTTGAAGCTGGAAGGAGGGAGTATGGATGGGAATGCTTTGAGGAGGGGTAAAATGTATTTGTGCTTCATTAATAGTCATATTTGTATTGTGCAGTCTCAATGCTTAAAAAGCTTATGATCTAGTCAAGACCAAAAGAGAGAGAAAAAATTGTAGGACCGATTATTACAATAGTAAGGCATGGAAATGTTAAAAAATACAAATTGAGAAAACATGGGATTTGAAACAAGGAGAAAGCTGATTTAGGTTAGGTTAATAGAGAAAGGCATCCTTGGAATAGAACCTAAGTTCAGTTTATAGTTGTCTAGCTACACAGGTTAAAATGATTCTCTAAACTCTTAGAATAGTGATTATTTAAGAGTTCTGCCATTGCTTTGTGACATACATATGAGTTTTAAACTTTGAAGTATTTGGTTAAAATGCTTGTTCTAAAAAGCGTGTATGTGTGTATACAGTTTATGACATTTTCATTTCATTCAGAAGTTATACATGAATAAATTGTGTTCATTTTTTTTAAACAGACAAAAAATTTGGAGTGAAAGCTAGAATTAATGGAGCTCTGAATATAACCCTGAATTTGGTCAAACAGAATTTGCAGAATCATCGCTTGGTTTTGCCTTGTCTTCAGCTTTTACGAGTATATTCTGCCAACTGTAAGTACTTTAGAGCACCTTTCAGTTAACTCAGTGTTGTCAAGTTACGCAATTAAATTGTTAAAGTACCTGAACTCCATAAATCTCTAAAAATTGTAGACAAGAAAAGAGAATATGTAATATGACTCTTTGTAACTCCTAACCCCACCACCACAAAAGTGATGTGGGGTGAGAAGGTGAGTCGACGAAATCTTGAGAATTCTTATTTCCTGAAGTTTGTAAAAGCTTGTAGTGAAGGGCGTGAGTAGACAGCCCGTGGAAAGATGGGGAAGAATTGGAGGGTATTGGCAGCTGGAAAAACTGCTGAGCCTGTTTGGATTTTCACAGACGAGGGGAAAGTTGAGAAGGAAGGCATGTGGAAGAATAGTCATCTGGAGCTAATTATCTTAAGCAATCAATAGGGAAGGAGCAGAACAGGAAAAAAAAAAAAAAAGTACAGCAGCCTCTGAGGAAGCTGGAGAGAAGAGAGATCACAGAGAGATAGTTTCCCAGCACACATACACACTCTTTCTAATATTAGGTCCCGAACCTAGGAAGTAGGGATTTTCTTTCTCCTGACTGTGGGATTGGAGTGGTTAACAAGACATGTGAAATTGAAGTTGTGGGGAGTACGTGATATTGTAGAGTATCGTTGCAGAATAACGGTAATCCAGGTGGTGGAGATGTGGATGTATATAATACATGTGTGTATATGTATAAAATTTTATGTATGTATCGATTATCTACATTTATACTTTGACAGTATGGCTTAAGGTGATCTCATAGGAAAATAGCTTTGACCACTTAAATAATTAACACTTGTGTAATTAAAAAGAATAGAAGGAAGTGAATGAATTGGATATCTAACCAAAGAAGTTAGGAAGGGAGCAAATAAACACAAGGAAAGCACAGGAATGTAGAGGGAAAAAGAATACATTAGAAAAAAAAGCCCCATTTGATTTAAGAAATGAAATGATTGGGTTAAAAATAAAATAATATTGTAATCTGTAATGGGCGAGATGATTGCCATGTTTGTGGTGAACATAGCATAATGAATAAACTTGTCAAATCACTAAGTTGTGCACCTGAAACTAATGTAACATTGCGTGTCAATTATACTCAAATAAAATTAAAAACTAAATAAAACATATAAACCATTGAATACCCCAATTAAGGAGAAAGGAATACTGCACAGAGATAAAATTAGAAGGGTTAATGGAAAAATAGATACAGAGGAATTTAAAATCGTACAAGACTTTAGCTTACATTTTTGGTGGCATCGTACTGAATTTACCATTAGAAGGCTAGTAAATGGTTTATCTATGATTTTTAAAATATGTTCAGAGTTGAAAATGTTAGGCACAATTTTCTGGTTAGGTAATTGTTCACATGTTCTGTGTGAAACTCTACAGTTGTGACTTCTTTTTCCCTGCCACAGCTGCTTTAGCCAAGGTCCTCATCTCCTCTCACCTGGACCACAGGCTGCTCCCATGTCTCTCAAATCTGTCTTCCCCACAGTGCTGTGACATCTGACCTGTATTAAAATGCATGTCTGATTGGTTGTTCCTTTCGGGCAGTTCCCTGTAGTTAAAAGAACGAACAACTTCTAGGGCTCTTTATAAATTGTTTACCTTCTTTTCCCACCTCATCTTCCCATTGATAAACTTTTGTCTGCTCTTGTATGTTTTAACATGTAACTTTATTCCCACGGTGTTCACTGACTCTGTTCTGTTTGCCGTGTTATCCCTGGCACCAGAGACATTTCCTTACACCAGCAACTCCTGCCCTAGCTAGCTTCTCTTCATTGGTAAAGACTGAGCCCAGGCATCAGTTTCTTCAGAGATACCTTCAAGTTTCATTACGGACTTGGGGCTCCATTCTGGCATAACCTAAATAGCCTGAAACTCTTAGTCTGTTTAGAAAGTAACTTAGTAACTATTTGTTTATTGTTTTTGTCACTGTCCTCTATACTGTGTTTTCTGAGGGCCCAGCAGTGTTTTTTGTCTTTGAATCTCCATGACCTGGTACGTAAATTATTGAAGAAACAAACAGAGCAACTTAAAACTTTTTATGTAGTAACATTTTGTTGTTTTATATAACTTCTTTCATTATCTCCCTGCAAGACAGTAAATAAAGCCAAAAAAAACCCAAAAAACAAAACAAAACAAAAACAAAACCCCAAAAACTTTCCTTCAAGTGATTGGCTAATGGGGACTTTATGAGGGGCTTGGGTCTGCTAAAGAATTTGTGTATGTTTTCAGCTCTGTATCACCAAGAATACACATTTCTACTTGTTGAGGTTTTAAAATCATTTTACATCCTTTCCTCTGCTTCCTAGCTGTGAATTCAGTGTCCTTAGGGAAAAATGGAGTTGTGGAGCTGCTGTTTAAAATCATCGGACCATTTAGTAAGAAGAATTCAGGTCTCATGAAGTGAGTAAATGCTTTGAGTGTAAATAGAGGTGTATTTTTTGTTATTCTGGGCCTCATCATCTTATCTGTGCAACCAACAGGTTGAATTATATTTTATCTAGGGTCCTTTCTTAGTTCTTAAGTAGTGATTTTATTATGATAAAGATTTTCTTCAATATAAAGTTTAATCTTCAAAAGTGTATCAAAATTAGAAAGCTTTAAATTCATTGACTGCAGTGTTATGGAAATTTAGATGTCCAACATTCCTAGATTATGTAAGAGGAAAACGATCATTGATAGAGTAGCATTCATTCAGAAACATTTATTGAATGCCTACTATATTCCCTACCCAGGTTTGCAATCTTTTAATGACTGCATCCTTCATTCCCATGCTTATCTCAATGTATTTTGAATTTATACATTTCTTTTTTGTCAAAATAATGTCATTCTTTTTCTTTTTTCTTATTTTAAATTATATATATTACAAGATGTATCTATTCATTTGTAGATCTTTCAGCCTCAGAAAATTAAAGCAATTTCCAGTTACTTGGTTATATTTAGTATTTTTTTCTTAAGCCATATTAGAAGTCATTCTTTAAAAAAAAATTTAAATTCATTGACTGCAGTGTTATGG
The DNA here is from genome assembly GCF_017311325.1 of Ursus maritimus. Lineage (NCBI taxonomy): Eukaryota > Metazoa > Chordata > Mammalia > Carnivora > Ursidae > Ursus > Ursus maritimus. The sequence continues at coordinate 4,400,387 of NW_024426008.1, forward strand.
AAATTTAGATGTCCAACATTCCTAGATTATGTAAGAGGAAAACGATCATTGATAGAGTAGCATTCATTCAGAAACATTTATTGAATGCCTACTATATTCCCTACCCAGGTTTGCAATCTTTTAATGACTGCATCCTTCATTCCCATGCTTATCTCAATGTATTTTGAATTTATACATTTCTTTTTTGTCAAAATAATGTCATTCTTTTTCTTTTTTCTTATTTTAAATTATATATAATATTACAAGTATCTATTCATTTGTAGATCTTTCAGCCTCAGAAAATTAAAGCAATTTCCAGTTACTTGGTTATATTTAGTATTTTTTTCTTAAGCCATATTAGAAGTCATTCTTTAAAAAAAAAATTTATTGTGGAGTTATTCAAAGATATCTTGAGTTTATATTATATTAGGATGATTATTTTGAATTAGGTTTATTAATCACTTATTTGATTCTGCCACTTTTGTTTCATTTATTTCCCCTCTATACTTTTATTTTTGCTGAGGTATTTTTAAGCAAATCCCAGATGTCATTCTCATATATGAATTTCTGTAAAAAAAAAAAAAAAATCCAAGATATTTTTAACATTTTTTCCCTGAGTACTTCAGTGTATCACTCTACTAAATAGCAACTTAAAAAATAACCATAATACTAAAATTATACTCAACCAAATTTTTAATTCCTTAACATATATTAAAGTCCAGTCTGTGTTTAATTTTCTCCCGTTGTCTCAAAGTACCCTTTTATAATGGGTTTGTTTGACTAAGAATCCAAACAGGTGCACACATTATTCTTCATCACATTTAGGAAATTTCCAAATCTACAAGAAAATAGACAAGAATAATTAGAGACCTACACAAAACTAGAAGAGAACTGATGTACCTACCACCCAGTTTCAACAGTAACCAGCATTGTGCCATTTTGATCTCAGTTTTCCCTTCCCTGTCCGTTCGTTCATTCGTTCGTTTTTTCTTTCTTTCTTTCTTTCTTTCTTTCTTTCTTTCTTTCTTTCTTTCTTTCTTCCTTCCTTCCTTCCTTCCTTCCTTCCTTCCTTCCTTCCTGGAGTCTTTCAAAGCAAATATTGGCCATTACATTTGTTCTGTGGATTCTTTAGTATGGTCACTCTCAGACACAACTTTTTTCTTTTAATGTTTCTGGAATATCGTTTCTCTGTCCAACAAAATTAATAATCCCTTAATATCATCTAATATTTTCTGATTGTCTAAGAAATGTCTTCTTTACAGTTGGCTTATTCCAATCAGGATCCAGATAAGATCTGTACATTTTATTTGATCGCTATGTCTTGTAATCTTTAAAAATCAATAAAAGTTCCTCTATTTTGGGTTCTGTTTTATTTATTTGTTGAAGGACTTGGGTGATGTCTCATAGATTGTCCCAACATTCTGGATTAAAATGACTGTATCTTTGGGTCCTTTAACATGTAGGTATGTCCCTCGAATTTCTTGTAGACCAATAGAGCTGGAGGCTTGATTAGATTTTTTTCTGGTCAAAAATATTTCATATGTGGTGTGGTAGCCTGTTTTGCACCACTTAAGATCACTGAGTTGAGGTAATCCCTCCACTTCTCACCTGATAATTTAGAAGATCAGAGTGGGAAAAAAAAAGTCAAATATTTTAGCTTATATCCTTCTTGAAAATGGGAGCTTACTTGCACATATAATTATTCATTAAATATTTTTTGGTGGGATGTCTTAACTTTTTACTTATGTAAAGTTCATACACAATCCTAGAACATCTGATGTAATGTGACAAAACAAAAAATGATTATATCACAATTAAGTAAAACCAACTTACAGAATTGGTGTAGTGTAGTAAGTGGACTCTAGAGACAGGGAGAACTGGATTTGCATGTTAGCTCTGTCATTTACTGGCTCCAAGATACATAGTAGGTTACCTGACTTATGCCCCAGTTTCATGTCTATAAATGGTAGTATTAGCCCCTACATCAGAAGGTCGATGTGAGGATTTAATGAGGTGATTCTTCTAATTAACACAATGCCTATGAATGCAGTGGAATTAGTTTAGGTAAGTAATGTAGTAATGTGGATGCGAATTCTAGTTAGTACTAAAAGTATATTCATTATTTTTAAATTTATATACCATTTCTCCCCTTGACCTGTAAAGTACTTTTTAATTTATCTAGTGGTTATGATCTCATTCTTAAGGTCTATATTAGCCTATTTTAACCAGTTACCAAATATAGTATAATGCTCCTAGGAAAAACAGAACATTTCACAAGTGTCATTATAACATACAATATGGGGATATATCCAAAATGAGGCAGAAATAAGTGGGTCTAAACTTCTGAGAAAGGAATAGAGCTATCTAAATTATCCCTTCACTCCTTCCTGTAATTATATTTAAAAAAGAAAAACAACTATTTTAACCAGTTACCAAATATAGTATAATGCTCCTAGGAAAAACAGAACATTTCACAAGTGTCATTATAACATACAATATGGGGATATATCCAAAATGAGGCAGAAATAAGTGGGTCTAAACTTCTGAGAAAGGAATAGAGCTATCTAAATTATCCCTTCACTCCTTCCTGTAATTATATTTAAAAAAGAAAAACAAATTTTTTACTTTGTTTTTACTTTGAAAAGAGTAAAATACTCATTGACCAAACATCTATATCTTGATCTCTTTATTGTTTTTAATAATCTTAGGGGGTCTCCCCTTAACTAAAAAATCTTGACATCTAGAACATTTGTTTTGCTGTTTTTCCTCCCCTGAAACCCCTACATTTGGTGGAGTAAGATTAGGGTTATTGTTTATGTTTGAAGGGTGATGCTGCCCTTGAAGATTTCCTTTCCTTTTCAATTTTAGGTTTTGGATTTAAACACTGTTAATCCAGAGGGAAGCAACCCAGGAAGTAATGGGTTCTTCTTGGATGTCCCCATAAGGATTGACCCCCCAGTTTAAAGGAGATATGACTTCATGAATACCTGGAGCTGAAGCTTTTCTTCCTTTACTGCTCCTAAATGAATAAGCCACAGGATGCTTTTTAAGCCATTGGTGGTTGTATTATTCTGTGTGGGACATAGGAAGATTGGAAAAATATATGAGGAAGTATAAAATAGTGAACTGAAAAATTCTAATCAATTAACATAATATAGACTGTGTATATCGATAAATTTGTTATTTTAAAATTCTTTTGTAACTTTTATAAATTTGTACTGGCTTATAAGTGTCAGAGAATTTCAGAAATTTTTTTGTAATGAAGATTTTAGAAATACCTTTTAAATAACAGTTTTGTAAAAATATCAAGGTGACTTTGCACCAAACGTAATAATTTCTTTCTTTCTTTCTTTCTTTCTTTCTTTCTTTCTTTCTTTCTTTCTTTCTTTCTTTCTTTCTTCCTTCCTTCCTTCCTTCCTTCCTTCCTTCCTTCCTTCCTTTCTTTCTTTCTTTCTTTCTTTCTTTCTTTCTTTCTTTCTTTTTTAAGATTTTATTCATTTGACAGAGAGCACAAGCAGGGGGAGTTGCAGGCAGAGGGAGAGGAAGAAACAGGCTCCCCACAAAGCGGGAAGCCTGATGCGGGGCTCCATCCCCGGACCCTGGGATCACGACCTGAGCCTAAGGCAAACACCCAACCGGCTGAGCCACCCAGGCGTGCCCCTTCATAATTCCTTTTAATCTAGTGTAGCTGTGAAACAAGCATGATGAGCTTTGGAGTCAGAAAGGACTGGGTTCACATCCTAGTTTTGGCAGTGTTGAAGAATAAACAGTAACCCAAAACATGTAGTTTAAGGATTAGAAACTGTCAGAAGCACTTTTATTTGGTTCAAATGTATTACAAACTACTGCCAACCAGGGAGAAAGACTGTTTCTAAAAGTACTCTAAGATTTTTATAATTTTGAATACAGACTTAACTGTAGATAGGAAAATCCTATAAGTTCATTGCAAGTGATTGTATCCAAGTGATTGTATTTGTTTCCTAGGGCTATTGTAACCAAGTACCTAGTACAAATTCGGTGGCTTAAAATTACAGAAATTTATTGTCTCGCAATTCTGGAGGCTACAGGTCCAAAATTATCCTGTCAGCAGGGCCAGTGCTCCCTTTGAAACCTTTATGGAAAATCCTTCCTTCCTTCTTTCTAGCTGGTGGTTTGCTGGCAATCTTTGGTGTTTCTTAGCTTGGAGCTGCAGCATTTAAACCTCTGCCTCTATCCTCACATGAGGTTCTCTCCTTGTGTGTCTGTCTTCAGATAGTCTTCTCTTTTCTTACAAGGGCACCAGTCATGATGGATTAAGGGCCACCTACTCCAGTGTGACCTCATTTTAACTAATTACATCTGTAGTGACCCCGTTTCCAAATCAGGTCACATTCTGAGATACTCGGGGTTAGGATTTCAACATCTCTTTTGGAGGAGACTGATATTTCTGATTTCGAAAGTTTCCTTCTCAACAGGAGGCTTATATTATTCATTTTCCATAGCACCTCGTTTTTCTGGGACCCTAGGCAAATTATATTCTGAAATCTTTGTATCCATAAAATGTGCCAGTTCTATGGACCAGGATTGTTTTAAGAATTAAACTAGAAAACACAGGGATGCCTGGGTGGCTCAGTCAGTTAAGTGTCTGCCTTTGGCTCAGGTCATGATCCCAGGGTCCTGGAATCAAGTCTTGCATCAGACTTGCGCTCTCTTTCTCTCTCTGACGAATAAATAAAAATCTTTATAAAAAAATAAACTAGAAAACACATATATAAGGCATCTATAACAATTTCTGGCATTTATCAGATCTTCTTTTCTATTTCTTATTTTGTATTGCTGTTTCACTTGGAAGATCCCTTTAGTTCTGTGTTTAATTTTGACCAATTTCAAAGCCATCCTTATGCTTGTAGTTGTATAGTCTTAGGTACATTTTAGTGCACAATTGTAAGGTTATGGAAAGTTTCTTACTGATGATTTAGTGCTATGAAAAGTCAGTATGTAATTTCATACTTTTCATTTACTTTCTCACCATTACCAAAACTTTACATTGTTTTGAGAAAGTTCCAGGTCTGAATTTGTAATATTTTTTAAAGCATATGCTTTCGTTTTCCTTTTATGAATGTTATCTTAAATAAAGGTTTATATGTTTGCCTTATTTGTGTCAGTAAACCAAAGCATAGCCGTTAATGACTTGCTTTGGAAGGTAGCATTAACGAGCATTTGTTATAAATGAGCACTTACTCTGTACCTAGTTGTAGATAATTGTTGCAAGTTTTACTGTGAACCTGTATCTGTCTAGTCTTCTAGCTGATCGTGCTCTTTGCCTTTACACACTCCGTCATGCTGTGTCTCTTATAAACTCTGTATGCAGCTTTTACTTTGTTGCTTTGTTTTTGGTTTTAATTTCTTGAGTAGTTTTTTCATAGGTGTGTACATTTTATCACATTATCTAGATTGTAAAATTGTGGAAGAGATAAGTTGGCTAATTTTATACCAACCAAGAACCTGCTACTGTGGGTGTCTAGTAGGCATTCAACAAATGCTTAATGATGAGTGACATGCTGAAGTTTGACAAAGTGCAAATTTTATGCAAATTAATTATAGTTGTTGAAATCTTGCTAAGAGGTACCGTAGTATGTAGCCTTATATTTTTAAAGTTACTGAAATTAAGTGCCATTTCTTCAGTAACTTACTTTAAAAAAATATTTGAATTACAGGTTTTCCACAGTGATATTTTGTGCATTTTTAAAGCTAATTAATGGCAGTTGATTTCACTGTGCATATTTGTGTATTTATGTTCAAAGAAAGTAAAAGTACTCTTAAGTTTTTGGGCAATTCCTTTGTCCTTTCATGGGCAGTGAGAGTTTTTGAGATATTAATTAGGTTCATTATTCTCTTTGGTGCCTTATGGCTGAAAAATATTAAGGGCTCCTACTTCTCCCCAAACCTCCTAGTTCCAAAATATTTTACATTTGTTATCATCTTAAATATTGGGATTACTGCTTGATAAAGCTAAACTACTTTAAAGTCAGATAGCTATGAGTATCTGTAGAATTTTATAGTTACGAATTTTGTGTTAAAACTTGTGTTTTAATTTTTTCTGAATCAGGGCCTCTCATTCTTAATACTGTTATTTTGTGAACTCTGTCAGGGTCAGATACAAGTACAATAATTAATTCTATATATCTATAATCTCCTATATAAAGACTTAAACAGTGTCTTCTTTTTCTTCCTTAAAAATTTTTTTTTGGTTCTTGCCTGTTAATATTTCAGTCTTCCCCATAACTGATTGTAACCTGAAGGGAGAGATGCATACAGAGAAACACCATATGTAATTGACTATAACAGAAATGACTTTTGGAATAGATAATAATTACTTATTCGAAAAGATTGTATGAATTTACTATTGTAGATTAATTTTACTAGTTTTGTTGTTGTTTGTGTTTTCTCATGTTGACAGGGTTGCTTTAGACACTCTTGCTGCATTGCTAAAATCAAGTAAGTTTTTAAATACTGGAAATACTAGATACTATTTTCCAAGTATTCTATCTACTGTGTTAAACTGGAAATGTAGATTTAGTCTGTAGTTATAAAGCTAGTTTGTTATAATTTAATGTCAAAGTTGATTCTGTCTTTTCATATGGCTGACTAATATACATCATAGCTAATGTCTTTTATGTTTATTGAGCTATAATGTAGTACATTTATGTAATTTATTCCAGTACATTATCTTCCTTTTTCTAAGTTCATTATATAAATGTAAAGTGCTGTTAATAGAGGCAAGTAACATGTAAATATTATATAAGTATCATCTTTTTAAAAGTGAAGCTAACACGATATTGAGGTTATTTACTATGAAGCATATTGTGAACAACTGTATACTGAACACATGATTTTCATTTAGAAACCTCTTACTAGAAATTTAATTTCTATCAAATTCAAGTTTAAAGCATTAAAAAATGACTATTAATGTAAATTTACAGTTTACTAAATTCATTTAGAAACTAAAGCAACTGTTTCCTTTATCTTCAAAATTGAAGCATTGGAGTAAATGTGTCTTATGATTCCTTCGGAGACTAATTTATCTACATTATATGTTCTCTCTCTCCAAGGTACTCTGTATCTGTGGTTTAAGTATTAATTTTGTTAGCACTTCCATTCTCATTGGTTGTTTAAATTAACATCTTAACCACAGTAACATTTGGTCCTAAGGATATGATGGCTTTCAATGTTATTTTCCCCAAAACTGTCTATCAAGGGTGAGACTAACTTGCCCTTAAATTTGAATGACCAGAATTATTCATTTGAACAGTAGCAAATGATTGATTGAAAATCTGGTATTTGGTAAAGTAATGATTTATTACATTTATAAATTTAGAAAGTCATCTTAGGTATTAGTATTATATACCAGAGTATATAAAATTCAATTAACAGTTTTATCTTTGAAAAGCAATGTGTGTGGTACTCAATTAGATGAGCCATGTAGCTTTATTTTCATACATGATGTGATAAACTTTAGACCAAGATCAGAATACTTGGATTAACTTTAAAAGATGTTTGTAGCCTGGCTTTGTTCTGCTCTGACTTTGTAGTTCAAATTGTTATTTAAAGATGAATTTTTAAATAATATAGGCATATTTTTGATTTAGAGTAGATTAAAATAGCTATTAAAACAGAAGCTTATTAATTTTCAAAATCACTGATGATAAGATCACTGATTCTAAGTCAGTAGAAACTAAAACCCTCATAAGTTTCAACTATTTATAGAAATTGGTTAATCTAAGAGTACTGAAATCTGGTATCTTGCGTTTTAAATAGTAATCTTCCTTTTACTCCCTCCTCCTTCAAAGGAGGATGGTGGACAAACATACCTGTTTTACTCCTTCGGGTAAAAAAAAGTAAGTGGCCAGTAGGATGAGTCTAGTTTATATCTGGTATGTTTTCATAGGGCACACGGCACTAGATAGAATAAAAATTTAATAATGCAAGATAATGTTTAGTAGCACACTGCATATTTTTAGATGCACTGTGGTATTTTGGAACATTCTCATTCATTTTTTTTTTTAAATGCTTTCTGGGAGGGGGCAGTTATTTACTTTAAAGGGTACATGAGACTACTGTAATAACCCTGAGTGAATATAAAGCAAAGAACGTGTATACACACACAGTGCAGAAGGACAGGCAGCCTAGGTGCCATCGCTAGAGCATAGATGAGATGCTGTAGTCTAAAGGGGAACCGGAGTTGTCTTTTAAACGGAGAGGGAAGAAGAGACATAGGCTAATATAGTAAGTTAGGTGTCCTGAACACATGAATAAAAACCTCTTTACTAAACGTTTTAGTTGTGCTCAGTTGCAGATTGCAGATAGCTCTGTTTACTTTTCATTCAGCACCTGTGTTTGAGTTATGGGCAAGTTTCTTATCTGATCTTTAATAAGAATTTAAATATTTCACATAGATACCCTTTAGGCTCATAATGTCTTTTACGAAAATCATATTCAAAGCTAGTAAACTAAAGGCTGTATACTCCAGGTGGTGTAAACAGAGTGTATATTTCTTTAAAATACATGAAACTACTGTTAGTCAAAAACTGTTGACCTGATTGTGTAAATAGCCACAGCCTTGGCCAGTGAGCTCTTGAAGACAGAGAAGAGGTTTTAAAGCTTTTATGTAAGAAACCAGGTGAATTTCTTCCAGCTCCTTGAAGTCAGAACAGGGGTTCTGAGAGAGCATTAATAGTTTGTTGATCTCAGTATCTTTATGTTTTAGGTACGTAGTAGCAATTTGGAAGCTGTAGTAATTCTTCAGGTAACAACTAAAAGCAGCAGAGCCTTACCTTACTGTTACATTATCTTAGTGCCTATGCCCTAAGGCATGGTAAACTTAGGTTAGGGAGAAATTGGAATTTCTTTGTAACTAAACAAGCTTGGATGGGTTGGTTGGTATTCCATGTTAGTTTGTGTTCCTATCATTGGCCCACCAATGTGGTACTGAGTGGCTCATAATGTTGCTAATAGGATTCCCCTACTGCCATTTTAGCGAAATGTACCCTTTGGTTAATAATCTAAAATATTAACACTTTAATAAAATAGATCAAATTTGTGGATCTCTGTTAATTCTACCCCAGTAAAATCAACCATTTACAAAAAAACCTCTTTAATGTAGTTTTTATTACATTAGACAATTAATGACCAGAAAGCTGTAAAGTGCTCCTTACATTTCATTTACTAAAAGTTTTATAAGTATTTTTAACTTACTGTTGTATGGCATGGATATTTGTATAATTGTGGGGGTAATTAAAGCAGTTGATTTTGGTGGAAACACAGTTATAGAAGCTACAATCCAATAGAGTTAATTTCAGTGGAAACAAGGTTTACAGTAGAAGTTACAATAATGACAATGTAGTTGTCATCTGGGACTTTTGTTAGAGAAAAAAATATTTATGTGGCTGCTATATATTTTTTTTGAAAAAAATGGTAAGAACTCATTACAATATTTTGGTGATGTTTTTAATTTATTCTACCATTTTCTCTTATCATTTAAAAAAATGTTCTTTCTCAATTTTCTTTTGTTAAAGAAACAAACGCCAGAAGAGCTGTAGACAGAGGATATGTCCAAGTCCTTTTAACAATTTATGTAGATTGGCACCGCCATGATAACCGGCATAGAAACATGCTCATTCGGAAAGGAATTTTACAGAGTTTAAAAAGTGTTACAAACATCAAGTTGGGAAGAAAAGCATTTATAGATGCCAATGGGATGAAAATTCTGTATAACACTTCACAAGTGAGTTTTTAATTTTCTTCCTATTACTGTGGTTATTGTTAACGATATTATTTGGTTCTTAAGAACACATTATTTCTTATAAATACTCAAAAAAGTATGATAAATATGTTTAAGAAAAAAACCCTGAAAACCAAAAGCCATAATAAATCTTTCTCACATGACCTCCTCAGACTGAGTTGGAGAGAGTGCCCGGTGCATTTCTCTGCAATATGAGATTTTAGGTAGAAGGAGGCTGTAGAAACCCATCCACTGAGCAGGACGGGAATCTCTATAGCCATGTTTTCTAAGATGTGCAGTTGGCTATACTCAGTTTTGCACGTACCCCTCATAGGATATTTATGGATCCTTTACAGCCGGTATGGCAGTTCTGTTGTTTGTGAGTGTTGTCAGTGTCTTCCTTCTGGATAGAGCGTTTGTACCCAGAGAAGGTGGAAAAGTGAAACCTGGAGCTAGGAATCCTAGTTCTGCCAGCCATCTTAACTGTAAACCTTCTTGACAATGTCTTTAGCAAGACTGTCAGCTCAGGGCAATGGGGATGTTACAGTGCAACCATTTTGTTTTTAGAAGGTTATAATTATTAGAAAGAAATCTGTCTTTTTAAAATTGCAGCCAGTCATCTTGGTTGTGCCCTCCTGGTCTTACACACAACAGTCTCTCCATGGCAGTAGTTAAGGTACCTGAACACACAATTTATGTTTACCCTAAGCCTTTTCTTTTCTAGATCAATCATACACTTGTTTTTACTATTCCTAATGTAGACAGTGATAGATAATTGATATATCAGGAAGAGTTGGGTGACCTTGTTTATGCCACTTAATATTTCTGAGCCTTCATTTTTTATCTTTTCTGACAGATCAGATGTGAAAATTTGTATTGAAAATTTTATGGGATACGAAAGTGCTATCTAAATGCCAGTTGTCAATAATAATGATAATAATAATAATGTTGTATGTTACAGATTCAAATCCCCTGTCCATTAGCCCTTGTCAACATTGGATACCAGGAATTAAGCTCTTGGAACTTAAAATCATGGTATTCAGGCTATTTTTTGTAAGTTGAAGAGTCAACTTACTAGAGGTGCTACTGTATGATAAATGATACAGGACACATTCCTTTTTATTTCTTATTCTTTTCTTACTTTTTTTTTTTTTTTTTTACTTAATGTTTTTTTCTTCTTCCCTTAAATTAAAAAGAATTTTTACTTTATGCCTTGGAGTTGCTAAATGCCTTGTAGGTCACTCATAGATATTACTTAGCACAGTAGTCCCCCCTTTTCTGTGGCGGATATGGTCCAAGATCCCTTGGATCTTAGACGCCTGAAACCTTGGATAGTACTTCACCTTATATATACAATTTGTATTTTCTTATACATACATACCTGTGATAAAGTTTGATTTATTAATTAGACCCAGTAAGAGATTAACAACTAATAATAAAACAGAACAACTGTAACAATATACTGTAATAAAAGTTAAGTGAATGGGTCCCTCCCTCTCAAAATATCTTATTGTACTGTACTCATCCTTATGATGATGTGAGATGATAAAATGCCTCTATGGTGAGATGAAGTGAGGTGAAATGATGTAGGTATGTTGTGTTGTAGCATTCGGCCTAGTATTGACCTTCTGTCAGTTGACCTTAGGTCAGAAGGAAGATGATCTGCGCTGGACCACGGTTGACCTTGGGTAACTGAAATGGATAAAGTGGAACTAATATACTTTGGTGACTTTTGGTGCCAAAGATGCTACTGATTTCTGCTTAGTTAAAATATTTTAGGAAAAGTATTATTAAGTTTGCCACATGAAGTTCTTACGTATCAGGAGATACTTCTGAATAGCCAAAGCTATTTTATAATGCTTTTACATTAAAATATTGGCTTTTGTGGTATTCGTCTCTTGAAAATTATTGATGTATTACTTTATGAAGTAATGTAAAATTGATTCAATTATTTACCAAAGGCATATTATCTTTTTTCTTTCTTTTCTTTTTCTATTTTTCTTAAAAAACAGGAATGTTTGGCAGTCAGGACCCTTGATCCCCTTGTCAACACCTCCAGTCTGATAATGAGGAAGTGTTTTCCTAAAAATCGCCTGCCACTCCCAACGATTAAAAGTTCTTTCCATTTCCAGTTGCCAGTTATTCCTGTTACCGGGCCTGTGGCCCAGCTCTACAGTTTACCCCCTGAAGGTAAGACCGTGTGTTTATCACTGGCTTTCAGTGGTTCTTGGAATTGTGTGACTATTGACTTTTTTTTCCTTGTTCCTAGTTCCTCAGCAAAAGAAGATCTTAATGAACACAATAAATTTCACATTATATTTTAGTTGAATATTTCTTCAAATATAAGAAACTGAGGTCTGATAATTAAGGGCAGTGGTATGGAATGTGTTACATATATATAAATTTGAATTTGGAAAAATTTAAGCATTACATAGGAACATTATTTCATAATTTATATAAATTTTCAAAGAATAAGAATGTAAACATGAAATATTTAAGTAATTATATTTGGGTTTACATTTAAGTTAAGGATATCTAATCACCAAAAATGTTATGGTTTATGCTTAACAAAACTTGCATGTGACTTACCTGAATGAAAATAATGAAATTAACAGAAGTTGGCTGTTTGCCATTTCAATACAATACTGGGAACATAGTAAAAGAAGTAAGAGTTGAAATCTTAATATGGGGAAAAAGTAGAATTTTTTGGGGTAAGATCTAGTAAAATGGAAAAGAGAATATAGTCTGGACTATTAGAATTTCTAAAGTATTTTCTCATCAGTTGATAATTTTTTTGCAAGAAAAATGGAAAGTTTTTTATTTAAAAGCAATTACTTGAAATAAGTGATGTAAGAGAATGTTCAGGTAATTATAATTAGTTTTATTTTCCTTGATACAGATTTATCAGTGTGGTATATATTGCAGAGTACACAGTTATGATATTATTTTAAAATATTTTGTTATTAAAGTACACCTTTAGTCTATGCAAAATACCAAAATGGATTATTCAGAAACTTCCTTTAAAGGGCTTAAAAAGTCTGCAGCTCAGTCTGGGACTTGAGTAAGATAGTGAAGTGAAAACAGTGATCCAGCAGACTTTAAAAACAGGGGAAAATCTGTACCAAAAGTGAAAACAAGGTAAAAGAAACATAGACCATGCACCAAACGTGGTGGAGGTGTGAACATATTAGAGAAGAGCATCAGTTCTCTGCTCACCCTGTCTGAGTGCAGTGTGTCTGTCTCCACGTTGAGGTGCCGGCAGCACCTAAACTGGAAGGACAGTCGAGCCGTTGGAGTCCCTTTCTCTCCCGTATCTCAGTGTAGGATTATGGGGGTTTCGGTGGTGGTTGTAACTGGTAGAAAGCTGGGGACACTTCTGTACGATATAGCAGGTGGTAGTACTGGGAGGGAGATAGGATATAGGATTTACCCCATAGTGTTCTTTATTTAGTGTCCAGAATAATCACACAGGTAGAGAAAGCCGGCTTCTAGTGCAGTGAATTCAGCAAACACGGGGAAAAGCCGACAGAGATATTTTTTTGAGGGCTCCTTTCCTGTCTCATCTAAGACTAATGGATCACTAAATTAGAAAGGGAGATTTACACTGACGCACAGGTCTGCATGATTAAGATGTGAGAGGAGGGTTTTGACAGCAACTTGCAGACACAAGGAAAATACCCTCTTTCTGTTCACCATTATCTTTTCATATATCATACTTAATTACGTTGATCATAATCTTCATTATATTTTACCTTCTTCAGCTAGAATATAAGTTCCATGAGGATAGAGCTGGTGTTTTTTTTTCCTTCATTTTATCCTCAGCATCTGTTAGACACAGTGTACACTTAACATTTGTTGATGAAGGAATCCAGCTGACCTCAAGGGTTAGGCTCTAGAACATAAAATGCCAAAAGATAGGGAAGCAGCATCTAGAAAGGTTTGGAGGAAAGAGTCCTGATTCAAGATTTCTGAGCACTTATTAGTTGCCATCCATATGTGAAGATGACATATTCTTAGGTATATAAGGGTGTGGAAGTAGATTACCCAGGTACCCTTTCTGAAGTAATTACATGAAATATTACTCTAGTCTGGCCCATGATGAATTAAGATGACAAGAATAGAGACAACATGGTAGCAGAATCATTGTATTAAACAGTACAAATTGTTAATTATGTAACACTAAATAATAGTAGTACTGTTTTGAAATACATCAGCCAACTCTTGGCCAAGCATACCTAATACACAGTTGTAACAAACTGGGTTTTTTATACAAATAAACTAAAATTTTTATTATTTATATTATACATAATTTATATTATATATATTGATAGAGTTCCTGTTCTTAGGAATATTACACTATTTTTGCATTTCTAAAATAATTATAAGAATAGTGGTTCATATATGCATTTTAAAATGTAAAGGTACATTTGAAACAGAGATCCTTAGCCTGGGATCTGTTGAGCCATAGGAATCCATGGATGGACTTCAGAGACTGTGAACACTTTGAAATTCTATATAAAATTATGTATTTTTTTTCTTGGGAAAAATTCTTGAAGAGGCTCATTTATTACTGCTATAGAAAAGCAAGGAAATTTCAGAGACACACAGAAATCCTGAGGGCACTAAATACAAAGCAAGAACCAGCAAATCAGCTTTAGTAATAAGATATCTAAATGGATAAAATACTCAGACTAAAAGGAGAATTGACTAGGAGGCAAGATGGCAGAAGAATAGGGGACCTCGTTTCATCTGTTCCCTTGAATTTAGCTAGATAACTATCAAATCATTCTGCACACCTATGAATTCAACCTGAGATGTAAGAAAAGAATTTCTGGAATTCTGCAATTAGAAAAGCAACCACTTTTTGCAAGGTAGGAGGTACGGAGAAGTGAACCTGAGGGGCTATTTTGGAAGATAAATGGCGAGGGGTGGGGAGCCTCCGAAAGCCGGCTACGAGAAAGTGATAAAGCACCAGAGTGCAAAATCGAAATTTTTAAAAGTTTGCTCCAGTGAGAGACATCCCTGCCGGAAAGGTGCTCAGGTGGCAAAGTGAGGCAGAATCCTAGGTGGGACAGTGTGGACTCAGGATCCCGGGGGTCACAGAAAGAGCAGGGGTGCCTGAGCTGGCAGAGTTCCCAAGCATTGGAGCGGAGAAACAGGCTACGGTCGGCAAGGGATCCCTGTCTAGGACTCTCCCGTGTTCTCTCCCTCAAGGAGTGCAAGAAGACCCTAGCAGCTTTTGCCTCTTAGGATCCCTCTAGCCCTAGATACCACTGCCACCTGAAGACGGACATAGTATTGGCCACAGAGCACCCCTCACAGTGAGTGTTGACAGTGACCTCTGTGGACGGAGCTGCATGGAGACTGTGCTGCTGTGCTTTCCGAGGAAGCAAAGATAATTCATTCTCCCCCAGCCTGTGAATTCACAGCTGTTTTCAGGTGAAAACCCAAGCCAGTCAGTCCTAAAAGCCTGGGAGAAGCAACTGCATCCTCAAATGGGATAGTGAAGTATCCTCCAGACTGGAAGGGCACTTTGAGACCAAAAAACTACGCAAGCCCCTCCATATCATTTTATAGAGGTTTTTTCAGGGTAATGTATTGACAAGGGCAGGCAATCCAGGTGCTGCTACACAGCTGTTCTCGTGCAGTCCAGACCTTAATCCACAGCTTTTATAGAGCAAGGGGCATTTGTTGTGAGGTCAAAGGGCACTTATCTAAAGTGGTGCCATATGTGCGCCAGAGGATGTCTACTCGGTATCCAAAGTTGCCGTCTGTGCATCACTTTAGGGAAGATCAGAACAAGCCTTGCTGCTTTGGGGTCAGGGCATAATTGGGCCCTGAGGGAGATCATTGCTTGGATGTGAACAAGATGGAGGGCCAAAGACGGAGTCAATGTTATTAGCACTCCTACGCAGTCCAATATCTCTGGCGAACATAGATGCAGCAATCCATAGCAAAGTAACAGCACATTGATTTTAACAACAAATTAAAAGGATGATAGACCATTATCAAGTGGAATACATCTCTGGGATGCAAGGATGGTTCGATATCTACAAATCAAAACGTTATAAACCACATTAACACTGAAGGATGAAGATCATATGATCATCTTGATAGATGCAGAAAAAACATTTGACAAAATTAAGAATCCTTTTATGATAAAAATTCTTCACAAATTAGGTATAGAGGGAATGTTCCTCATCAAGACAATGTATGATGAACCCATAGCTAATATTGTGCACAGTGATAAAAAGTTAAAAGCTTTTCCTATAAGATCAGGAAGAAGGTAAAGATGTCCCCTCTCACCTTTCTATTCAACACAATACTGGATATCCTAGCTATACTAATTAGGCTAGGAAAAGAAATAAAAGGCATCCAGATCAGAAAGGAAGAAGTAAAATTATCTGTTTGCAGAGGACATGATCTTATATATACAAAACCTTAAAGTCTCCACCAAAAAACTTTTAGAACTAATAAACAAATGTGGTAAAGTTGCAGGATATAAAATCAAAGATGTAAAAATCAGTTGTGTTTCTATACAATTACAATAAACTATCTGAGAGAGAAATTAAGATAGTAATCCTATGTACAGTAGCATTGAAAACAAAATAGGAATGAATTTACGAAGGAGCTGGAAGACCTGTACACTGAAAACTATAAGACATTGATGAAATAGATTGAAGAAGACACAAATAAATGGAAAGATATCCTGTGTTCTTGGATTGGGAGAATTAATATTGTGAAAAGGCCCATATTACCCAAAGTGGTCTGTCGACAGATTTAAAGCAATCTCTTTGAAAATTGCAATGGTATTTTTCACAGAAATAGAAAAAACTATCCTGAAATTTTATGCAACTACAAAAGACCCCTGGTAGCCAGAGCAATCCTGGGAAAGAAGAACAAAGCTAGACATCACG
>NW_024426008.1:4417064-4488689 GCF_017311325.1 Ursus maritimus
TATTACAAACCCATAGTAACCAAAACAGTATGGTACTCAAAGCAGGCATGTAGACCTATAGTGGAATGGAATAGAGAGCCCAGACAAACCCATGCATATGTGGTCAACTAATTTTTGATTAAGGGCACTAAGAATACACAGTGCGGAAAGGACATTGTTTTCAATAAATTGTATTAGAAAGCTAGATATCCACATGCAAAAGAATGAAATTGGATCCCTGTCTTATACCACTCACAAAGAATTATCTTGAAATGGATCAAAAACTTAGTTATACGACCTGAAACTGTAAAACTCCTAGAAGAAAACTTGGGGAAAATGATCTTTGAAATTGGTCTTGGCAATGATTTCTTGGATAGAGTCTATAAAAAGCACAAGCAACAGAAGCTGAAATAAACAAGTGGGACTATGACAAACTAAAGAGATTCTGCACAGCCCAGGAAACAATAAATTAAAATGGCTATTTCAATTTATTGCCCTACAGAATGGGAGAAGATATTTGCAAAACGTGTATCTGGGAATGGGCTACTGTTTAAAGTATATTAAAAAAACTCACAGAGCTGAAGAGCATAAAAGCAAGTAATTCAATTACAAATTGGGCAAAGGACCTGAATAGATATGTTCCCAAAGTAGACATACAAATGGCCAATAGTATATGAGAAAGTGCTCAACATCAGTAATCATCGGGGAAATGGAAATCAAAACCACAGTAAGGTAACACCTCACACCTGCTAGAATGGCTGTTATCAAAAAGACAAGACATAGGAACTGTTTGCAAGGTTGTGAAGAAAACAGAACCCTTTTACACGGTGGGGATGTAAAATGGTACAAGTAATCTGGAAAACAGTTGGGAGGTTCCTCAAAAAATTAAAAATAGAACTACCGTATGATCTAGCAATCCTACTTCTGAGTATATATCCAAAGGAATTGAAATCATTATCTTAAAGAGAGATCTGTACACCCATGTTCCCTGTAGCATTATGTACAGTAGCCAAGATTTGGAAATAACCATAATGTCCTCTGATGGATAAATGGATAAAGGACAGTGATATATGTGACTGTTATTCAGACAATATAAAGGAAGAAAATTCTGCCATTTGCAGCAAAATGGATGAACCTGGAGAGCATTGTGCTCAGTGGAATATGCCAGACAGAAAGGCAAATACTGTATAGTATCACTTACATGTAGACTCTTTAAAGACAAACAAACAAAATGATTTTGTAGAAACAGAGAATACATGTTGGATGCCCCCAGGGGTGAGGGGAGTGGTAAGTAGGGTGACGGGAACAAAGGGTACTGATTTTCAATTTAAGAAGATTAAGTTCTGAGGTGCTAATGTGCAGCATGTAACTATAGTTAATAATGCGGTATTGCACATTTGGACATTTGCGAGAGGAGCTCTTAAGCATTCATCATGAGCATGTGCATGCGCAGACACACACACAAAGTTAACAGCGTTAATTATGTGAGGTGATGGATGTGTTAATTTTCTTCATCTTGGTAATCATTTTACGAGGTATATTTGTATCAAATCATTACATTTGTACACTTTGATATATACAGTTAATATTTGTCATTTCTTCAATAGTTAGTTTAGAAAAATATCCTTTTAAAATATTCGCTACTTTGTTTTAAAGCACTGTTACTTACCTGAGTACTCTTCCACTCTTCTTGCCTTGTTTCCCCCATAGCCGTGGTCCTCATGTACCTTTATCCATTCTGTTCCCTGAGTTTTTCTCTAATGCGTATTTATTCTTCATCCCCATTCCTGCTGTATTGGTTCAGACAGTTACTGTCTCCTGTTAATTGGTCCCCTTCCACATATGTGCTCCCTCTCTCACACCTGCCAGAGTGATCTTTTGAGCAGGGTTAAGTTGAATTAAGCCATTCTCCTCTTGAAAATTCTCAGTGCTTGTCTTCCATAGGTTGAAAATCTAAACTACTTGGCCCCTTCATTTTCTCATTCTTATTTGCCTTTCTTACTACTTTCCCAAGTATACAAGTTTAGTTAATACTTGCTGTTTTCCAAGGATATCATCTCAGCTCTTTGTTTTTTTCTTCTTAAAAGCTACACTCAACGACCCTTATGTTGGCCTTAAAAGCTGCTGTATTTTCTTCAGCATACTGCTTAATTACCACCTGTTTTGCGGAGTGATCACTCACAGCCCCTTGACCCCAAGGGGGTTTGCAGTTAGTTATTCCATCCTTTGTCTTCCCAAACAAACGTTGCCTTCATTAACGTATGCTTTTGTATTGTAGTTACCTGTAGTCTTTTCTGCTTTTTAACCTCATGAGCTCCTGGAGGACAGGGACTATATTTACATTTATTAAAAAAAATTCCCAGCACACAACACTACACACATGGCACATGGTAGCCATTGAAACACATGAGAAATCAGTTGTTAAAGGAATGAAATCAGTTCTTGAAATTTATCATGTACAGGAAATAAGAGGTTTCATTCAGGCTGTTATAATAGAAGACATTCATCTTTAAAAACTGAGAACATCAGTAAAAACACCCATACATTTCTACAGTGCTTTTTCAAATTTTAATATCTCAGAGGTTTTTCAACTCTAGGACAGCCTGAGAGACATTTTTAATAAGGAATTTCATTTACTCTTCCTTCGGTGATTGAAGTACCAACGTTGTATGTATACAGCATCCTGCCTTTGGGTGTGCATGTTGTAGAATGCTTACCTCTGACCTACTTATAGCATGTTTTGTGTTACAGTGGATGACGTAGTAGATGAAAGTGATGACAACGATGATATTGACTTAGAAGCTGAAAATGAAACGGAAAATGAAGATGAGGTAGATCAGAATTTTAAGGTTAGTATAAATCTCTATCTTCTGTCGACTTTATAAATTGTATATGCAGTTGTAAAGATTGGGGAACTGGGTGTAGCTTAATGATAGATTAATTGGTTTTGTCCACATCTTTTTATTGTAATGACTGTGGACACTAAGGAAAGGGAAAATAATGTTGCTTTTAATGCATTGGTCTGTAAAGGGCTTTAAAATAACTTATTTTCACTCTTTTTGACCAGGACAACCTCAGGTAACCCATCTGACTTAGGTTTCAAAGTCCAAGGAAATCCGAGTTTGACGGAAAGTGGTTTGAGAGTCTAAGTGGCAATCTGTTCTTCTTTAGCAATCTTTTGGGGATATAAAAATAGTAGGAAAATAATCTGTAACTGCTGGCTTTTTGGTAAGAATAAGTGTTTACATAATGATTCTTAGATTTCAGTTAATTGGAGAAGAAATGGACAAAAGTGTTTATTGAATTGAGACAAGATAAAAAAAATTACTGTCATGTTATAGTAAAGAGGCGGGGAGATTTTTAGAATTTTATGTCACTTCTGGAAGTGTAGAGTCTATATTTGCTTTATTTAGTGTCAGACGAGGTCATTTTAGTATCTGTGGAAAAAGGCCTGCTTAACTCCTTCAGTTTTCAAGACTTCAGCTTAGTCTTTTTTGGTGGGTGGGGAGGGATTTGTTTGACCCTTGCCCGCTTGGCCCTTTTTGTCTTGAAGTGCTATGTCAGAATTGGGTACACTGAGTATTTGACCCTCTCTGGAGATGGAATCTAAGATACTGGAAGGAGATTTCCATTTTAATAGTAGATGTAGTACCAGTTTCATTATCACTAAGGGCGATCACCAAGGCCAGCTTTGGCAGAATTGTCGAAGTGAGCCAATGTGGGCAGGATAATGGTCTGCATCCTTGCCTCAAGCTGGAAAGAGGAGAAATAGTGCAGGCTCTGATTTTCAAGGCAAAAAATCTGGATTAACTGTGTGATTGTGGTTCTGGACTTGATATAAGTGAAAGAACTATGGGATCCAAGTTAGGAGAATTTAAATTCTGTTATGTAAAGAGTTCTTTAAATAATAGCTATATTAAAAATCACCTGTTTGGATTCTTTGGGAGCTGAGTGTTTAGGGATAGTAAAACTTCAGATTGATATTAAATTTATACTTTAACAATTATATTTAATAGAAAGCTTTCTCTTATGTGCTATATGTTTCCATGTTATTAAAAACATAGTATGTTGAATATAATTTATTCTTTATGGCTTAGAGTTCTCATTAAAAATATCTGTTGTGATCACTACAGATGTAAAGACAGAGATTGGTGGGGAAATAGAACTCAGTAGGAATTATAACAATGATTCTAATTTTGCTGCTTGGAAATTGTCAGTGTGTATGCATGAATACATACTTAAAATTTTTAAAAAAATCATATGAGGGTGAGTTACATATATTATGTATCATGGTCCTTTACCCCTAAATATGTCAGTGAATATTTCCTGGAATAGTGGTGTTCTGTTACATAACCACAATGCCGTTATCAACTTAATAAATTTATAGTGATGTAACATTTTTTCTAATCTCCCATCCATATTCCATTTGTCAGTTGATCTAATAAATGTCCTTCATGAGATTTTTTTTCTTCTCTCTAGAATAGGAGCTAGCATCAGGTACTGTGTTTAATTATTTTGTCTCTTAAGTCTCCCTTAATTTAGAATATTTCCATATATTTTTTTGTCTTTTGTGACATTCATATCTTTGAAAAATACAGTTGTTGGCTGTACACTGAAGTAGCTGCAATTGCTTACATTTTCTCCCACTTTATCTTAATACACTAGTTATAATAGAAAAAATAATAGATTGAATTTATTAAACATCTAGTCCTATTCTAGTCCACGCTCTTTTTTAAAAATTGAAGTATAGTTGACATACGATATTTTATTAGTTTCAGTTATATAGCAGTGATTTGACATTATCAGATATTCACCACAATAAGTCTGATTAAACTTTTTGAATTTACCATCTATGCTAGTCCCTGCTCTTTACCTATAGTAACTATTAAAGCCTCACCTCAATCCTGTAAGGTACATGATATTATTATTTCTGCTTTACAGGGCTAATAATTAGAAGAAGGAGGTACAGAAGGATTATTAATATAGCTTATAAGACGTGGGGCCAGGATTCAGAATAAAGCAATTTGATGTGAATGTCAGCTCTCTCTACCACCATATTATACCAAAATGTTATTTTTTTAAAGATTTTATTTATTTATTTGACAGAGAGAGAGGGAGAAAGTAGAGGGAGAAGGAGAAGCAGACCCCCTGCTGAGCAGGGTGCCCCACGTGGGACTTGATCCTGGGACCCTGGAATCATGACCTGAGCCGAAGGCAAACACTTAACCAATGTAGCCACTGAGGCGCTCCAGCCAAAATGTTACATTTTTTTTTTAAAGGACTGCAGAATTGTTGGCTCTTTGAGAGTGCTGAGCTGTATTATTTTTCTTCTTGACCACAGTTTGCCTCTTACTGTCATTGTCGGTTACATTTGGACTTAATTTTTCCTTTTTATCTAAATCTTATTATTTATTTCCTGTGTCAGGTGAACCTGGTACATACAGGTTTTTTGTTTTTGTTTTTTTTTTTATAATTTTTTTATTATGTTATGTTAATCACCATACAGTATATCCTTAGTTTTTGATGCAATGTTCCATGATGCATTGTTTGAGTATAACACCCAGTGCACCATGTAATACGTGCCCTCCTTACTACCCATCACCGGCCTACAGGTTTAATATTTACTGTGTTTGTGGTTGTAGTTTTAGAGAGTGTTTTTCCTTCATCATAGTGATTCCGTTTTCTTTACCCCAGATTTTTCAGTTTGGAGCATTTGTAGAAATTTGGAGGTTTAGAAGACTCATCTCCAGTAGCCAGGACTCGTCAGTATATAAACTTCAATGAGTTATTTTCCCCTCCTTTACTTTAGAAGAACTTTAAGGAGTGGTGGAAGGTGGTTGTGGTTTTTTCCCCCCTAAGGCTGTCAGTAGCTCTTCAGTAGTTTTCCCCTAAACCAAAACACAAAATTTCCTGCTCTTGACCTCCTCAAAGTGTAGTTTTTTTTTACAGTGCCTGTTTTACAGATAAATTGTTTTTTTTTGAAAGAGAGCAAATATGTTTCTTTTCACAAAATAGTATTGAAAATGTTGAATTCTAGTGTGTTTAGAGAAAGAATACTTTTGTAAACTTTTTGTTATTTTGGATGCATTGTGTACTTTATTAGGTGCCAATCAAGGAAATTATATATTTTGGTTCATCAATGCATAATTTAAAGATCTATGAAATTACATATTCCTGTACTAATAATTATACAATAATTATACACTAACATGATACTCTTTAAATACACCCAGTGTTTAATATTTATGGCAAAGGAGAAAATCTTTTTATTGGTCATACAAATAATAGCTAAGTTCCTGAATATGAAATATGAGAAATATAAAGTATGTTTTTCCTTCTAAACTACTTGGTAATATGAAGTGTATACATTCAGACAGATACATGTATGTAAAGCATTATAAGGGTTGAAGCATAGTAGAATGGATTTAAGGCTAAAAGTAAGTTTGCTCTGACAATAAGATAATTGCAAAATTAAAACCCATTGAAAATTAGTAAGTGGTCTTATATCTCTCTTTAGCAATGAAGATAATGAGTTTGTATGTGTGTGAGGCCAGATTGTTGAAGGTTGTAGAGAATAGCTTGGATAGTAGGTAAGCTGACACTTGTCTTTCTGGCACAGTGTATAATAGGTGTTTGAACAGATAGAGATCAAATTAATCCCAGATTAATCCTGTTTTTCTAAGGTCATACCTCCCCTTTAAATTTACCCTCTTCTTTCCTAAAGGGGCATGGAAATAATTTCTGGCTGTTTTTCAATTTTCTACTTTTTTCCCCCTGGAAAACAGAGTGTGTGGTGACACTGAGCTTCTCTAAGGGAACTTTGTTGACCATGGAATACGAGAGTATTACAATCTTTGGTTTGTCTTGAGGCAGTGCACTGACTAACAGTATGCTCTGAAATCAATGCTTAGTTTTAGATCCTGGCTCTTCTTTGCACGCTATGTAATTTTGAGCAATCCCCTTAAGTTTCCTCTTAAGTGGAAGTAATGATGCTGTCTACTTCATAGTGACAGATTAAATTATGTA
The DNA here is from genome assembly GCF_017311325.1 of Ursus maritimus. Classification (NCBI taxonomy): domain Eukaryota; kingdom Metazoa; phylum Chordata; class Mammalia; order Carnivora; family Ursidae; genus Ursus; species Ursus maritimus. Next base: position 4,424,070 of record NW_024426008.1, read on the forward strand.
AAATCCTTAGCATAGTGCTTCTCACACTTTCAGTGCGTAGTAAATGTTAGTTATTTTGATTACTACCACCGTCATATATTTATAGTTTTCAACTTAGTTTTCTTAAGTTTAACTGCCCTTTAATATGAGTAAAACTGTGGCAACTAAGGAGATGGAGGGGAACATCCCTTAGTCTGGATCTTGACACTACGTTTCCTATCTTGAGGAGGCCAAATACTGTGTTCTATCAGAATAACCTTTGACAAAAACCATGATGAAATAACCAAAACGACAGCAAAACAACAATGACCCAATACAAGCAAATTTCAATTTATGGTCAAATTAGTACAACCTCTATTCAGTGATTATTCTCTACATGTAATTAATGATTTGGAAAACTTTAATCTGAAATGTATTCTGTAATTGTACCTTTTTCTTAACTGGTTACATTTTTATTATTTCAGAATGATGATATTGAAACGGATATTAACAAACTAAAACCCCAGCAGGAACCCGGACGAACGATAGAAGAACTTAAAATGTATGAACACCTTTTCCCTGAGCTTGTTGATGATTTTCAGGTATAAATATAGAAAATACAGCATCTTAATTGATTTTAAGAAACAGTTCTTTTTTCTTTTCCCCTCTTCCTTAGGCCTGTAACCACTGTTTTTCTTCTGCTTTTTATTTCTAAAACATGAACATAGTATTGCCTTTCTGGGTGACATTGGACAGTTACTTTAGCATTCTGAGCTGTAAACTACTTACCTGTAAAATGAGAGGGCTAGCTTATTACATTTTTGGACTAGCTTTTTACATTTTTCAACACTTGGGCTCATTGCTTTAATTGGCATAGTTTTTTACTCTTTCTAAAAAATAATTTTTAAAATGGCATTTTAAAATCTTATGTTGAAGTCGTCTATCAGTTCCATCCAACTAAAAGGGGAGGTGGGAGCTGAGAAAGTGCTAAATTAAAACTGAAGTCACTGCTCGTTGGATTGTTTTTCCTGACAGTCACCATATAACTGGGGAATTTGGAGCAAGGGGAGGACGACTTGAAATCTTTTTATCTGAGTTGGTTCACAGGGAGAGTGACTTCTTGTTAACATTTCTTACCCACATTTATTTACCAGAATGTGCTTACTTAGTGTGGGTTACACAGCAAGTAAACCTGAGTTTCTTATTCTCACTCAGCTGCTCCCTTATGGTGGGTCTTTGAACAAGTCCTTAAAGTTGCCTAGGATCTTAAACGGTAAAATAAAGCATTCGAACCAGATAATGTCAGATTATCTCAAATGTATTTATTCAGATTTATTCAGCTCTTACTGCAGGCCCCCATGCCTCCCAAATCCATACATTTAATTCCTAGTTGCTTAAAGAAAAAGACTTTAATGTAAGGTTATATGTGAGAAATTAAAAAAAGGAAGTACAGTTGACCCTTGAAAAACATGGGGGTTAGGGGTGCCAACCTCCCAATAGAGTAAAAAAATGCATGTATAACTTTTGACTCCCCCAAAACTTACTTAATAGCCTACTGTTTACTGAAATCCTTACCAATAATATAAGCAGTTGATTAACACATTTTGTGTGCTATATGTATTATATATTGTATTCATACAGAAAAGTAGGCTAAGGAAAAGAAAACAGTATTAAGGAAATCATAAAGAAGTGAACTGTACTGTATGTATCAGAAAAAAATCCGTGTGTGAGCAGACCCATGCAGTCACACCTTGTTGCTCAAGGGTGAGCTGGGCTGTGCTTGCTAGCTAATGTTTATACTTCACAGTTCTCATTTTTCAGGGTTCTCTGGGAATTTAGGAGCCTTGGATGCACTAGGAGCCCCAGCAGGTTTGCCCTTCCTCCCCCTTCCCCAATTCCTCCCCCTTCCCCAGTTCAGATTGGGGGGATGTTGGAGGGTACTCTGAAATCAGGGGAACTAGAAGGAAGACAGGGATAAAGGAGAGCACTATTTGTCAAAAAGAGAAAAAGAATGCAGGAGGAGGCATTTGGGAAAGGATACAGGGTGATTTTCTCCCACTGAACCTACCAGAAGTGTCTGGCTACTCTTTCAGCACCTTTGTGCCCAGCTAAGAACTCAAAATAGAACCCTGGAGATAATAAATACTGCTAACTCAATGCAGAAAAATATTGTGGAAGGGATTAATTATTATCTGAAGAAGTCACCTACTCTCTCCTCTCTGTGTGTATAAGAGCTATATAACATGATTAAAACTGGTAAGAGTTTTATGGACGGCACTGGAGGAGATAATGCTTAGTGAAATAAGTCAAGCAGAGAAAGACAACTATCATATGATTTCTCTCATCTATGGAACATAAGAACTAGAATGATCAGTAGGGGAAGAAAGGGATAAAGAAAGGGGGGGTAATCAGAAGGGGGAATGAAACATGAGAGACTATGGACTATGAGAAACAAACTGAGGGCTACAGAGGGGAGGGGGGTGGGGGAATGGGATAGACTGGTGATGGGTAGTAAGGAGGGCACATATTGCATGGTGCACTGGGTGTTATACACAACTAATGAATCATCGAGCCTTACATCGAAAACCGGGGATGTACTGTATGGTGACTAACATAATATAATAAAAAATCATTATTAATAAAAAAAAAAAACTGGTAAGAGTTTTGATGTGGGCATAAAGAAAAATTTTTTAATGGGTGTCAAGGCCAGGATTTTTTTTTTTTTTAAAGATTTTATTTATTTATTTGACAGAGATAGAGACAGCCAGCGAGAGAGGGAACACAATCAGGGAGAGTGGGAGAGGAAGAAGCAGGCTCCTAGCGGAGGAGCCTGATGTGGGGCTCGATCCCATAATGCCGGGATCACGCCCTGAGCCGCAGGCAGACGCTTAACCGCTGTGCCACTCAGGCGCCCCAAGGCCAGGATTTTTGTTCTCATTCTTTCGCAGGCCACTTCTTCTTTCTTGTAGGCTGTGATGGTGAGTTCTTGTATGTTTGCCTGTTAATTCATCACCTGAAACAGGCTACACTTGATGGTTTCCTCTGGGCACCTACCAGCTGGCCAGCTTGTTCTTTAGTTTAGCTGCTCATGTGAGAGCAGTTTCCTACTTTTGGTCTGACTTGGCCAGGGTCAGATAGTAAAGACAGGTTTGTCGGAGTGCAAGTGCTCTGAAAAGTCTCCCCAAGTGAGTCACTCCTTTTTATTATGTTTAAGGAAAAGAAGCCGCTTCAGATATTTCAGATAACATGTATTTATTAATGTGTCTTCTCTATTTTGTCATAAAGTTTAATGTAGAACAGCTGTATTTCTGTAGCATGTGTTATGGAGAATAGCACATTATCTTTTATTTACATAACTGGAAAATCATTTCTAAAGTAGTTGTGTTGGCACTTGACTGTCTTTCTCATTTTTAAATTAGAGGAATGCATTGTTCAAATACTTTAATCTCTATTTTTTTTTTTTTTTAAAGATTTTATTCATTTATGTGACAGAGAGACAGCCAGCGAGAGAGGGAACACAGCAGGGGGAGTGGGAGAGGAAGAAGCAGGCTCCTAGCGGAGGAGCCTGATGTGGGGCTCGATCCCAGAACGCCGGGATCACGCCCTGAGCCGAAGGCAGACGCTTTAACGACTGCGCCACCCAGGCGCCCCTAATCTCTATTTTTTGAAGTGTGTGTTGGAACTATAAGCAGGAGTATTTAAGTTATATATATATATATACACACACACATATATATATAGTTTTTTAAAAAGATTTTATGTATTTATTCATGAGAGACACAGAGAGAGGCAGAGGGAGAAGCAGGCTCCCGCCGAGCAGGGAGCCCGATGTGGGACGCGATTCCAGGACCCTGGGATCATGACCTGAGCCAAAGGCAGACATTCAACCGACAGAGCCACCCAAGTGCCCTAAGTGATATATTTTTGAGAATTAAAGATATTGGTTGGTTCCAGATGAGAAGTATTTGAAAGTATTTTTTCAGCCATCATCTTACCAAATACTGGCAGATAATGACATATTAAACATAAATGAAATTAATTTTGATTATGACTTTTTCCATTTGGATTTGCATGTCATTTTTATATCAACCATGGAGCTTAAAATTACTTGATGTGTGTGTTGGGATTCTGAACACTACCCGCTTTGTTTCCAGATGTGTTAAGGCTACTGTTCAGTGGCCAGATGGAGGGAAATTGAATGCATTTGAAGGCAATATATAGAATTGTTAATTATCAACAGACTTTTTGAAGGATCTTACTATGCTTTTAAAACTATAATTATTTATTCATAGTGACAATTACAGTTTTATTTGCTTTTGTTAATAGCAGAATATTGGAAGTGTCAAAATTTTGAATTTTCACAGCTCTTTTTTCATATGCCTGTGGTCCATGATGACAGTTACCATATGGACTGTTGTTTTTCTTTTTTTCCTCTTTTTATTTTGGTTTTAAATTTTTATTAAAGTTATGTATGAACAGAGTTTAAGAGTTACATAGTTTTACATAGTTTAATCAGGAAGAACTGGGTCCCCTTCCCACTTGATGTTTCCTGGAGTCACTTTTAGCATGTTTTTGAAGTTGAAATCCTCACGTATCTGAATGGTAGGCTTCCAGTGCCATCTCTTGATTTTCTTGCTTTTTTTTTTTTTTTTTTCAATTGTCATGGTAAGGTAGGCATCCAGTAATTCAGTCTTCTTTTCCAGGATGTATATTTTTAAGTTAAAAGTTTCCCTCCAATTACTGTTTTAGCTGTATCACATGTTTTAATATTTAGTATTTTCATTATCTTTGTTTTGAAACTTGATTTCATTATGATTTTTTCTTTGATTCATTGGTAGTGTCAGAGTTGGCTTTTTGATTTCCAATTTTGTATTTATCTTTTTAGTGATTTCTAGCATTTTGTAGCAGGGAGTCCAATGTGGGGCTCAATCTTGGGACCCTGAGATCATGACCTGAGCCTAAGGCACACGCTTAACTGAGCCACCCAGGTGCCCCCAAAGGACATTCTTTATGATTAGAATCTTTTGAAATTTTTGACGCTTATTTTATAGCATGGAATTTGGTCAGCTTTTGTTACTGTTACTTGTATCCTTGGAGAGTACTCTTCTGCAACTGTCAGGCACAGTTACATGTTTTCCCATTGGGATAAGATTGCTCATCATGTTGAGAAGATCTTTTCTGTCCTAGATTTTTATTGCAGTGCTATCAGTTACTGTGAAAAATGTGTTAAAATGTTCTCACTGTGATTGCAAGCGTGTCTCCTCCTTTTTATAGGTCAGTTTTTGTTATGTATTTTTTTTTTAAGATTTTTATTTATTTATTTTGACAGAGAGACAGCCAGCGAGAGAGGGAACACAAGCAGGGGGAGTGGGAGAGGAAGAAGCAGGCTCCTAGCGGAGGAGCCTGATGTGGGGCTCGATCCCAGAACGCTGGGATCATGCCCTGAGCTGAAGGCAGATGCTTAACAACCGCACCACCCAGGCGCCCCTGTTATGTATTTTTGAGGCTAGTTATTTATTGCATATAAATGTGAATTGATTTCTGTTCCTTCTGAAATGAACTTTTTTTAAAAAAGATTATTTTATTTTAGAGAGACAGAGCAAGTAGGGGGTGGGGGAGAGGAAGAGGGAGAAGGAGAATCCCAGGCAGACTCCCTGCTGAGTGTGGAGCCCAATGCAGGCAGGGCTCTATCCCAGGACCCTAAGGTCATGACCTGAGCCAAAATCAAGAGTCTGACGCTTAACCAACTGAACCACCCATGCATCCCTGAAATGAACTTTTTATTTTTATTTTTTTAAAGATTTTATTTATTTATTTGACAGAGAGAGAGAGACAGCCAGCGAGAGAGGGAACACAAGCAGGGGGAGTGGGAGAGGAAGAAGCAGGCTCCCAGCAGGGAGCCCAATGCAGGGATGATCCCAAGACTCTGGGATCACGCCCTGAGCCGAAGGCAGACGCTTAACGACTGAGCCACCCAGGTGCCCCCTGAAATGAACTTTTAATAGTTATGAAGTTACTTGATGCTGTAAAGTTGCTTATCTCTAAGAATTTAAGGCAAAAAAGTTAAAAAAAAATTAGTGTAGCTAAATTAACTTTGGTGACTTGCCTGGTGTCTTTTATTTTTACTTTATTTTATTTTTGAGAGAGGGAGGGAGAGAATCTTGAGCAGGCTCCTTGCCCAGTGCAGGCTCAGTCCCACAACTCTGAGATCACGACCTGTGCTGAAATCAGGAGTCAGATGCTCAACCTACCAGGCCAGTCAGGTGCCCCTTGCCTGGTATCTTTTTAAATCTTTTTACTTTCAACTTTTTGATATCCTTAGATGTGTATCTTTTTAAACAGTATATAGTTGGATTTTAAAAAATCAAGTCTTAGTCTTTACCATTTAACTGAAGCATTTAGTTCATTTACATATAATTATTACTGTATTTGGATTTGTATTTATAAGATCTTGTTTTGTGTTTTCAGTTGTTTCATCTCCATATCTTTGTCTTTTTTTTTTTTTTTTGGCTTTCATTTGGGTTGACTTTTTTTTCCACTTTTTCACCCTTATTTGTTTGAAAGCTATACAGTCTTGTTATTTTTTATTTTAATCAACTTTGTTGAGGTATAATTTACAGACAATAAACTGCATTCTTCTGACGTGGAAGTTTGAGTATTGACATATTTACAGAAATTCTAGCTACTCTTGATGTTGTAACATACATTTTTATTATTCTGATGTTAATGGGAACCTTTCTTCTTTCTTTTAATTATAAAAGGAAACTTGGAATACTTTAAGTATAATCACCTCCCAAACCAATATACACACTTTTAATTTATGTTTTAAGTCTAGCTTAAAAAAAAAAATCCATATGATGGTACTGCTTTGTGTTTTACATTCAGTGTTAAAGACTTACATTTTTACTACTTTTTTGTTTTTTACTTCTTGTTTCTTAGACCTTCAGTCTGACTCACTTTCCTTCCGCTAGAATTAATGTCTTTTAGTGTCAGTCCCTCTCTCTCTTTTGGTCTGAAAGTGTATTTACTTTGTAGTCATTCCTGAAAGTTAGTTTCTCTGGCTAATTTTTAAAAATTAGCTTTATTGAATTACAATTTACATGCAGTAAATCATTCTTCTTTAAGTTCAGTGAGTTTTGGCAAATTCATACAACTGTGCAACTCCCAACCCAGTCAAGATACAGAATTATTCCTGTCACTTCAGGTGTCTCCCTGGGCCCCTGTGTCTGTGTTTTCAGTCTCCTCACTTGCCCAGGTAACGGCTGATCTGCTGTCTGTCACTGTAGGTTAATTTTGCCTGTTCTGGAACTTCTCCTAACTGGAATCTATGTGAATGTACTTTGTGTAAGGCCTCTATGCTCGTCCTAGGGTTTTGAGATTCACTGATGTTATTGCATGTATCGTTGGCTCTTGCCTGATTGCTGAGTAGTATTTCATTGTATGGATGTACCACAATTTCTTTATCTGCTCGCTTGATGAATACTGGAATGTTTGCAGTTTGGGGCTGCTGTGAGTAAAATCCATACTAGCATCTATGTAAAAAGCTTTTTGTGGAAATTTGCCTTCATTTCTCTTGGGTAAATACCTGTGAGTGAAATTGCTGTGTAGTATGTATGGGAAGTGTATATTTTTGCTTAATAATACAGTGTTTCTGGTGACTTTCAAGGTAATTTCTTTAGTTCATGCACCATAGTTTGCCAGTAGTGTTGACTAAGGGCGGGTATTCTTTTCTAAATCTTGTTTGGGATTCACTGTCTTTTGGAATCTGAGTTTTTTCCTCTTAGGGCTTGGGAAAACTCATCTCTACTCCAGATACTGCCTTTTTCTCTTTCCTTCTCTCTTTTCTTTTGGCATTACTTATTGGATGTAGACTTTTTTACTCTCTTCCCTATCTTTTAACTCTTTTTCATGCTTTCCTTTTCTCTCTATGCTGCATTCAACTAAATTCATTCAAGCAGTCTGCCAGTTCTGTAATTTAATTTTTGGCTCTTTCTGATTGGTCATTACAAACATCCATTAGGCATTCAAACTTGTTTTATTTTGGTTTTAGAAGGTTTTAAAGAAAACCTGTTTCATTGCTCTTAAAGTTCTTGTTTCTTGTCTTTGAACATATTACATATAGCCATTTAATTAGTCTTATAATTTTAGTGTCTGAAATTCTTGCAGGTCTTTTTCTACATCTGTTTTGGTTCCTTCTCTTCTAGTTGCTTAATTTTTGTTTTAGTTGAGTTTTGTTTTTGTTTTTGTTTTTTGTTTTCCTATGAGCTGATTATTTTCTTTATAATTCTGTTTGTGGAGCTAATATAGACAAGCACTCTTATAGGTTACGTTCCTCCTTGAGGGTTTTTGAACCACTCAGATAATGTGAATTCCAGCTGCAGTCTGTGTGATGTGACGACAGACTTTGGTACCAATTTATGAGTAGTGATGTTTTTTACTCTCTTAGTGCTAAGGTTTGAGACTGTTGGTTTTCTTTTCTCTTTATTTCATGGTGGGGACATTTCTAGGCGATTTATATCACAGGTTTCGCTCTCTGGGGTTTCATCTTTATGGAAGGAGGCTCTTTTGGTAGACTCCCCACCTTATGCAGAACCTTATGCAGGTTCTGGGATAGTCTCCTACTCTTTATACTCTAAGATACAAAAACCTAAACCCCAGGTCACCTGGTTTAGCACATGTTTTCCAAGTGAAAGCTACCTTCAGTCTTACCACTTTGGGATCCCAACTTCATTACTATTTGCTCTTTATTTTTGCTGTTTTATCCACATGTTGTATTTAAAATATTTTAATATCTTATCTGACAATTGTGAAGAATTCCTGTGGGTTGATACCTAGCTCACCATGTTTCCCACGGCAGAATTTTTTTTTTTTTATTTTAGAATTACAGGGTCACATTTTAATTCCTGAATTTTACAGTTCAGCATTAAAATCACCACATGTATACAAATGGTATAAAACAAGCACAGTGGTACTTTTAATACAAAATAAACATCCGTTTTATGAAAAAACTATCTTTCGTATCTACACAGGCAGCCCACGTTTTCCAAACAATAGTCAAAGTTAAATTAACTACAAAGTTCTCCAGAACAGGGAAAACTGCTTCAGTTTAAGTTCTTTCAGGAAAAATGGGCCCATAACACATATTACAAGGGTGATCTGAAGATTGTAGCTGGAATTACTATTTTTAGTTTTTTTTCCCAATGCATGAAATTGTCATTTGAGGGGATGTTCTCAATTCAGCATGATCTCAGATCATAGATGAGCAGACTAACATCAAAATATTTACAGTTAACTTACTGTTCTAAAAATAAAACCTCTTAACTCTTTGCCTCAACTTACTATTTTAAATTCATTTATGTACATGGAATGTGCTTACACTCTTTTAAAAAAGAAGCTTCCATATTACACTCTTGTTTGTTTATGGGAAAGCTTCATCTGCTGCATACTGACTTTGATACTGAAGTAACTTTGTGGATCAAAGTGGCATCTAGATATTAAGTGCCATTTAATTCAGCACTATTGTTTGTATGCTAGTCTTTATAAATCAACAGAGTTTTTCCCCTTCAACAGCTGTAATGCAGAGCCACCTACCTATTCCCTCCTTTGTGCCTCCACTGTCTGCTTGGGTTAGAGGTGGTACAGGGGCTGAGAGTGAATCGTTTTTGAGTCCCTAGTTGTTTTTTTTTTTAATAATTATTATATTATGTTAGTCACCATACAGTACATCTCTAGTTTTTGATGTAAAGTTCCGTGATACAGTGGGTATTTAAGGAATGAATCACAAAGGAAAAGATTCTTGATTTTCACGACATAATGTGTGTAAAAGAAGTTAAAGAAAATTAAAAGATGAAGTGCAAATTCAGAAAAATATTTGTAAAAAATGGATTAGAGGATTAGTGTGTGTGTGTGTGTCTGTGTCTGTGTCTGTGTGTATATATATATTTGTAATGTAGAAATTTATACAATAAAATAAGAAAAACCCTGTATTCCAAGAACAGATAAGTTAACCTGTGAAGAATTAAACCAGTTAACAGATGTATAGAAATTTTTTTGCTTTTCTCATAGAGAAATTCAAATTAAAATAGCATCAGACGATACCTCTTACCTACCATTTTTGAGAAAATGTTTTAAAACTATAGTACCTAATGCTGGCAAGGAAGAGGAGCAGTTGAAATAGATAATCTCATACCCAGTTACTGAGAATAAGCATTAAGATAAGTATTGTTGGAGAGTATTTGGACAATTTGTATTAAACATTAAAATTGATTATAGTGTCTGACCCTGTAATTCCATGTCAGTGGTTAGGAAATCATCCTAAACAAAGAAAAATTTTATGCAAAGAAAAAATTTTATGTTCATTACAGAATTCTTTATAATAGCAAAATTTTGTAAGTGGCTTAATTAATTTTGTAAGTGGCTTAACTATACACTTTGATCCTGTGTTTAAATCCTTCTCTGTTGTATAAAGGATTTAATCCCAACTGTGGAATAAAGGTTAAATCGATTGTGGTATATTTCTTTGGTAGAGTCTTACATAGACAAAAAAAATATCTCTATAAGTATAAAAATAGAAGGTTACTTGACCTGTCAGCAGCATCCTTTTCTTAAACTTGGCTTCTAGGACATTTTTCTTCGCTGGTGTTTGTCTTTCCAGACTGGCTTTTCCTTCTCCATCTCCTCTTCTGTTTTATCTTGATTTCCTCAGGCCCTGTAGATTGATTGTAGTGCCTCAGCGTTCAGTCTTGTCTCTTCTCTTTAGTTCTTTCCATTGATGATTTCCAGTCTCATGGTTTGGAATAATACCTGTCTGCTAATGACTCCCAAGTATTTCTCTTCTGGATGGATATTTCTTCTCAATTCTAGACTCATATGTCTAATTGCCTACTTTAATAGCTCACATTTAATCTTTCAGAGCTAAACTGATGCTTTTCATTTATTTAGGCAAACACTTTGGCGCCATGTGTGAGAGACACCTGTCTGTACCTTCTGTCCTGCATCTGGTCTTTTACAGTATCATGGCAGTTCTGGCTTACGGTGCATTTAGAATCCAACCCCTTCTTACCAACTTTCCTAGACTCTGAATTGGTCCCCTGCTTCTACTCTTCTCTCCTCAGTCCTCAGAAGGACATTAGAGCAGTCGTTCTCAACTGGGATGATTTTGTCTCCAGGGAATATATGACAATGTCTGGAGACATTTTTGGTGATCACAAATGGGTGGGGATGCTACTGTTCAGAGGAGAGGCCAGGGATGCTTCCAGATGTCCTACAGTACGCAAGACAGTGTTGCCCATCTTGCTACCCCTGACACCTGAAATATAGAACCAAAACCCAACAAAAAAGAAATACATAAACACACACACACACACACACACACATACATAATTTCAAATTTTTATTTAAATTCTTGTTAGTTAACATATAGGGTAAAATTGGTTTCATATATAGAATTTAGTGACTGATGACTTACCTATAACAGCCAGTGCTCATCACAAGTGCCCTTCTTAATGCCCACCTCCCTCTATTAACCCACAGTTTGTTCTCTGTAGTTAAGAGTCTCTTATGGTTTGCCTGCCTCTCTCTATATTTAGATTAAATGTCTTAACCCCTATGGTTAAGAAACCCTGTACTCCCAAGTGGTTAAGAAACAAGGTGCTTACAGGTTCTATTTTGTTTTTGTTTTTTTGTTTTTTTTCCTAAACATAAGTCATCTCATGGCACTCCTCTTCCCCAAACCCTCTATTGGCTCCCAGTGTCATTCAGAGTAAAACCCAAAATTCTTAAAATAGCCTGCAAAGCCCTACAGTATCTGGTCCTCTTTAAAATCTTGGAATTCATCTTGCTCATTTCTGTGCCAGCCATCCTAACCCCCTTGCTGTTCTCTGCATACACCAGACATTCTTTTACTCTGAGTCCTGTGCATGGCAGTCCTTTCTGCCTTTGCTTTTATGTCATCTTCTCAGTGAGTCTTCAGTAATCCATGGGATTTAAAATTGTAAATTTAAATGTAAATTTAAAATTGTAGCCCGTCTTACCTCCCCTTGGCGCTCCCAATCCACAATACCCCCTTTCCCCTCTTTAACACTTTAGCCTACTCACGTTCCATAAAATACATTTATATCATTTTTTAAAAAGATCTATTTATTTATTTTAGAGAGGGGAGAGAGAGAGCACGTGAGCAGGGGGAGGGGCAGAAGGAGAGGGAGAGAATCCTCAAGCAGACTCCCTGCCAAGCCCAGAGCCTGATGGGGTGGGGGACTCGATCTCAGGACCCTGAGATCATGACCTGAGCTGAAATCAAGAGTGCATGCTTAACCGACTCAGCTACTCAGGCACGCCTATGTCATGTTTATTGCTTGTTGTGTTGACAGTCCTCTCCCTTCCTTCCATAGAAGAATGTAAGCTGCAAGAGGGAAGAGGTTTTTGTTTCTATTTTTGTTTTTAAGCTGATGGTACCTAAGTGCCTGAAACATTGCTTGTCACAAAACAGACACCCTAATTGTTGAATTAATGAATAACAATTCATTTGTGTTTCCTTTAATAGGAGTCTGGATGCTTTTAATGTCTTTCTGCTTCTGTAAAATTTCCCATATTTCTCTTATATGTATGCATTATTTTTATAATAGAAAAAGTAAAATAAGTGTGATGAATTTTGTGGCTGAATATTTTGTGTTTTATTAGTGAAATTAAAATGTACCCTGTTTTATCCATTTTTATAATTTTCAAATGTTAGGTTTCTGAAGCAGCATATTCAAGAATATAGTTTTAGTTTTGTTAATACATTTTAATATTTACAGATAAAAGATTAAACGTATTTTTTTTTTTTTATTTTCAAAGGACTATGATTTAATCTCCAAAGAACCAAAGCCTTTTGTATTTGAGGGAAAAGTACGTGGTCCTATCGTTGTTCCTACTGCGGGAGAGGAAGCATCTGGGAATCCAGGCAATTTAAAAAAAGGAGTTGTAAGGAAGGCAAATGTGTCTCCTAAAGGAGATGAAGGTGATAGGAAACCTTCCTGTATGGATCTGGCGAAAGAAGATACGAAAGATAATGACAGAACATCACAACAGCAGTTAGGTGATCAAAACAGAACTATTTCTTCGGCCCAGGGCTTAAACAATGATATTGTGAAGGCCTTGGACCGAATTACATTGCAGAATATCCCTTCTCAGACAGCCCCAGGTTTTACTGCAGGAGCCAAGAAGGACTACAGTCTCCCTCTCACTGTCCTCACGTGCACTAAAGCTTGTCCACACATGGCCACTTGTGGAAATGTTCTGTTTGAGGGAAGAACAGTTCAGCTAGGGAAGCTTTGTTGTACTGGAGTTGAAACTGAGGATGATGAAGATACAGAGTCTACTTCATCAGTGGAGCAAGGGTCAGTGGAAGTCTCTGACGGACCCACACTCCACGACTCAGATCTCTATATTGAGATAGTGAAAAGTACAAAGTCTGTCCCAGAATATTCAGAAGTGGCTTATCCGGATTATTTTGGTCACATTCCACCTCCATTCAAAGAGCCTATTTTAGAAAGACCTTATGGTGTACAAAGGTGAGTTTCAGGTTTCTTCTTTCTCTTAAGCAAGACCATTATCGAAATACGGATATTTAGGAAGAAAAGTGCTCTGAATTAAAGTTACTGTAATTTTTTATCCTGCTTTGGAAATTTGCACTTATTTGCAATTATCCTTGTGGGTTAACTTTATTTTCTCAGCTCATTACTTATTCAGATGAAGCCAGCGTAATAAACCTGAGCATTGGACAATTTAGAAATTTTGTATTTAGATGGCATCCGAATATATAGATTATTTACTAATCTTTGAATAAATATTAGTAGTAATATGCTAATTTAGTAATTTGATTATAATTTGAACTGGATTTAGATACATGATTTTAAAAACAGAAATGTAGACAGTATTATTTTGTTGCAAAAACTGAAATTGGAAATACTCAGTATGAAAATTTGGGATTCATAAAAACAGTAACTAAAGTTATTAAATCTTGCCAATTAATTTTAGAAATAACAAATACTATTAACTTTACCATCTAGTAATATTTGATGTATAAGTACATCTTTGGTGCAACTTGACTATTTCCAGTGATTATGTTTAGGGTTTTGTGATGATGGCTTACTAGTGCCTAATCTCTATGCTCTTGTTATGAGTATAGTATGTAATGATAAAGGAGGACACTACTGTGGGCATTTGATTTTTCTTGGACTATAGGCTTTTTTAAAGCAACAGTTGTACCTTATTAATTTTTTTATATTTAGTGTATAGTATAAATTAATCATTTTTACTTAGCAACTTAGCGTATGTTTAATTCTACTAGTTGGCTCCTTGACCCACAGGTGTGGAATTACATACAATATAGCATCAGAACAGGGTACTCACTTTGCTGGGAAGGGTATGTAGGAGTGGGCGTGTGCTCTGGCATCTGCTGGTTACATCACACACTGCACTGTCCAGAGAGAGCTGACCTCTTGGAGTGCTAGAATAGCCTTCAGAAGGCATAGGTGAAGCTCTGACTAGGAGGAAATACTCTGCAGTGATGGGTTGCCATCTTTCAGAATGACGTATATGCACTAAATTAGAAACATTCACATGGTTCTGGATCCCCAAAAGAAAGCACGTGTAAGTCTCATACCAGAAGGTGGTGACAGGGACCTTCCTACCCGTAGCTCGCAGTGTCCCACTGGGGGACTTGATGATTTCTGTCCCCTTTCCTCTGAGCTCTGCAGGGTTAGTAGTCCTGGTTTCCAAAGTGGATATAGTCTTTCCATGGGGGACATAGTAAGGGTACAACTTCACTACAAGCTGTGGTTGCCAATGGGTTACTTTAGATTTTTGTGTCTAGGACCAGCAGGCAGAAGTAGGCTCTACCATCTTGACCCATATCAGCTAAAGGAGGTAAGATTGCTTGTACACTATGGCAGCAGGTTGAATATGCGTGGAACTCAAGTGATCCAGTCATTTTAAGCATGAGCAGGCATGTGACAGCCACCCTGGAATGAGATGATATGATTGCCAGGGGCTCAGACCTCTCTAAGTTTGGGTCACTTAATCCAAGACTTGTAGGGGTGGAGCTGAGGGAGAGGGGGATTTAGATTGATGTTGGAGGATAGAGATGAGGAGTTGTAACCCTGAGAACAGTTGCAGTGTTGGGGACAGAGTTCGTCCTGCTCACATTTGTCTTCTCAGGTTCTCCTTAGGAGATGCCCACAGGAACTGTGGGGGAACTGCGTTTGTTCCTTCAGGTGACACTGATTTGAGACTAGAAGAACGAATGCACGTAGCAAGCATACTTGAACCAGTGGGTTTGACTTCATCAGCGTGATGAGTCAGTGTGGTGTGTCCTGGCAGGACAGGGCACTCTGAAAAGCAAGTCAGAGTGTTTAAATTCTAGACTTGGCTCTCCCACTGATTCTGTGTGTGTATGTTTGAGTGAAATAACTTAATTTCTCGAGATACCAATTTTCTTTTCAAACTATGGATTGATGCCCATTAGTAACCTGTATTAAAGGAGAAAACAATAGTGTGTCACGTGTAATACAGCAAAATATTAATTTCATAAACTTTTGTTTCAGGGATGTGTGTGTGTGCACGTGCATGCACTCAGAGCAGTAATTTTTTTTAGAGAGAGAGTGTGCTCAGGAGGAGGGGCAGAGGGAGAGGGAGAGAGAGAATCTCAAGCAGACTCCCCGCTGAGCATAGAGCCCAACATAGGGCTTGATCCCATAACCCTGAGATCTTGACCTGAGCCAAAATCAAGAGTTGGACACTTAACTGACTAGCCACCTAGATGGCCCATCAGGACAGTGATTTTTTTTTTTTTTAAGATTTTATTTATTTATTTGACAGAGAGAGACAGCCAGCGAGAGAGGGAACACAAGCAGGGGGAGTGGGAGAGGAAGAAGCAGGCTCTTAGCAGAGGAGCCTGATGTGGGGCTCGATCCCAGAACGCCGGGATCATGCCCTGAGCCGAAGGCAGACGCTTAACGACTGTGCCATCCAGGCTCCCCAGGACAGTGATTTCTAAAATGTATTTCTAGTAGGCCATGATCAGAAAAGTTTGATTGTCATTCACCTTGGTCGTGGTTAGCAAACTATGGCCTGTTGTGTCAAATACAGCTCCCTACTGCCTGTTTATGTTCAGCCCACAAGCTTAAGAGTGGTTTTACATGTTCAAGTGGTTCAAAAAAATCCAAAAAAACATTTTGTGAGACATGAAAATTATGACATTCATATTTGTGTTTATAAATAAAGGTTTTTTGGAGCACAGCCATTCCTGTTTATGTGTGATCTACGACTGTTTTGGTGCCACCATGGCAGAGCTGAATGGTTTGTCATAGAGACCATGTGGCTTGCAAAGCCTAAAATATTTACTCTTTGGTCCTTAAAGGAAAAGTTCACTTGACCCCTGTAGCTAGATAGGCTGAAGTCTTTTCCTGGTTCTGTATGTTTGATAAAATATCCAACATGGGCCAGGTAGTAAATATTTCTTAGTACTCAGAAATGCTGCCTTTTTGGAAATACTGCATTGAGGATGTTGTTTCTAGTTTGCTTATCTTATTTGCCTAGTCTTCTGCAACTTAGTTTTTGAGCAAATGATAAACATTTTGTAAATTATTTGCCAACTTTTTAGCCCAGCCTCTGTTCGAATGCAGTAAAATTGTAAATGAATAGTGTCCAAATTAATAAAGATTTACTATTTGATCATTTTAAGAAAAGAGGGAGCATTAGACTTCTTAAAATTACTCAGTGAAAATATCTTTTTGTTATTTCAAATTTCTGCTTTATGATTATCACTGATCTTTTAGTTATTAATCTTTTTTAAATAATGCAGCAAATGAATAAAACGTCATTAAAAATTTCTTCACCTCATATGGAAGGGGAAAAACGTATTATAAGCTTCATATCTCAATGTAGGTAGTACTTTAACCCTTAAAGAATTTTTTTTACTGTAATCACATACTGATAATTACTTGAATCCATATTTTTGGTTTAAGTTGGCTTACAAGTTAAAGTGAAACTCATCTCTTGTAGTTTAAAGTATGCTTAGCATTTTTGGCTGCATTTTTCCTGTTTTCATGTTCTCTAAAATTAGAGCATGAGAAAAAGTAGAAAGAAGGAAAGGTCACTCTTTGCCCCATTCCCCAGAGGTGGTAACTTTTAGCATTTTGATTTTACCTTCCATTATTTTTCTGTATGTTTTAGAATTGTCTATCTGTATTTTATAATAAAATATAATTCATATTGCCTTGTTTTAAAAAGCATTTAAGACATTGTGCCAGAATATGACAAAGAAATAGCGAGTCTTAATCACAGAAATATGTTCAACCTTTCTTAAAATAAAAGAAACGCAAATTAAAATGTACTGAGATACCATGTCCCACATATCAAATTGCCAAAATCTAGAAGTTTGAGAGCACACTATTAACGAGGCTGTGGAGGAACAGGCTCCCTTATACATTGATAATGTATATTTCCTTTGACACAATTTCTTTTGACACATTAATCCCACATCTGAGAATTTATAATTTATATGCATGATATATATACACATATAATTTGCACATCTGTGAAATGGTGTTCAAAGTTTTTCGTTACGATGTTGTGGCCTTCAGTCAGACTAGTTAAATACATTGTGGTGTATCTTTTCTGTGAATACTGTGCAGTGATTAAAGAACTAGGCACTGGTGGAAGGAGCTATAAGATGCTTGCGGAGGGAAAGTAATATAAGTAGTTAACCGGATGGTGGGAGGATATGGGTTGTGTTGAGAGTCTCCATCTTAGACTTTATGTAGCGTATGATTTTTGCTCCATGTCAATATATTACCTGTTCAGAAATTTAAAATTAAAAAGTAGGTGAAAGAATTGTGGCAAAAGCAAAATAAGGAAAGCAAAACCCCGAATTTCTTTATATTAAGTTTAGAATGGCTTAGGGGAAACTAAGTACTTCTGGAATGGAGACAATAGTGGAAATCTTAGTAGGAGCAACAGTAGCAGATAACTTTTATTGAGTGTTTTTTATGGGCCAGAGAACTAAGTAATCACTTTTTATGCAGTGTATATGTGTATATAAAGTATGCCATTTCATAGGATATTGGCTGTGTGAGGAAATTGCTGGTCTTCCTCTTATTTTACACAAGACTGTGCTGAAGCTTAGGGTGTTTGAGCAGCTTATCCAAGGTTGTATACGCTGTTAGTAAATGGCAGAGCCAAGAGTCAAACTCTGGTCTAGGTCATGAGCCTGTCCTGTTCGTGTAGTGATGGTGTATGTGTGGTTAAAACCATACTGTCTCTAAAGAAGATTATCTTCTGTGGATTCTCAGGGCGTCCTTAGGTAATGAACAACATTTCCCATAATATCCGTATATTAAATGTAGCACTGGGATGTATTAAATTGTTTCTTGTAAGGCTGTTCTGTATTGGTTAAACCTAACTAACAAAGGACAGTTTTGCTGTTTCTGCATATCGTATGACCTTCTGGGTATTTACTGTTCAGACTGCCCTGCAGAAATTATCTTCTGGCCCAGGCCTTTGATAGATACTGAATGTCAGTAGGTTTGAGGTTACAGTCCCTGAGGGTAGCTGGAAAATAATTATGGTTTCGTTTGGACTGGAGAGTGGTATATTTTAATAGGCAGGTTAGGTAAAGGAAGGAAGGGTTGATATTTTATGAAAGTTGTGCTGCTTTACACAAATCCATATATGAGTAAAGGACTGGTTTTCCTTTTTATTAATGAGGGCTGATGGCAGATCAAATATTTCTCTCAAGTGTAATTTTAGGTCTAGTTTAATATACATGGGCCACTGTGTCCCCTAAAATACAGTGTGAGGTTGAAAACCAGTGGCTCGTAGGCCATATTAACTTGCACATGATTTTGGCTTCACTTGCAGACTGGTTTTTGTTTGTTTTGTTTTTACTGATTGCCAACATTTAAAATTTGGGAGATACCCCATAGAAATCCAAGTTTCTGATGTTTCTTGAAAAATTGGTGTGACAACCTTAGCCTCTGGTTCCTACCTGGCAGTGATCAGTTTGTTTTTGAGACAGAGGCTGTGCTCTGCAGTTTTCCACATCGCCACCGGGTCAGCTCACACATACCTGCCCGCCCCACGGCTATCTGTGCTGTTCTGACCCTCTCTTATTTTATGGAACTTTGCTGTAGAACTGAACTGTTGTATCAGCCTGTTAATAACATTTTCCTTAAAAAACAAAAAAAACTCCTCAGACTTTTGTTAAGTATTAATTTTTGCACATTTGTGGTATGTATCAACCTTATTTAATAAATTATCCTGACAAGTGTGGATGTATTTAGTCTTTCACCCATACTTGAATATTCACTTTTTTTTTTTTTTTTAGCATATCTGAATATATGTGAGTGCGATCTCTTTTGTTGAAGATCTGGGTGGTATAAATTTTGAACTTGTCTGTTATTGTAATCCATACCTTTTTAAAAGGTGGTTTCTTTGGAAAGAATTTGACATTTGAAAGTTATGATATTGAACCTAACTCAAGGATTTATATCATAATCCTTTGCTACTGGGTTTGGTTTTTTTTTTTGTTTTTTTTTTTGATAGACTGCTTATCAGTGATGAGTTATTTTTTGTAGAATGAAACTAAAAATAAATTTAGAGTTGTACATTCTTAATTTTTTCCTGTATTTATCACACTTTTTAATGTTTTCCTGATAAAATTTTTAGTTCATCAGAATAGATTCTTATTCTGAAGTTATACTGTGATATTATTAGATATATTTCTAAACTATATGAGAGTTAATACTCCATAATCACAAAGAAGTATCTTTGTGTAGGAGACTAGTTTCACATCTACCTGAAGTTAAGGAGGCTTTCAGTGTTCAGTGTATTCTTAAGATTTTATTAATACCATTTTGGCAAATTTTCCCACTCTGCTGTATCAATAAATCAATAGACCACAGTTGTAATCTGCATTACCAATCTTTAGCTGAAACAGACAAACCTGAAATTTAAATCATTTCGTATAATTGGCTTCCTCTTTAAGAGTAAGTGCTAAAATGACAAGTGATACTGTGCCTATAAACACCAGCAGGCATCCTCCCACCAAGCCCTTTGTGGCCAGTCTACCTGGAGTTCCAGGCACCTGGCTTTATGATCCGGATTTGTTCTGGTTTGGTTACAGTTTGGTGCCACTTTAAGTGATTGTTGTATTCCTTGGCTTAATTACTGACAGGGAAGATTGTGGGATTTGTGTGTGGCTCACTCTTCTAGGACAGTGGCAGGGATTTTAGGAATTTTTCGGTTAGTTGGTGTCCATTTTGTTGGACTGATTCAGGGGAGATCGGGCCTAGAGAATCCTGGAGATTCAGGGTTCACACTATGCTTCCTGACACAGGTGTTTACCTCCCCTCCACATTTCCTCTCCAGCCACAGAAGAGAGCACAGGTTCTGCGGAATGTGTAAGCTGTTTGCCAGTTGCATTTTAGCTAAATTCCAGCAAGGGTGGGTTTAAAAAATTTCCTTTGTATATATAATTTCTGGCTTTTTAGATCTTTACTGCTATTATTATGTATGTAAAATTATTTGCTTAAGGGCTAGAGAGTGGCTTCATATTTCTATGTAGAAAGTCATAATATACATTTAAGATTTTTTTTTTAAGCTATTGAACTTGTAGCTGTATTCTACATGGTTATTTTCTAGAATTCAGACTTTAAAAATACCGATTTTTGTCTTGTTATGTATTGATAATCTTTTGTATGTACAAAATATATAGAGGAATGATCATTTTTATTTTAAGGAAGCTTTGTCATTTTATACTTTTTTCATTGAAAACTTATTTTGGAGAAAGTTGTGCCTTGGCATATAATAATTAATTTTGGTGGTCACACTTCTCTTTTATGATTTCAGGACAAAAATTGCTCAAGATATTGAGAGGTTAATACATCAGAGTGATATCATAGATCGAGTGGTATATGACTTAGATAGCCCAAAGTAAGTCTGTTGTTGCTGTTATTGCTTTTACTTTTATTAGTTTGATTTGTACTCTCGAGTTTCAGTGTTGCTTGTAAAAAAGTATAGCTAACTCCCACCTGGTTTGCCCTTACTCCGTTTTCATCTTTTAGCAGGGATGTAATGGTAACGTAATAGTTAATCATGCTAAATTGAATATATCACAGGCTTTTGTTTGTTCACAAGTAGACTTTTAATGGGCTTAATAAGGGAAAGGTCACAAACTAATACTGTGTTTTTAAAAATCTGAAATTACCTCCATTGGAGAGAGTGGAAATTTCACGTGAAAGCCTGCAGTTTTGTCCTGTAATATTGAGCCTTCATTTCCTTGGGACAACAAATTACCATCCCTTTTAGAAGGAATATGTGCTTGCCAATTTCTCCATAGTCCCTGCTGTTCTTTCCCGTCTTACTGCTTATGATGTGCATTGGTCCTTTTGATTACTTTCCTGACCTTTGAGGCCATTTGTTCATGATGCTTCCGGTGCTGGTGTTATTTACAATTATCAATTGTATCATCACATTTTAGGGTTTAAATATAAGTAAATAAATGAAAATTAGAAATGATGAATGTGACTATTTTCCTCCTCAGAGGAGAAATTTAATTATCCCTCAATGGGTTTCCCCTTCCATCAACATTCTAATATTTTTGGGGAAATTTCACATCTTGCTGGTCTTTCTGGAGGAAATAAAACACCTTTTAAAGATCTTTGTCAGAGAAATAAGGGTAAAACAGTATCAAAGCTAATGACTGAATTTGGAATAATCTTAAAAATGGAAACCGAATCTACTTGTTCAAAATATCTTAGTTATTTTAATGGTTATAATTCTGTGTCAGACAGATCAGGCAGATGTGATAAAAAGAGAAACTCAGGAGCCCTGATTATAGCATGCAGATCAGTGCTGTTTCTGACTGAAATGACTTTGGCAAAAGTCATTGAGCTTCTTGGAGTCTTAGTTTTCCCCTATTGGAATGTTAGCTTCAGAAGAGCAAGAATTTGTGTATAATCAGGGAAACAGACAGACATACAACTAAAACTGAATCTGGTACCTAGTAGGCACTCAGTAAATAGTTACTGAGGTAGTGACTATGTAAAGTGAAGATAATACCTTCACCTTTTGGGCACTAATTACGTAAGACAGTATCTGTTATCTAATACAGTCCTGTACATTTCATATTTTCACCTGAGAACTACATAGTTTAATTAGAATTATTGCTACTCAATACAGGTCATGTGCCTTTTTAAAAATACATCTGGTCTTTTTATATGATTATTAGTATTAGGAATGACATTTATTCAGTGAGGCAAAATTTCTTATTTGTGATTAACATTCACTATAAATGTGGGAACACATCTCTACTTGTAGTTATAATTTTTAAATCTATAAATGTTAGCCAGAGTTTGTGTTTTGTTTGTGTTGGTTATATTTTTTAGTTTAAAAATAATGAGGAGGGTGAAGTGGCCATAGTGGTATATTTTTAATTTGTAGTGTAGTTTTATTTATCTTTTGATCACCTATTTACATGCAATGTGTTTTATCATACTTACTTTAAAAATTTTATTTAGTTACACTATTCCAGAAGAAGGAGATATTTTGAAGTTTAACTCCAAATTTGAATCTGGGAATCTGCGCAAAGTAATTCAAATTAGAAAGTAAGTCATTTAAAATTTTCTCATTTTGTCTGTACACAGATATTTTCCTAATTTTCATCAGATTTCTTTATTTTCTATTTCCAGAAATGAATATGATCTTATTTTGAACTCAGATATAAATAGCAATCATTATCACCAGTGGTTTTACTTTGAAGTCAGTGGAATGCGACCGGGTGTTGCTTACAGGTTTAACATCATTAACTGTGAAAAGTCCAACAGTCAATTTAATTATGGTAAGTCATGTTTTGTTCCCCTAATTTTAGAAAGTATGCAGTCATCATAACTGAAGGACATAAGTTTTTTTTTAATTATTGATATGTTTAAAAAAGGTTCATTGTTCTTTTGTTTTCTCTAGTTCTCAAAATTCAGATACTTATGCAAAATTTGGAATAAACTGAGATTTGCTTTGTTGGTGAAAAACCCTTTAAAATGTAATGAGTATCTTTGATTTCATCCAAATTAAATACAACTAAAGATTTGTTACTTATGTTGCATAAAATCTAGTTTTTAATGTCAGTTCATCTAGAAGAGAATTATATAAATTATATAAAATAATTTTTTAAAATTTTTAATAGTTTCATACAAATGTGATAGAAGTTGCAGAAAGGTCTCATGTTCTCTTCACGGAGTTTCCTCAAGTGGTTATGTCTTCCAGAGTCAGGAGTTGACTTTGGTGCAGTGTGGGTGCAGAGTTTCATGCCATTTTATTACATTTGTAAATCCTTGAATCAGTCACCACAGTCAAGATACAGAATACTTCTATCACCACACAGCCTTGTGCCACTCCTTTATTGGTCACCTTTCAGTAAGATGTTAGCAGCAGTTTTCCGCAAATTTTAAAATCTAGTTAAGGAGGTTTCCTTCTATTACTATGTGCTGAGTTGTTTTTTTTTTTTTTTAAATCATGAGTGGGTGTTGAACTTTGTCATATGCTTTGTCTGCATCAGTTGGTCTGATCATGTGATTTTCTTCTTCTTTAGACTGTTAATATGGTATCTTACATTGATTGAGTTTTGGATATTGAACCGGCCTTTTTTTATCCATGGAATAAAATCCACTCGGTCATTGTGCATAATTGCTACCATTTTGTTAAGAATTTTTGCATTTATATTCAGGAGGGATATCAAGTTATAGTTTTCTTTTTTCTTTTTGTATTATATTTCATTTTGGTATCGTGGTAATACCTCATAAAATGGGTTGGGAAATGTTCCCTCCTCTTGTTTTTCTGGAAGAGCTTGTGTAGATTTGGTGTTAATTCTTAAACATTTGGTAGAATTCTCTAGTGAAATCATCTGGGTCTGGAAGGATTTCTTTTTTGATAGTCTTTGAATTACAAACTAAAATTTTTAAATAGTTTTAGGGCTCTTCGAATTATTTCATCTCGAGCGAGATGTGGTGTGTGGTAGCTTGCGCTTTTTAGGAATTGATTCATTTCTTCTAAGTTGTCAAATGTGTGTAAAGATTTGGTCACAGTATTCCCTTACCAACCTTTTGAGATCTGCAGTGTCTGTTGTGACACCCCCTGTTTCATTCCTGATAATAATAATTTCTGTTTTCTGTTTTGTTTTGTCAGTCCTGCTAGAAGCGTGTCAATCTTATTGACCTTTTCTAAGAACCTTTTCTAAGAACCTTTTCTAAGAACCAGCTTTTAGTTTCATTGTTTTTCTTTCTCATGAGAGTTTTTAAAAACTCTAGTGTTGTACCAGCAAAAATATCAAAGTTGTTAAAAGTGTGAATATGGTGATGCTTTTTAAGGGGCATTTCTGAAAATTATAACTTTCAAGAGTTGAAGATGTTGTACTCAGTTGTCATTATTTTCATGGAAAATAGGAAATTTTATACTCTAGATGATTACATGTGTGGGATAAAAGCTTTAGTCAGATTCACTAATTTAATGCAATAATTATAGGAGATTAGGTAGGGTAATATCTGGTTTAGTTGTAAACATTTTTTAAAGTTTTTAAATGTTTTAAGTAATCTAATTTTAAATAATCCATTTTAAATATGTATATTTTGACTGAGGAGTCAGTGGTTATATTTTGCATGAAGAGTGATTTGAATATTCTTGATACAAATCTATTTCACACTTTTTATTTTTGGGATTTGGGGGCATAACTAGTAATCATTGAATGTCACATTTCTTAGAAAAATTTATTTTTGACCTTAAACCTTCATATAATTTAAAAAAATTACCTTATTTGAAACTCATTCAGAATATTACAACAATTAAAGAATCTCATGTTTTCCCTATTTAACTTGTAAGTATTATGCTAACATAATATTTTAGAGGAGATAAGGACAACCAATCCAATTAAATGGAATTATGTTTTTATTTTGGATGTTCCTTAAGAGTATATAAATATAAAAAAGGCTTTCTGTTCCTGAAATGATAATATAATTTTCAAAATTGTAGAGCCATAGGTAGATGACGTCTTTACTAACTATGCTTATTCACTTTTATAAAATAGTACTCGCTTACAGGGGTGCCTGGGAGGCTCAGTTGGTTAAGTGGCAGACTTGATTTTGGCTCAGGTCATGATCTCAGGGTCCTCAGCCCCACATTGGACTCTGCATTCAGCGGGGTATCTGCTTGAAATTCTTCCTCTCCCTTTCCCCCTATTTGTGCATGCTTTCTCTCTCTCAAAAATAAACAAACAAACAAAATTAAAACCTTACATTTTGGAGCAGCTCTCTATTTTTTTTTAATATTTAAAAATTTTTTTCTATTTTTTTAAAAAACCTATACCTCCATGTGATACATAAAAAAAAAAAAATCTCTTCCTTTAGTGTCAGTTTAAATTTAAAGTAAATAAAATTCTATAACTGAAACCAAATCAAAGCAGTGGGACAGATGGCTGCTTTATTTTAAAATTTCCCCTTCTCCTAAGCACTTACCCTTTGGGTATTCTTGTGTGTTTGTCATACTTTCCAAACTCAACCTTGTAGGGAATTTGGGTAATAGAGTGGTGTTAAGAAAATTAAAACCATCAACAATGCATCATCCAGAGATAATCACTTTAATATTGTTGTTTTCTTCTAGCCTTTTTAAAAATAAGGCAATATATGATTTGTACATACACACAGTTAGGTGTTTATTTTAAAAAATAGGCTTGTAACCCATGCAGTTTCATAGTCTGTATGTTAACCATTAAAGTAACACTTCTTCTGGTCATTAAATATTCCTCTGAAACAGAGCTTAAATGGACGTCCTACAGAGCTACTATAACTTATCCAAATCTTTCTTTGTTGTACATTTAAGTTTCTGATAATTTTCTATTTTAAATAATGGTGAGATCACCATTATTGTACAAAATATTTGTGTGTGTGATTATTTAGTTACAATTTCACAAAAGTGGAATATCTTTGTCTGCCAGCTGTAAATATTTTTTTTCTGATTATCAACCAATGGATCTTTTTTTTTTTTTTTTTTTTTAAGATTTATGTCTTAGAGAGTGGGAGAGAGAGAGAGAGAACACACACATGCAGTGGGGAGAGTCATAGGGAGAGGAAGAGAGAGTCCTAAGCAGACTCCCTACTGAGTGCGGAGCCTGGTGTGGGGCTTGATCTCATGACCTCGAGATGATGATGTGAACCAAAATCAAAAGTGGGAATCTTGGAACCGAGTGAGCTGGCCAGCTGCCCTAAATAGTGGATCTTTATGTGGGAAATTTGGTAAATTAAAAACCATGTAGAGAAGAATCTGTAGGAAGAGGAGAAAATCCATTGTTTAGTGTTTTGTTATCTATCCTCAAACTTACATTCACATAACTTTAAAATTAAATTTTATCCTTTTGTAGATTGGTTTTACAATATGAAAATGCACTCAAAACTATTTTTACTGCACAATATTTTGTAAAAAATATCCCCATGCCATTCAGTATTTCCAGCGACATCATTACTAATGTTTATATAATTTTCTATTGAGTAATGTACAATGATTATTTTAATGATAACAGCTTGAGAATTTAGGTTTTCAGCATTTCAAAATTATAAGCTGTGCTACGGTTGATATCCTTAATTATTTTGTGTGTGTGTGTTTCTGATTATTGCTTTGCCA
Source organism: Ursus maritimus (assembly GCF_017311325.1). Lineage (NCBI taxonomy): Eukaryota > Metazoa > Chordata > Mammalia > Carnivora > Ursidae > Ursus > Ursus maritimus. The sequence goes on from NW_024426008.1 coordinate 4,450,731, forward strand.
CCAATTCCTCCAAGTAGAATTTCTCAGAGAAAATGAACATAGGTTGCTGAAGACTAGGGAAAAGGGGTACTTCTTGTGCTGGTAGGAGCGTTAAGTTAGTTCAGCCTTTTTCAAGTGCACTTGATAATATGCTTTCAGTGTTTATATTTAACTTAATCCATCTAGGATTTATCTTGGTATATTCTGTGAATTTGGGATCTCACTTAATTCTGTTGTTAGTAGTTAAGCAGCTACAACTGAACCCGTTCTTTCTCCAAAGAGTTTTAAAATGTTGATAAATTGAATTATTTCTCAAATATTTCCATTTATAACTCATTTGCAACTCTGTTCCTGGCCCTCTAGTAAAAGAAGGGGACGAAACATTGCTTAGAAGACATTGTATGTGGTTGCTCTGTGGGAGCTCTTACAGAAAAATGGTGTGGTTAGTAAAAACAGTTTGGAAGCTGGTTGGTAAGATATCACTATTACTTGCACCTAGTTCCTGAAATTTTGGATCTAGGTTGAATTATTCTGACCTCGTAGTCATGTTAAATATTTGTCCCCTTTAGTTTGAAATACCACAGTTCTCAGAAGCTATGGACTAGCATTTGTTTGGGGGCTGTTTGTTGCTTTAGTACCACTTGATTTTCATTATCCTGACCTTCCTGTCCAGTGTGATATCACTGTTGTGTAGCTGACTGTATAGCACGGCTAACACCCTGTAGTCTTTTTCAACAACAGTTTTAAGAATTTTTTTCTACCTATTTTTCCAGAGTGGTTTATTCTAAATATTATTCAAATAGTTTTTTCAAGTGCCAAAAAATTTCCATTGTGTGAAACTTGTAGAATAATCTGAGAGAAATTGATTTTTTTTTTGACAAACTGAATTTTTAATTACGTCTCACTGCTTAGGAACATGGTGTATAGATTTGTTTATTCATTTTTTATGCCCTCAGCCAAGGTTTTTAGTTTTCTTGTTGTAAGTTCTGTTCATTTCTGTTTACTTTTAAGTATTTTATATATTTTTTTGGTTTCTCTTATGAAAGAGTGCTCCTTGTTTTCAGGCTTGTTATTACTTATAATTAAGAAGGCTGTCAAGTTTTATATGTTCACTTGAAAATCAACCTCCTTACCGAACTTTCCTACTAGTTTTCATAGTTTCTCAATTGAAACTGTGGAAATCATGGTAGGTCCCTAGAATTTTTCCTTGCCCATAGTTACATTGTGTATCTTTCATTGTTTCATAATATTAGATATAACTATGAGAATGTTTAAAGTAAAAAGGAGACATTGGGCATCCTTTTTTTTTTTTACTTTAATGTGAATTTTCTTAGTATTTACATTAAATACATTAGCTCTTCTTTTGAGTACAGATTCTTTCTCGTAGTAGAGAATTTCTATTTTTACTGAGTTTTAAAAATCAAAAGTATTTTATTTTTGCGTTTATTAGTATGATATATGCTATGAGCTGTTAATGTGCTGTACTTATGTTCTCAAATCATCCTTGGGTTTCAGAAGTAAATTCACTTTGCCATGTAAATTAATATTTTAATGTACATGTATTTTTGATTTGTTAGTATTTTTTTTTTTAAGATTCTATTTATTTATTTGACAGAGAGAGAGAGACAGCCAGCGAGAGAGGGAACACAAGCAGGGGGAGTGGGAGAGGAAGAAGCAGGCTCATAGTGGAGGAGCCTGACGTGGGGCTCGATCCCGCAACGCCAGGATCACGCCCTGAGCCGAAGGCAGACGCTTAACCGCTGTGCCACCCAGGCACCCCCGATTTGTTAGTATTTTGTTTAAAAGCTTTTTATATCACTGGTCATAAGTTAGGCAAGTCAGTTTCCTTTTTGGAGGGCTGTCTTTATCCAGTTTTGGAAGCAAGCCGATGCTAACTTTGAACACTTAAATGGAAAAACTTTTATTCCCCACCCTGTGTTCTAGAGCAATTTAAATAGCATTTACATGTCTTCATGAAATTTGGAAAGAATGCACCTCTAGAACTATCTGATTGTCCCCTTTTGGATGGGAGAAGGAACGTCTGGATAACTTTTTCAGATATCTGTGACTTAGTCTAGTTTTCTATTTCTTTTTTTTAAGATTTTATTTATTTATTAGAGAGTGCAAGCATGAGCCAGGGGGGAGGGACAGAGGGAGAAGGCAGAGCAGACTCTCCGCCGAGCAGGGAGCCCCATATGGGGCTTGATTCCAGGACCCCAGGATCATGACCTGAGCTGAAAGCAGACCGACCTGAGCCACCCAGCTGCCCCTAGCTTTCTATTACTTATTGTGGCATTCTTGATAATTTATATTATATACATGACATTTAAATTTTCAAAATTCACTAGAAATCATATAGATGTCTATATGATGTCTGCAGTATGTGTGCTTGCTTGTTACTCTTGCTTATTTCCCTTTCGTGTGTGTGCTTGAAACATAATTTATTATATTAAAAACCTAGCTCTTGGTTTTATTCATTATTTCCTTTAAAAGGTTCTTATTTATTAATTTTTCTCTTTTCCACCCTGCAGTTTGATTTTTTCTTCTTTTTAACTTTCAGTTTGTTTACCTAAATTTATTTTTGTTTGATGACCAAGCATTTGCTCTTGATTATAACTTACTTCTGTATCCCCTTCCCCTCTAGATTTTACTATTAAGACTCCTTGTTATTTTGTAGATTGCCTCTAATTGTATGTAGTGTTGCTATTCTTTTTGATCCAAGAATTATTTAGGAAAACATTTGTTATAGTCCTAGTTGGTTAGATTATTTTGATTAAAATTTTTCTCATTACTTTCAAGCTCTAATGCATTTTGTTCACATACATACAAAATCTATGATTTGGAATAACTTTTTATGGCTTAATATCTGGTCAGTTTTTGATTTCATGGGCACTTGGAAAATAATATATATTCTCTGCTGGCAACAGTTTAATATACATAGTTAGTTTAGTGTTATAAGTTCATTTATTCAGTTTTCTATGTCCTTATTTATTTTTTACCTTCTCTTTCTGCCTAAGACTTAAAAAAATTGTCTTTCAGTTCTGTTGTGTTTCTGTCAATCCCTCATTTACAAAAACATATTTTTTTCTACTTAAGCAGTATTATTTGGCACATAGTTTATAACTTTTCTATATTCCTTTTGTATGTACTGTTTAATGGTGTAAAGTAATAGCCATGCTTCAGTATCGTTGGCCTTGAATTCTATTTTTATGTTGTTTTGGTTTAAATTTGCCTGATACATCTTTGGATATTGTTTCTTATAAATAGAGGTTGATTTTGTTATTTGAGCCTTGTCTTTAACATGATTTTAACTTATTTTTAAAATTCTTTTTATAATTGACATGTTTGGTTTTTTAATGCTTTCTATTTTTGTACTTTATTATCTTGTATTCTTTAAGGGACTTCAGGGTGTAGTGGAACACTTCTTTTAGCTGTGGAAATCCAAAATATGTATATAAAAAAATAGAGCATGAGGCATATTGTGCATTGGATTCTTCTTAGTCCTGCTCCATCTGCCTTAAGTTTACTAGAGATTCTTCCCAAATTCTGACAAGAAGTGATCTCTTACGAATTCTTTTCATTTCCATGTATTTGTAAGTATTTAATAGGAAGTTGGTTATAGCTGTGAAATGAGCTTTTAGGTAGATGCAGTTTTTTAAGTGAAGCTCTATCATTAGTTTTTTTGTTTGTACAACATAAAGGAAATCTTGGTTTGTCTTAACATCAATAGAAGAAGGAAGGAACTAGTATTTTAGTAAACTGAAATTCAGCATTTTAAGAAATTGCAACTAGCTATGTAGTTAATGTTACTGTCGTTAGATTCATTTGACTTCACTTCAGGGATTGTACTGATGATTAACAATATTTGCAGTGGAAACTTGTTCAGCCAGAAGGATTTGTTTAATTGCCATAGATGATTGACATTGGAGATAATAGTAATTAGTTTTAATTGTTTTTTTTTTTAAAGATTTTATTTATTAATTTGACAGAGAGAAACAGCCAGCGAGAGAGGGAACACAAGCAGGGGGAGTGGGAGAGGAAGAAGCAGGCTCATAGCAGAGGAGCCTGATGTGGGGCTCGATCCCATAACGCCAGGATCACGCCCTGAGCCGAAGGCAGACGCTTAACGACTGCACCACCGAAGCGCCCCTGTTTTTCTTTTTTTGATTGGGACATTCGGGTTGCGGGAGTATTTAAGTGTTCGGTTCTAGAAAATATGTCCAAAGATGTCTTTTTCTTTGGCAATGCCCCCAAAAGGGGCAGAATTACTATTGCTTTTGTTTCTCAAATTGCCCTTTTCTTGGGAATTTTTTAGGTGATTATAGTAAATAGTTTTCTCACAGGTGAATTATCTTATTTGTGACTTTTTGAGAATTTCTGTCACTATATAATCTGTTATCTTTTGTAATCTAGTTCTCTCTCACCCTCCCCCCCATTACTTGAAAGGGGTTTGCTCAAATTACCACTAGATGGCAGTCTTGCATTTTAGTAACTTGGAGCTTTCATCTGTAGCTCCTTCCCTGGTGCTTTTGCACTCCATTTCTCTAGCTCCCACTACCCCCCCCCCAATATCTCCCTGATACATGAGGATTTTTAACCACCTTCTTATATAAACTGAGTGTGTGGAACCAGGCAACAGAATAGAATTTTGGAGTCTAGTCTGTAGCATTCCCACCTAGCCCACGTTAGTTAATTCCATACTTGGAAGTTGAGCTGAGCTATCTATTGACTAAGGAAGCTTTCCCTGATTCCTCAGGCTGGATTAGTCCCCTCGATAAATGTTCCTTGTAATTTTTTCCTTTGGGGTGCTCATAACAGTTTTATATTGTTTATGTGTGTGGCTGATTAATCCTTTTCCTGTCCCCCCCCACCACTTGTTTATAAATTCCACATAGTCAGGAACAGTGTCACTATTGCTGACCACTGTGCTTACAGTATGGCATTTAATGGATGATTTGTTGAGTGAATGAGGCAATGGATGGATGAACTATGAAGAAGATCCTATTAGGAATGTAAAATGAACATGCACAAAATATATGTCAAGATGATTCTAGTTTGGGGTGCCTGGGTCACTCAGTCAGGCGGCCAACTCTTGATTTTGGCTCAGGTCATGATCTCATGGTCCTGGGATTGAGCCCCACATCAGGCTCCCTGCTCAATGGGGAGTCTGCTTGAGGATTCGCTCTCTCCCTCTCCTTCTGCCCCCCCACCCCAACGCACTCTCCCTCTCTTCTCGCTTTCTAAAATAAAAAAAATCTTCAAAAAAAGAAGGTTCTATTTCAATTTATGATCAACTTTTTCTAAATGTTTTGAAATAATTTCAAATATATAGAAAAGTTGCACCCTTAATGCAGATGTTGAGGATTGGAAATGATGTTTCATTACCCTAGAATACTTTTAGTATATTTTCTACAAATAGTGGCATTTTTTATATAACCACCAACATCAGGAAATTATAATTAATATGTGAACCATCTCTAATCCATAGGCCCCTCATTTGAGTTTCATCTGTTTTCTCAATAATGTGCTTAATAAAGCAAGAGGATTCAGCTCAAGCCATGTGTATTTAGTTGTCAGGTGTCAAGTGTCTAAACTCTTTTAGTCAGGAATAGTTTTGCAGGTTTTAACATTAATGACCTGACATTTTTGAAAATTATAGCACTCTTATTCTGAATGGTTCTCAGTTTGGAGTTGTCTCATGTTCCTCGTCACTCAATTCAAGTTAGGTGTCTTTGGCAGGAATATTACAGAAGTGATGTTGTACTCTGGTGACACAGGATTTTGTTTGTCCCATTACTGATAATAAGCATTTTATCACTTGATTAAGTTTGAGTCGGTCAGGCTTTTCCATTGTAAAGTTACCCTTTTTCTTTTTGTAATTAATAAGTATTTTAGGTCGAAGTACTTTGAAACTATGTAAATATCTTTTTCCTCATCAAACTTTTCCTAGGTGAATATCAGTCCAGAATTGGTTTCCTGTTTTACTCGATGGGTTGTGACTTGTTTCTGTCATTATTTATTTTGATGCTCAAATTGCCTAAGATTTGGACAGGGGGATCCCTTTTGTAATGGCTTCTGTGTCGTTTTGTTATATCCCTATCATTCATTATGGGCGTCCTTGCTTTTTGGCACATGGTGCTCAAAGCTCATCTTGCCTTTCCCTGCCCCAGCCTGGTGTCGATAATTTCTTGGAAGAGCCCTGGTTTGTTTTAGTGGCGAATGGTATTTAAAAACCAAGGTCTGTGTGCACAGTACACACATTGTTATTGGACTTCTCAGTAGACAGAGCTGAGGACTGTATGTTTGTATATACAAATATTTATACAGAAATTTTCATTTGTAGTAGTTTCTCCGTGTATGTATACATTTATGTTTGTGTGTATGTGTTATGTGCACATACGCATGCATCCCCACACAATCTCCATGAGGTCACACTTATACACCTTTAATTCCACGGACACTAGTCTAGTTTTTTCTCTATATTTATAATGTCCTTCTCCAACATGGAGAATTTGGGCTTCCATTATCCTTAATATATATATTTACTTAGTGATCAATTCCAGTGTATGTTAAAATCCTTCTGATGCCCTCCTCACCTCATTCAGGGTCTGACACCCAAGTCAGCTTTTCTTCCCACCCCCCTGCAAGTGCGGCCTCCCTGTTTGTTTGTGTTCATTTTGTTTTGTTTTGTTTTCTAGTTTTATTACACGGCGAGCAGTTTTGTTTGTAGTGTTGCTCTTTTATGGAACTTCTGACATTTCCTTTTGATCTAATATATGATCAGTTTTTGTGACTATTTCACGTGCTCTTAGAAGAAGGTATATTATATATATTCTGTATTATCAGGATATTGTGTTCAACATCTGTATATAAGATTTGCCTTATGGTCTTTAAATCTTCTATACACATATTCTTCATTCTTGTTCATTTGGTCTGTCATGTACTGAGAGTGATGTGTCTGTCTACTGTCAATAGTATGTTTCTGTTTTCTCTTATCTCCTATAGTTTCTGCTTTACATAGGAGATTGGTCTTACCTGGTACATAGGTGCTGGGTATTATTATACTTCACAGTGAATGGTCACTTTATAAAGTTCCTTCTTTGTCCCATTTAATATTTTTTGGCCTGTAATCTACTTTGATCTCAGTATTTCAACCCCTACTTTGTTTCTGTTTGCCTAGTGTGTCTTTGCCCATTTTTATATTTACAGGTAATTTAACTAAAAAAATTTGGGGTATTGCATCTTCTAGTAATGCTGAAAATATGGGGTATGTGTGGTTTTATTTGTGCTACTTGTTGAATTTATTTATTTACTTTTTGGTGGTGAGAATGTGTGTAGAGATTCGGATTTAAGTGTCTACCATAACCCTCCAGACCAACTCTATGATCTGTTTTTAGTGTAAATCTCTGCTGTAATTCTAGCCATATTAGAAGCATGTATTTTTTTCTCTATAGAGTTACTGAGTCCAGATAATATATGCAGGTTGTGATAGGTGCCTTTAGGTTATTCTCCATTTTTTTTTAAGATTTTATTTATTTATTTGACAGAGAGACAGCCAGCGAGAGAGGGAACACAAGCAGGGGGAGTGGGAGAGGAAGAAGCAGGCTCATAGCGGAAGAGCCTGATGTGGGGCTCGATCGCATAACGCCGGAATCACGCCCTGAGCCGAAGGCAGACGCTTAACCGCTGTGCCACCCAGGCGCCCCGGTTATTCTCCATTTTAAACTTTACTTGTCCCCCTTCTCTGTTAAATGAGGGTATTAGCTTCAACTTGAAAATTTCACGAATTTGTGATTCGTAGTACATTTTATGATTAGGGCCTAAAGCACATTGTCTTTTTTTGCATCTGGCTTGTTACTGAGCATCTACTCCATACAGCTTGGGCCTTTACTTAGCTGTTATTAGAAGCCGGTGCCACTGGATGTTGGCTTCATTGTGGCAATTTAATATTTCGATTGTCTGTATTCAAGTGACAAGATTGACCATTCTTAGCATATTTTTATGCATATAAAGGTTTATCCTGTGGCTAATGACAACAATTACAGTCGAAATGTCAGGTTGAATAGATTGTTTATTCAGTCTGAGTTACCTCATTTGATTGATTCTTACCAGGGCTACCTCTTTGGTTCAAATGGTTTTTATTATAGTCAGAATTTTCAAATATCACTCCTTCCACTGTGACTAGAATTAACTATCACTTAAAAAGTACTATAAGAATACATTGTCTTTTGTAAAATTAGAACACTTAGGATAAATCTAACGTGCCCTGACTTCAGCTGGAACCTTACTATATAGGTAACCATTATTATGCGTTTTATGTGTCTGGAGGAGTTTGAAGTTTCAGATCGAAATGGCTCAATGAATCCTAGGGAGGAATAAAGAAGATAGGAATCTGTTGTATGTACCAGTGAAATTTCAGGTAGAAAGAGAGAATCTTAACATACTTTCACTTTAAAAGAACTGGTTACTTAAATAATGACAGTAATAAGAGCAGCTAACATTTATTGATTATTTACCATATTCCAGGCTTTGTTCTAAGTGACACTCTTCATCCATTAAACAGAATCCATTTTACAGAAGAGGAAAAGGGGGCATCAGTAGTTTAGTAATCTGCCCAGGATCATGCATCTGGTAGGGGATGAAGTTGGAATTCAAACCCAGGTAGTCTGTTTGCAAATTGTATGCTCTTAATCACTGTGTTGTTCTGCGTGTGAAAAAATTAGTTTAATGTTGGACTTCTCATCCGTGGCACTGGAAGCTAGAGGACAGCCAAATGTCTTTTGCGATATCTGTCATTTGTCACTGCCAACAAACTACATCTTTGTGTACGTAGAATTCAGAAAATATGTTACCTCTGAACCCTCTGTCAGATAAGTAAATGAGGAAAAGATCTCAAGATAGAGCACTTGGAATTTATAAAATGTGTTAAAAGTAAAAATTTTGTAAAGGGGGTCACATGGGAGAAGCGAAAGTTAACTTCTCTTGGTGGGATTGCTTATTTATTTATTTATTTATTTATTTTTTAGATTTTTTTTTTTTATTTATTTATTCGACAGAGATAGAGACAGCCAGCGAGAGAGGGAACACAAGCAGGGGGAGTGGGAGAGGAAGAAGCAGGCTCATAGCGGAGGAGCCTGGTGTGGGGCTCGATCCCGTAACTCCAGGATCACGCCCTGAGCCGAAGGCAGACGCTTAACCGCTGTGCCACCCAGGCGCCCCATGGGATTGCTTATTTATTGATATAGTATTAGAGAAATATCAGTTAATCATAACTATGAGAATGGGAAGTGGAATTGATGAGTATAATAGAAAGCTTCCAAATAATGGAAAAAGAAAAAGAAATGTGGAGAAATGCAACCAGGCCAGTAATAATAAGACGGTAAAGAAGAAGAAGAAAAAAAAACATTAAATAGTAGAAAGAAAATGAGATGAAAGCAATGATACGAAATGTGTATCTATCATCACTGACTATGAGCTGAAATGTCCTCAAAAATAAAACGTTGAAAGTTATACAGGGGGTGCCTGGGTGGCTCAGTTAGTTAAGCATCTGCTTTCAGCTCAGGTCATCCCAGGGTCCTGGGATTGAGTCCCACATCAGGCTCCCTGCTCAGTAGGGGAGCCTGCTTCTCCCTCTGCCTGCTGCTCCCCCTGCTTGTGCTCTCTCTCTTATACAGTAGGACTGAGGGCGGTGTTAATTAAATGACAAAGAAAGGTTGAAAATGAGTGATTAGACAAACTAGCCAAATGCAAATAAAATACAGCAAAAAGTGGTTATATTATTGCCAGAAGTGGAATCGCTAGATCATATGCTATTTCCATTCTTAATTTTTTGAAGAACCTCCATGCTTGTTGTCCGTGGTGGCGGTGCCAATTCACATTCCCATCCAGACAGAGAAAAAACGCAGGTTCAAAAGTGCTGAATAGATACTGCATATTTACTAAGTGTAGTTCTTAAAGATGTATAAGAATCACAAACTTTTTAAAAAAGATTTTATGTATTTATTTGAGAGAGAGAGAGAGAGCAAGCAAACATGAGTGGGAGGAAGGGGCAGAGGGAGAGGGAGAAGCAGACTCCCCGCTGAGCAGGGAGCCCGACACCAGGCTCCATCCCAGGACCTGAGCAGAAGGTAGATGCTTAACCGACTGAGCCACCCAGGCGCCCCAATCACAAACATTTTTTAAATTGAGGTATAATTGACATAAAACCTTATATTAGTTTCAGATGTATAACATAATGCTTCAATAGTTGCATATATTTTGAAATGATCCCTTCAAGAAGTCTAGTTAACATCTGTCGCCACACAGTTACAAAGTTTTTTTCTTGTGAGGAGAACTTTGAAGATCTACTGATGTAACTTTCAGATGTACAATATAGTATGTATGTTAACTGTAGTCCTCATGCTGGACATTACATTCCCCAGCCTTGCTGATTTTATAACTGGCAGTTTGTATCTTTTGACCACTTTCATTGTTTTGCCCACCTCTGTTTCTGCTCCCTCCCTGCCTTACCGATCTGTTCCGTGAGATTTTTTTTTTTTTAAGTTCTACACATGAGATCATATGGTATTTTTCTTTCTCTGTCTGACTTACTTCACTCAGTATAATGCCCTCAAGGTCCATTCGTGTTGCAGATGGCAAGATTTCCTTCTTTTTTTTATGGCTGCTCATTTTTTAATTGGGATGTTTTTTTCTATTGTGTGAGTTCTTTATATATTTTAGATATTAACCCCTTATCAAATACATGATTTGCAAATATTTTCTCCCAATTGGTAGGTTGCCTTTTCATTTTGTCCTTGATCTCCTTTGCTGTGTAGAGCAAAAACCATATTTTATATAATACAACAGCAGCCATAACCACAGGGCATCCATACAGATCAAACAAAAGCTCCAAGAAATACAACTTAATTAGAAGACAGCTATTGTAAGAATTTAAACTACCCCTTTCAGAATTTAACATATCAAGAATATGAAACATAAACGATATAGAAAATTTGAATAATATAATCAACAACATTGACTTTTGGATTCACTAGGATTCTATTTTGAGAATATTTGAAGATGTGTTCCAGCCAACTGAGAGTGAGATGTAAGGTCAGAGATGGGAGAATATGGTGGAACTAATCTGGGATTCCAGTGTGAAAAGGATGAAAGCTGAGGAGCATTTCTTATTTCTTTTCTTTTTTTTGTTAAGATTCTATTTATTTATTTGACAGAGAGAGAGAGACAGCCAGCGAGAGAGGGAACACAAGCAGGGGGAGTGGGAGAGGAAGAAGCAGGCTTCCAGAGGAGGAGCCTGATGTGGGGCTCAATCCCAGAATGCCGGGATCACGCCCTGAACCAAAGGCAGACGCTTAACGATTGAGCCACCCAGGCGCCCCAGAGGAGCATTTCTAAAAAGCAACTCATCCAAATTAGAATTAGAAGTTAGTGGGATCCTGGAATTATGCCTTAAAAAAATCGAAATGGTCCGAAGAAATGGTATGATATAATATGATTATGAAACTGAGAAATGTAGGGACATGGGACAGAAGTCCTAGGTATCTTCTCCCACAGAAGGATAAAACAGAAGAACTGTAAAAAAGTCACACTACAAATGTGAATGAAACAAGATGTCACCTGAGTTGGAGTATTTGATGAAGTGTATGAAAGAATCCATTTGAACTTGACCCTGGAAATACTTTATTTTGGGGGGGGCATACAGAGAACTGTACTTACAGAATCGGAATATAAGTACTGTTGTTTTTCATATTTTACATTCTGCTTTATAGAAAGAGTGCAAGAAGGTATCTTCCTTATGTTCATGAAACATATAAAACTTTTAGTATGTTTTGTTACAGGCACAACTTATTGGTGATTTTTAAAAAACCCAGATTTTACAGATTTCATTGTGATTCAGAGTATTAGTGGAAATCAACAAAGCTGGACAAAAAGTGGGTACTTGCAAATATAAAGTTCTTTCTAAAAAAAAAATCTGAGAATTTATAATTGGTGTTTCAAATCACTGGAACCATGCTGTGTAGCACACACATATGGCTATTTAAATTTAAGTTAATTTAAAGTTAAAAATTCTGTCATTTTAGTGGTGCTGGGCCCACCTCCTGTCCTTCATAGCCAGAAGTTGCTGCCACCTGGGACACCGTAGATGCAGACCATCTCCATTGGGGTAGAGTTCAGCTGAATAGCTCTGATGTGGAAAGTACTTCAAAAGAGGACGCTTTATAGACTTATGGGACATAACTAAACTGGTAGCTGGAGGGAAATTGAAAGCCTTTAATAACTTGCATTATTTAAAATAAAAAAGACTGAACGTAAGTGAACTAAGTACTCAAGACAGTAGAAAAACAAAAAAATAAACCAAAAGGAAGAGAATGAATTTTTAAAAATGCTGAAAATAATGATAGAAATAAAAATGCCAGAATTGATTAATAAAGAGTAGAGATTCTGAACAGACTATAACTTTTAAAAGGAAAATAAAATGTATTTAGGGGAGCTTGAATGGCTCAGTTGGTTAAGTGTCTGCCTTCGGCTCATGTCATGATCTCAGGTTCCTGGGATCAGGTCCTGCCTCAGGCTCCCTGTTCAGCGGGGAGTCTACTCTCTCTCCCTCTGCTCCTCCCCCCAATGCTCCTGTTCTTTCTCTCTCTCAAATAAATAAAATCTTTCAAAAAATGTATTAGTCACCGTATTTAGATGGCATTTCAACTGAATTATATTTATCTTTTAAAAAATAAGTTATACTTTTATTCATTCCAATAAATAATGGATAGCTTCTCAGTATATTTTTCTGAAGCTGGTATAATCTTATACCGATACTTGGTAATTTTTTTAAAAAGGGCCAGTTTTTAAATGCAGAAACTCTAAATGAGATTTTAGCTAATGTAATTATATACTAGTGAAAGAATAGCATTTTCTTGGAATGCAAGAATAGTTCACACTAGGAAACCTATCAACATAAGTTACTGCATCAACAGATTAAAGGAGAAGAGCCATGTGATTCTAGTAGTGGATGCTGAAGAGGCGTTTGATAAAATAATTAAAATACTTAAGTGCAATAAAACTTATGGAAGAGACTACTCTAGTTACGGCAGTAATCATAGCACCTGCCACAGAGGGATGTTGTGAGGATTTAATGAATTAACACGTGTAAAAATCCCAAGAGCAGTGTCTGGCACATAGAAATTATTCAGCATTAGCTCTTTTTATTAAAAATGGTACAGTTGATACACAAAAAAAGTTGGCAAATGTTTCATTGAATGACAAAACATTTTGATTAAAATTAAAAACAAGGCAGAGTTGTTTGTTTTCTTACCACTATATTCAGAATTATTTTTGAGGTTGTTTCATTTCTCTAATACAATAAAAGTAGAAAATGAAATAACTGATACACTAAAAGAGGAGGTAAAATACTTTGAATTACAAATTACATGATTTTCATATGTAGAAGACCCAGGGGACTACTAAAGACTAATAAAAATACTCAGAGGTAAATTTAACAAAATGGTTATGTAGCAAGAAAATGAAAATTATTCTTTAGGAAAGTCAAAGTAGATCTTAATATAATTGTCAACATTTCTAAAATTAACATAGGAATTTCATTAATTCCCGTTAGAAGCCTAGTGTACTATTTTGTGAAATTGGGTAAGATAGTATTAAAGTTCATATGGAGAGTATATTTCTGAAACTACCTAAGAAAATACGCTATGTATTTAATCCTGTTTTTGTTAATAGTCTCTCCACCTCCTCCCCACTGTAAGCACATATTTGTATGGAGAAGTTTGAAGAAGAAAACAATCTTGACATTTTCGTGACATTTTCCTCCTTAACCTCAGTGTAGATGGGAATCCATTGAGAGTTAGAAGTTTGATGATATACTATTTCTTTATATATTTTTTGACTCTGACTTGTTCCAAGGAATACATTTTACTTATTATTTTTACTTGATCTCCTATAGAGATCAATTAATAAAGTTTGATAACTTTTCACTCATTAAAGTTGTAATCCCATTTTAGGTAAACTGGGATTAAAAGCATATTATTGATTGACTTAGAGGAGATTTTAAAGAAATATCTCGTATTTTTTTATTCATACTAAAAACTGCAATCTATTTGCTTTTAGCTTTCCTGAACATTTGGTGCTGTCTATAATAGCATGATTAATTTTTAACTCAGAAACTCTGAAAATATTTTTTTCCCTTTTTTTTTTCCTATTTCTCTGTCAAAGGTATGCAACCACTCATGTATTCGGTTCAGGAAGCATTAAACGCCAGACCATGGTGGATTCGTGTGGGAACTGACATTTGTTACTATAAGTAAGTATTCTAAGAATAATAGGACATCAGCTGACAGAAGGGGATCTTAACTTCATTCTGTTTCAATTTGAAAATTAGAAAGTACAGTCATTATTGCATTATTTGAACTGTGGTGATAATGCTGTACTGTTACCTCTAACAGAGTCCTTTAAAATTTGAGATTTATTGGAGTGGTATATTTAGTGGAAATAAAATATGTCTTAAAGACAGACTTAGTCCAGATCTTATCTTCACCACTTAGATAGGTATGTGTCCTCAATTTTTTTAGCTTTAAAAAGACAGTGGAAACTTCATTAAATAAAACTGAAATTAGGAATTCTAGGAAATAATTAGCAGTGCCTTTTTGTTATTCTGATGATATTAAGTGCAGTTCTTATCTTTTCTCTTTTGCATGCAAGTATTTACTTGATTTGAATTTCCAGGATATTTTAGGTGGAGATGTATTCCAAAGTTACATTATAGCAGCCTATACAGTTCAACTTGACCTCAAATAGGCCATCTACTTATCGAGTCAGAAATAAGTGCTTGCAGTCATTTATTGCTTCATTGGAATGATTGGATTATTCTTCAACTTCACGTCTAAGTAATCTGGGATTATCATATACCTTGCTTCCCATTTTTAGTGTTTTTGCATGCATGTTCCTAGATAACTTCCTCCACCGAATGCATTTGACATCCCTGTCTTTTTCTCTGTTACTAATCTTAATCCTGACATATTTGTTCAGTGGATTTTGGGTTTTTATATTGTGCTTAACTAGCTCTAATGTTCCTTCTTTTTTAATCAGAAGACTTCTGAAATTAAGCTGTTTATTGGTTTAAGACATGGCTTTGGAAAAACCTAGCTCTTAAGTGCTATTACTTTCTGAGAACAACAGTGTTTCCTAGAATTCATCTCCGCAGGGTTTTCCCCCTACTTATAATAGCAAAATAAGTAGTAAATGAGGACTAGAAATATAAGATGGTGTGCAGTTCATCTGTGCCTGAATACATTTTGTATTTCTTTTAATGGTAGGTTAACATAAAAATACTCTTATTTATCTCTTTCTCATAAAATTGGAATAGAAATTGTCAGTGAATGCTTTTCTTTTTGTAACATGACAGGTGGTGGTTCTGTTTTGGGTAAGGGGTGATGGCAAGGATTTTCATTTGTTTACTTTCGTTTTTGTTTCTTCTTTTGGCTACTTCCAGACCTGGAACTGAAATTCAGGTCAATTCTACAGACGTTTATTAACTATTTTCTATGTAACAAGCACTATCCTAGTTGCTTTCCTGAAGCCTGAAATCCAGATAGGATTAAAATCTGTCTTTGCTTGTGTCTTAACTTTTCATGTCAGCCAAGTCTTTTCAGTGCTTCTTTGTCTGCACGATGGGAATAAAACCACTTCCACCAGTCTGTGAGAGAATATAACTTCCAGACTACCATATAGCTATAATGTGGTATTATCAATACCTCTCCAATTAGATGTTACACTTAGGGGAGAAAAGGGTTGGCCAAAAGTTCTGGAACTTACTTTGTATTTTCCTCAACCCATAGCACCTTGTCACTGAGTATTCGAGATATGGCGGCTACGTTAATGAAGACAATATCAGTTTGAGAATATCGTGCATGTGTATGTGCGAGCAAGTAAATAAACTGTTGGTCGTGGATTTTCTTCAGTTCGTGACTTCAATAATATAAAATGATTTGAAATTTTAGAAATTAGGTTGATAGAAAAGGTACTATTAGGCCATCAGATGTCAGTGATATTTAAAGTCTGAAAAGTAATGTGTAGTTTTAAGAACTTTTAATTAGGGAAATCTTCGAACATTTACAAAAGTAGGTAATAGGATAATGAGACCACATCTATTCAACACGCAGTTTCAGCAATTATCAGCACATCTTTAGCTTTGTTTTAGGAATACTTTCACCCCTACCTCCACACTGGATTTTTATTTTATTTATTTATTTATTTTTATTTATTTTTTTATTTTTTAATTTTTTATTATGTTAGTCACCATACAGTACATCATTAGTTTTTGATGTAGTGTTCCGTGATTCACTGTTTGCTTATAACACCCAGTGCTCCATGCAATTCGTGCCCTCCTTAATACCCATCACCGGCCTATCCCAATCCCCCTTCCCCCTCCCCTCTGAAGCCCTCAGTTTGTTTCCCAGAGTCCATAGTCTCTCATGGTTCATTCCCCCTTCTGTTTACCCCCCATTCATTCTTCCCTTCCTTCTCCTACCCATCTCCCTGCTATTTCTTATGTTCCATAGATGGGAGAAACCATATCATAATTGTCTTTCTCTGCTTGACTTATTTCACTTAGCATAATCTCCTCCAGTCCCGTCCATGTTGCTGCAAATGTTGGGTAATCGTTCTTTCTGATGGTTGAATGATATTCCATTATATGTATGGACCACATCTTCTTTATCTGTTTGTCTATTGAAGGGCATCTTGGTTCCTTCCACAATTTAGCTATTGTAGACAATGCTGCTATGAACATTGGGGTGCATAGGGCCCTTCTCTTCACTATGTCTGTATCTTTGGGGTAAATACCCAGTAGTGCAATTGCTGGGTCATAGGGTGGCTCTATTTTTAACTTTTTGAGGGACCTCCACACTGTTTTCCAAAGTGGCTGTACCAACCAACAGTGTAAGAGGGTTCCCCTTTCTCCACATCCTCTCCAACATTTGTTGTTTCTTGCCTTGTCAATTTTTGCCACTCTAACTGGTGTAAGCACACTGAATTTTTAAAAGCATTTCTATATATCGTATTTATCGATAAATACTTCAAAGATCTTTGTCTTTTAGAGATTTTTAAAGACAGTCTAACCATAATGCTATTATCACACCTAAGTAAATTCCTTAAAATGATAAAATACCAGTCATTGTTAAGACTTCCCCAGCTGTCTCGTGGTGTTTTTTTAAGATTTTATTTATTTATTTTAGAGAGAGATACAGAGAGCATGAGAGAGAGCAAGCATGAGCAGGGGGGAAGGGCAGAGGGAGAGGGAGAATTGGGCTCCTTGCTCAGCGGGGAGCCTGACATGGGGCTTCGTCCCAGGGGCTCGATCCCGGGACCCCAAGATCATGACCTGAGCAGATCATGACCTGAGCCGAAGGCAGGCACTTAACAGACTGAGCCACCCAGGCGTCCCTCATAAGTGTTGTATTATAGTTGGTTTGTTTTAATCCAACCAACCAAGGCCACACATTGCATTTGATTTTTGTTGATATGTCCCTTAAGTCTCCTTTAATATGTAGGTTTCCCTTTTTTTCCTACTATTTCTCCTTTATTTGTTGAAGAAACTGGGTCATTTGTCATGCAAGATTTTCCACATTTTGGGGTTTGCTGGTTGCATCCCTGTGGTGATAATTAATTCTTCTATCTCACTGATTTCCTGTAAAATAGTAGTTAGATCTAGAAGCTTGATCAACTTCAGGTTTGATTTTTGGCAAGAATACTTCATAGATGGTGCAGTGAATTCTTTTTGCGTCACATCAGGAAACACATCACATCTAGTTATTTCTTTTTTTGTAATCTTAAAATTGGTAGTGAATTTATTGTCCTCTGACCCATCCACTTGAAAGGCAGCCATTAGCCTTTCATCTAGTGGTGGTAGCAGTCATTGATGATAATTGCTGAGATCCAGTGATGTGTGTGGCTAACAAGGAATTCGGTTCTAAACTTTGTATTGATGTGCAGGGTCTCAACTCCATTTAATAGTAAATCCAGAGGTGAAAACTAATGTCGGCCGATAGCAATCAACTGCTTTGTTAGCACCAGGTCTAATTTTTATAGAATATTTAAGCTAAACTTTTTATAAACTGTGTGGGCTCCCCCCTCCGAAGTTCTGTTTAAAAAAGTAGTAAGGAAAATCAGAACTTTTGTGTGGAAAAAATAATTATGTTTTGTGCTTTTCTATTGCAGAAATCACTTCTCAAGAAGTTCAGTTGCTGCAGGTGGGCAAAAGGGAAAATCCTACTATACAATTACATTCACTGTCAGTTTTCCACATAAAGATGATGTTTGCTACTTTGCTTATCACTATCCATACACATATTCAACTTTACAGGTGAGAATTCATGAAGTTGTGTTATGGCAGTTACTGTGCGGTATGCGTGTGTCAGGTAGTTGGAAAAAATGGTTTTAATGAAATATCTTAATAAGATGAGAAAAAAAAATCCAGTGCTGAATATTTTAGAAAATAATACAGTACTTGTTGAAAACATTAAAAGGAGTAAGATGGGAATGTAGTCTTTATTTAGTAGAAATACTAAAGAAATTTGAAAAGATTTTTACTCTCATCTTTGTGTAGAAATCTGTAGTTCTCCATGATTGACACATTTTAACTAGGTGAGATTTCCACTTGTTTTAATGAGAGGCATTGAATCTCAGAAAATTTACAACAGAAAAATGTGTAAGTTTTTCTGTAGGAAATTCCTTTCTTTTACTGGTTCGATGTGGAGTTCTAGATCCAGATTCTTTAGAATTTAGGTATAGGTGTTGTTTTGTGTGGGTTCTTTTGAGACATTTGAGTATTTGCATTGTAAAACAAAACAAAAATGAATTCGAGTAATTACTGTGGTAAATTTTTTTCTCAGTACAGAATGTCTGTCCTAATGATCAAAGATCATAGAGGTATGATCAGTTTACCCAGAAAGAAATTGGAACACTGTGATTTAGAAACAAGCTTCTAAATTATTAGGGGAAAAGGAAAGAAAAACATACCCTACTGAACTGAAGAGATAGCGAGGCTGAGAACATTCAGTGTGGCTGACTTTATTTTAATAAAGGTTACAACTTACAATAAAGGTATTACCAGTTATCCTTCTGTGCCATATAACATAGCATGAGAATATATAGTGTTATTATTTACAGGGTTATATATTATTGTTCTTTACTGATGTTCTCTTATTAATGTATTTTGAATTCTCCTCCTTTTTTCCAATGCCGCTACCATGACTTTTGCAGGCAAACCGCTGCCTCTCCTCTGGACTTCTGCCACCTCTTCTCACTGGTGTTCTGAAATTCACTACTGTCTCCTCTCCTCTTCATTTCAGCAGGAGGGCTCCTTGATGGGAGGATCTATTCCCATAAATCTCCTTTTTAAAGCTCCTTTGTGATTTCTCTTGCCATTTTTATGAAGTCTGAAATTCTTACCATGGTTCATATCATCATTTCTCTACTATTTTTCACAATTTTTGCCATATCCACGTACTGTTTGAGCTATTTATATACTTAATATTTATCTTTAAATGGACTTTAAAATAACTCACTCTTTAAAGTTTATCCTCATCCTAAGTTAATATTTGTGGTATTAATTCACAGTAAAATATATGCCTGTTCATTTTTTGTTAAGGTCATCCACATGTCACTTTTCTATCTCAGTTACCAGCCATACATAAATACGCCGTGCCTTGTGAAAGAATGGCCTATGAGGCCCTTCAGTTTGTGCTAACTCTGTTTCTCACCCTTCCTGGTCTAGCTGCAGGGCATCTTTATCATTTCCTTAATATGCCCTTCCTCTCTCTTTTGTGCTGGTCTTCCCGTATACCTCCCTTCTGTCTGCAGCACTCCCCTCTGCCCTCCTCACTCAGCCTTTGGATCTCGGTTTGAATGGGACTTCTTTTAGGAGAGCTTTCCTCACTGTCCGGATTCAGCTAGGCTCCCCACCCCTGATCACAGGCTCTCACAGCACTCTGTATACATTTTCCCAAAGGTAGGGTCTATTCATTCACTGTTACATCCCCAATGCTGGGCACGGTTTCCTGCACAGAAATCGTGACCATATAGTAAATTGTGATTATGTGAACAAACATAGGCAAAAGTTTGGAAACCAACTAAGTATCTTAAAATAAGGGATTAAATGATTTATGTGTGGTATAACCATATACTAAAACCATTAAAACTTGTGTTTTCAAAAGACACGTAATTCACCTATTGAGTGCTATGATATGGTGTTCGTAATTATGAATGTGTGTGTATAAATATGATAAAAGCAGGTTACATTGGCATTTGTTAGTAGTAATCTAGGTGAGGCAGTTATGGATGTTTTACATTTTTTCTTTGTACTTTCTGTGTCTTCTAGGCATTTTACAATGAGGCTGAATTAATCTTGAAATAAGGAAAAGTTAAAATCTGTGCTACATATTTCATTCTGCAGGTCTATAGTCATTTTTATAATTTCAAATTTCAGAAAGCTTTGAAAACCAAAAGCTTTCTCATAGCCCACTTGGCAGCAAAGCCTGGCTTGAATTGATGTGAGCTTATTTAGAATATTGATTCCACTTTGAGTGACTCCTCGTATGTTTTGCTGCAGAAATAATAATATACTTATTACAGGCTGCTGCCGCTGGCCCCACTGGGGTATTGCAGAATTAATGATATATGCATTGTATCTATCCCCTTTCTCAACTGCCCCAAATAACTGATGTTTGGACTACATCTGGCTCCCTGAGGGTTTCAGAGAAGGAATTAGGAATCTGATACACTTTTCGTTATATGGAGATCTGGATGCATTTATTTCTATTTATCCTAGGGAGTTTTTAAGTGATTGTATACTTTGCTTTTAAATTTTTATCAAGATGCACCTTCAAAAATTGGAATCAGCACACAATCCTCAGCAAATCTATTTTCGAAAAGATGTGTTATGTGAAACCCTGTCTGGAAACACCTGTCCCTTGGTGACTATAACAGCAATGCCAGAGTCTAATTATTATGAACATATCTGTCAATTCAGTAAGTCTGTCTTCTTCACTCAAAATACCAGTTATTCTTATTTTCCTTTGCTTCATATATATTTTGTCAGGGCAACAGTACTAGGAATAGGCATCAGAAGTCTTGGGTTCTGGTCTTGGTCCTCCTACTGCTTAGCCCTTTGGCCATTTTCCTCGTTTCGAAAATGGGGGAGTTATGTGAGATTATCTCTGAGGTCTCTCTCATAATGAATATTCTGTAGTTCTTATCCTTAGAAGACCTACCCAAAGTATAATACAACAAAATGTTTTAACGGTTCATGTATTATTACATGAACCGTTAAAACAGTTAAAAATTTAAATTTTAAATGTTTAAAATTTAAATTTTACGATTAAAAATTTACAGTAAACTAATTTTATTAAAAATTTACAACAAACTAATTTCATTAAGATTAGTTTATTAAACTAATAAAATAATTTAATTTATAAATAAAACCACCAGAAACCTATCAAATGCTTTGATGCTAGCACTGAATAGCTACTTGTTTTTCCCCTGCTATATTTTTACAGTTGTCTCAGATGTACAGCTATAATAGAAAAAATAAGAAAACTGCTCTAATTTTGATAAGAAGATTAAGTATTTTTAGGAAAGAGAAAGAGCTTGCTATGCATGAAAATATGAGCAGGTGGGCTGAGTGGTTATATTTTAGACCTGTATATATAAATGTATAGTGAAAAATTTTTCTCTGTAAATCTCTGAACAGCTATACCTTATTTTATCTGTGCTTATTATAGCAACTATAAAATGGGTAAAATGACATTTTCACTTTTTCCCCCATGAGTTTATGAAAAATAAATTTATATTTAAAGCTTCCCCAACTACTTGTTCTTTATAAAAAACAAGATTATATAAAAGAACTAGTTTTATATGTCAGATTAATTATTGGGAAATAAATAAGTGACTCAAATACTATTTATTGTGTTATGTCATACTGTGAACTCCTTTAGGACATGGCTTAATATGGGTTTTGTATGTTTTCTCTATAGGGCCTAGTTCCACTCTTGTATATAGTTGGTGCACAGGGAGTGTTGCTATGAATGTATATCAGAATTCACAATTGAATAGAAATATTTCCAAGTCCCCGAAGTCAAACATCATATAAATTCTGAGTAGCTGTTCATTTTAATTTGACATTTTGTGTGTACTTTAGGAAACCGCCCTTACGTTTTCTTATCTGCTCGGGTACATCCTGGAGAAACTAATGCAAGTTGGGTAATGAAGGGAACATTGGAGTACCTCATGAGTAATAACCCTACTGCCCAGAGCCTACGAGAATCCTATATTTTTAAAATTGTCCCTATGCTAAATCCAGATGGTGTCATCAATGGAAAGTAAGTGAAACAAACATTATAGAAATGCTATAGATGTTGTGGCTGTCCCATATAAACTGGTCAAAATAATAGCATCCAACTTAATTTGGAAAACAGATTGAGTGATTTTTCTAGAACAAAGAAATTGTTGGTGGGGAAGTCATCTAAGATGAATTTTTAAAGGAAAATACATTTTATATACCAGTATGATATTTTGAGAAATTCTGTATTCCATGAGAATATGATTTCATAAAATGTATGTCTTGCTTGAATTGTTTTAGAAAAATCAGTGTCCGGATATGAGAAAGATTTTTAACATATCCTCTTATATTCCTTTTTGCTTGTTTGTCAGTGGCATGATCTTGGGTTGTTCAAGATTTAGAATCTTCTGGGACCTCTTTCCACTGATAGGGATTGGCTCTATCTGCTGACCTCTTCCTGATAGGAAGAGGTGTGGTTTTGACAGAAAGAAGTCTTTAGACTGGCAATACTAGAAGATAACTTCTTTTTAAGTTTAGATGGCTTACAGTTAGTGCAGTTTTATTTTTTGTGGGAATTAGGAAAGGTCTCTGTTTCTGAAAGATGGGAATTTGGACTTGCTGTTATGAGCATCTGCAAAGCTGAGGATACCATATTTTATTTATTCAATAAAGATAGCATGGATATTTCTCATATTTTAGGAAATTTTTGAATGAAAAAAGCTAGAATAATTTCCTTTTAAGTAGTATGTTATGGAATTAAAATGAGATTTTTATGACTGGTTTTATTCAGAAACATTAATCAGTTAGAATTCTATTTATATTTCTGTTATCACCATCTGATAGTTTGCTTAAATTTTTGCTCAATTGCCTTATGTAATACCTGCAATTAAATGAAAATACATTTGAACATTTGCAAGAATGTAAACTTTTCATATACTTCTCTTTTTTAGGAGGGCCCAGCTCAGATAGTACTTTCTCTTTTCTTTCTTTCTTTTCCTTTTTTTTTTTTTTTAAGTAGGCTCCTTGGCCTGTCTGGAGCCCAGCGTGGGGCCAGAACTCACAGCCCCGAGATCAACACCCAAGCTAAGATCAAGAGTCAGATGTTTAACCAGCTGAGCCACCCAGATGCCCCTCAGATAGCACTTTTACATAATAACTAATATAATCAAAGTACAGGATATTAGTATATAACAAATTATTATATAGTCAGAATGGAAAATATGACCATTAATCAGTTTTATAGAGCATGAAATCAGACCCCAGAATTGAGAATTAATTTTTTCTTTTTTTAAGATTTTATTTATTTATTTATTTATTTATTTATTGTTAGAAAGAGCGAGCGGGAGAGCAGAGGGAAGGACAGAGGAAGAGGGAGAGAGAATCTCAAGCAGACTCCCAATGAGCACAGAGCCCTACTCCAAGCTCAATCTTAACGACCCTGAGATCATGACCTGAGCCAAAATGAAGAGTTAGAGGCTCAACAGACTGAGCCACCCAGGCACCCCTAAGTTTTTTTCCAATAGCTGGAACATGTTGGCCTAAGTATCTGAAAACTTACCAAGTTAAATGCATGTAACACAAGATCTTACACAAAGCAAATACTTAATAAGTGTTTATTTAATGACTAGTGTGTTTACTGGAAATAGTTATTGCAATAGAATCATAAAATTAAATATATGTAAGAGTTTATCAGTACTGATGTTTGTGGTTGTGTTTCCATATGTGTAGTCACCGCTGTTCTTTAAGTGGAGAGGATCTGAATAGACAGTGGCAAAGTCCAAATCCAGATTTACATCCTACAATTTACCATGCTAAGGGGCTGCTACAATACCTGGCTGCTGTGAAGCATTTACCACTGGTAAGTATTTGTACTCCGTTTAGTCAAAGAAATGATTTTGTTAATTAACAACTCAGTATTTAATGGTTATAAAAGTTAAGTGTTAATTTCAAAAGCAATTTCTTTAAAATATCTTCTATTAACTACTTCTGTTATCAATTACATAATATCAGTGTTTTATGGTGTCAAATTAATACAGTGCATCCATATTCTTATTTCATCAGGTTTAATTTTTATAGTTCCCATGAGCTCCTTACTTTTATCTTTTTTGATTATGAATATTGGTAACTCCTAGTTGTAAGTTTTGGGTATTTAACTTCAGTGTTTGAACAACACTAAGGTAATAGGATGTATCTTCCAAATTCTCAAACTAGTAGAAGCTTATTTCTGAATTCTTTAGTCAACTCTGATGCAGGTAAGTCTCCAGTATTCACATGAAAAAGGTGGTGTAGGCACGGTGGGAGACTACCAAACTGTGTATATATATATATGTTTTCCACAGAATGTTTTTGTGTAGAATGTTCCCATTGTGGTTTAAATGAGGTAATCTTCCTTTGGGAAAGATAGGAAGACTGTAGAGAAGGAACAGCATTGAAGTGCAAGCCTGGGGGCGCCTGGGTGGCACAGCGGTTAAGCGTCTGCCTTCGGCTCAGGGCGTGATCCTGGCGTTACGGGATCGAGCCCCACATCAGGCTCCTCCTCTGTGAGCCTGCTTCTTCCTCTCCCACTCCCCCTGCTTGTGTTCCCTCTCTAGCTGGCTGTCTCTATCTCTGTCGAATAAATAAATAAAATCTTAAAAAAAAAAAAAAAGAAATGCAAGCCTGTTCTTCATTTTTCATTTTAAAAATGATGCTCTTAATTGAAATCATACCCTTTTTTATTTATTTATTTATTTATTTATTTATTTATTTATTTATTTATTTATTTTTTTAAGATTTTTATTTATTTATTTGACAGAGATTAGAGACAGCCAGCGAGAGAGGGAACACAAGCAGGGGCTAGTGGGAGAGGAAGAAGCAGGCTCATAGCGGAGGAGCCTGATGTGGGGCTCGATCCCGTAACGCCGGGATCACACCCTGAGCCGAAGGCAGACGCTTAACCGCTGTGCCACCAAGGCGCCCCGAGATCATACCCTTTTTTAAATAGTGTTTTTCATGAAGGCATTTT
Organism: Ursus maritimus; assembly: GCF_017311325.1. Lineage (NCBI taxonomy): Eukaryota > Metazoa > Chordata > Mammalia > Carnivora > Ursidae > Ursus > Ursus maritimus. The sequence continues at coordinate 4,476,056 of NW_024426008.1, forward strand.
CATGTTCTTTCAAATTAGGTAAATGTTTTAACAACTCTTGGATCAGTGATGATTGCTGCTGTAGATTTGAACTAAAATTGAATTTATTATTATTATTTTTTTTAAAGATTTTATTTATTTGACAGAGATAGAGACAGCCAGCGAGAGAGGGAACACAAGCAGGGGGAGTGGGAGAGGAAGAAGCAGGCTCATAGCGGAGGAGCCTGATGTGGGGCTCGATCCCGTAACGCCGGGATCACGCCCTGAGCCGAAGGCAGACGCTTAACCGCTGTGCCACCCAGGCGCCCCTGAATTTATTATTTTTTAAATGGTAAATAGTAGATATGTGAGAAAGAGCAGAACTTGTGGCTTGATGCAGGCCCTGGAAAGGATTTAGCCATTTTGGAATTAATCACAGATCCTTTCCAGAACTAGATATTACTACTTTTATTAATTCTACTTGTTTAATGGTGGCTCACTTACAATATAAAGGGCAAAGAAACAGACCTATTTATGGTCTTGGTATTAACTAGCTTTATTTGGCAATATATGAATTTGAAGCTTTTTAATTTTTAAAATATGTTGTATTTTCCAAGGTTTATTGTGATTATCATGGCCATTCCCGAAAGAAGAATGTATTTATGTATGGCTGCAGCATCAAAGAGACCGTCTGGCATACCAATGATAATGCAACTTCATGTGACATTGTGGAAGATGCAGGATACAGGGTAGTTATTACAGATAAGTCTGGAGTTTTTGGAGTTCAAACATGCATAGCACTACAGAAAATAATTTAACATACACAAACTACTCAGATTCAGCAAGTGTTGCCATTTTGCCATTATTTTGTTGTCGATTAAGATTTTTTCAGGTTAAACATTCTAAAATTTTTGCTTTTCATATTTGGATTTTTAACCTATTGGGAATTTATTTTTGTATGAGGGTTGGGGATCTAATTTTAGTTTTCCCGTATATAGCCAGTTGTCTCAGCACCATTTATTAAACATTACATCCTTCCTGTGCCAATTTATAAAGCCATCTGTTACATGCATACCATGTTTCCATGCGTCTGCGTGTGTTCTGAGGTATGCCCAGACCTGAAAGAAGATCTTATTGCTTCACGTCCTGGGTGCTCTCCATTTGGGCACACCTACTGTATTTGTGCTCAAACAAAGCACCCCAGGTTATTTTCCCAAAAGGGTTTTAGTAGCATACCACTGCAGTGAGCAGAAATTCAAAGGCACATTTTCTTTTTGGTGTCCTCTTTCTTCTTCCCCTTTCCCAAATAAATAAAATGATTAGAGTTATATAAAAAAAGATGGGAACACTCCAGAAACAAAAAGTAGTAAGTGAAAGTCATCTCTCACTCACTAATCATTGCTACCATGTGTATTGTGAGATTTGCCTCTAAGGATATTCATTCTTAAATGTATATACATGTAGCTTATGAAGTTCTGTTTTTATTCTGACACCACAGCCAATGTGCATTGCTGTGCATTTTTATCACTGTACAGATGTAGCAAAATTTGTTTGTTTAGTAGTCCAACCTATTAGTGGTTGCTTGATTAGTATTGCCAGATTGTCCTACATAAAGATTGTATAAGTTGATACTGCCCCATAGAATGACTGACAGTGCTGTTTCCACACTCCTACTACAGCATGCTGTCTTCTCTGCCAGGGAAAAACTATCCGATGGCTTTAATTTGCATATCTGTAATTATAAATGAGGTTGAGTATCTTTTCATATGTTTGGCCAATTATGACCTCTCCCTCTCTTTTAAAAGCCTTTTCTCACAGTCTCCGCTTACTTTTATACTGGTCATCTAATTATTACTGTTTTTAAGGTAACTGCTCTTTATATGTATTACAAATACACTGAAACATTTTTTTGTGTGTGGCAATTTAAAACATCATATTTGTTGATTTTTTTTTTAAATGACTTCTGAGTTTTGAGGCTTAGAAAGACTTCTTATCCCAAGATTTAAAAAATAAAGGTTTTTTTAGTCTTTTTTTAAAATCTTTAAAAAATCTTATCCCAAGATTTAAAAAATAAAGTTTCCATGTTTGGTGTTTTTAATTTCATTTTGCAATTTTACTCATTGTAAATCTAAATTCACAATCCAGGTAGACCTGAACTTACCGAAGAGTGGCTTCAGCTAGTTTCCGTCAGTGGCTCTCCAGGGGTGCGAGCGGTTAGAGAGTGATCAGTCTTCTGTCCACTCATCATTCTAATTTTAACATCTGCCTTTGGTTCTGATTGGGAATTCTCTTTCTTTGTGGAGATGTATCTATTCTACACAGTTACCACGATTTTACTTGCCTTACATATATAATTAGGTTACTATCTGTTGGATTATTTTTCTAGTCAAAGCCTCTTCTTTCAGAGTTTCCCTGGCTCTGCCCCCATATTTAGACACTGCAGGTGAACCTGAGAATAATCTGAAGTTGAAAAAAAGGTTGTGGGCATAGCTTTGTGATTGTCTTAGCTTTATTGATTAATTTAGAGGTGATTGACATTTACAAGGTTAAATCTCTTAATTAGTAGGCCATCTTTCATGACTAAAGTTGCTTTGTTTTTTAAACATGGGCTTTTTTTCATATTTTTTAATATAGTTTTCGTTCATTTATTGGTTGCTGCTATGAATGTGATCCTTTCTTCTATTCTGTTTTCTGATTACTGTTCATCTAGGAAAGCAGAAAATTCTGAATTAGTAAAGAATGGTTTTGATGCTTGGAATAGGAGGGCATCTAAAGCAAGAAGATCCACAGGCTCTGCTCTAATCACTGTGCTTTCATGAAAATTTTTAAAAATAACAAAAAAAATCATTATTTCAAAAAACCCTTGTTGAAATATTTTATCATTCTTATCTTTTCAGACTTTGCCCAAGATACTGAGCCATATTGCCCCAGCATTTTGCATGAGCAGCTGTAGCTTTGTAGTAGAAAAATCTAAAGAATCCACGGCTCGTGTTGTAGTTTGGAGGGAGATAGGAGTACAAAGAAGCTACACCATGGAAAGTACTTTATGTGGCTGTGATCAGGGAAAATATAAGGTAAAGCATCTCAGGACTTCGAGCAGTAAAAATTATTTTAAGGACTTCCTTTTCATATAGTATGCTGGTGATTTTCAAGTATATATTAAATGACACATTTGTTATACTGAGTTATATGTAATTTGCAAGAATAGAATTGAATCATATGCAATTCTTTTTTACTTCTTTCTACTTGAATAGCTTGCTTTTGGTCTTAATGAAATCTTAGTTGAGCCTATCTACATTCATAATTTTTAAGAAGGCATGTTGTGGTACACATTTAAATACTGATTGGTAATTTATAATGAGCTGTGCCAGTAGTACATTATTAATAAAAATTTTCTGTCATTTTAATTTGTTGGATGTAAGCATATTTTTATGCATTTAGAAATAAACACATTTATTTATAAAGTTTTACATGTTTAGATTTTTTTGTGTGTGTGACTTTTAAATGCATATCGCTTCACTAAAATGTTTTCTTTACTAAGACTGCTCTTCTCTAGTGTCATAGACTTTTTTAAAGATGTATTTATTTTAGAGAGCGAGAGCACAAATGAGAGGGGCAGAGGGAGAGAGAGAATCTTAAGCAGATTCCACACTGGAGCCCGCCTGGGGGCTCGATCTCAGGACCCTGAGATCAAGACCTGAGCTGAAACCAAGAGTCAGATGCTTGATTGACTGCACCACCCAGGCACCCCTGGTGTCATAGACTTTGATTGTAAACAACTGGAGCTTAAAGTTTCCTTTTGAAATTAAAGACTGATAAAATATTAGGTGACTTTGAGTTTTTTAATTTGAAGATTGAGAACCTAATGGGCAATCAGTTAGAGCTTAGATAATCAAGAGCAAACAAATAAGTATTACAAGTACTTATTTTTCTTGCCACAGAAAGATTTTTAGGTGTCATGCTGATTATTCCTCATTCTGTTTGATTTGGCTTGGTTTGGGCAAGAGGAAACTGAATCTAATAGTGATTTTCCTATGCCTCACATAAAAATGGTTGTAACTTTGTTTGGAAAGAGTTAAAAATTTTCCAATTGGTTAGTATTAAAAATGTCAACATATTATACTTGATGGAAAGCTTAACTGGAAAGCCTAAGTAATGACTTTTTCAGTCTGTACCAAACTGGAAGAAAATGGTATAGATCTTGCAACTGACATTCAAACTTTTGGGGCCTCCTAGAATAGAACTTAATGAAATTTCAGTACTTTCTGTTGACTTCCCTACATTTTAGGTTGTGATCACAGTATATTATGCTTCCAAAATGTAATGTCTTTTGAATTCTCTTCAGATACTGTAAAACAATGACTTCTCATTTACTAAGGACATGATGGTGATAAGAGATGAGATGTCCTAGAGCACTACTCTAGCTCCCAACCCCTGTCTCCTAATCATTGCTCTCGTGGACAGCTTTGCTCAGAGTCTGGTATTCTGTAAGTTTGTAGGATGAGAACAAAGCTTGAGAATCACTTTTGTGTAAGACCATAGGTTTCTCTGATGAAAAAGCCCTTAGACTGTATGATCTATGGAAACAGACTATAAATTACTTCTTAAAGAGATTCTTTATGCACTCAGACTGGAGAAAGCAACTTAAAGCATCAATGTCTTTGAAACTAGCCTCTGGGGGCAGGAAAAGAAGTAGAGAAACTGAGGTTTGCATGCCCCTTGAAATCAACTATAGGATATAGCAGTAGTGCTTTCTTATTATATTTGGATTTCTTATTGTATTTGGATTCTACTGATAGATTTTCATCGGATTTTTTTAAAACATTCTATTTGTATTTTGATAAATTTCTTTGGTCATTAAAAAAAAAACACATTTAAAAACATAGCCAAAATATATTTTGAAACATAAAATGTTAGGCCAGTTTTCTAAAAAGTTATTAGAGTTAATGTTGATTTAAAACTCTTATGCAGAGAAATGTCTTTTACCAAGCCAGTTTTTTTTAATGTCTAAAATTCTGTGATCATAACACTTACTTTTTATAAGCTTTTTTGTTATTGTTAATAAACTTCGTTTCTTTAAGAGAAGTCTTAGATTCATAGCAGAATTGAGCGGAAAGTACAGAATTCCGATATGCTCCTATCTGCCCTACACACATAATGTATACTTTTTAGACTTGTTAGCTAATAAGGTGTGTGAGTTTTTAATGGTATTTTAAGAAACAGTTTTCTTCACCTCAAGAAATGTTCTTATATTACTGAATTTTAGGCTGTAAATGATCTTTATTTTTATTTTCTGTGAACTAATTCAGAAACAGTCATAGCCTTTCTAACGCTTTTAAATTAAGAAGGCAAATGAATGTTCTAATAAAGTTAGGTTACATTTCTTAGAATATTTGGAGGTGGGTAAACTATTTAAACCGTCAGTTGGGGCGCCTGAGTGGCTCTCAGTTGAGTGTCAGGCTCTTGGTTTCAGCTTAGGTCATGATCTCATGGGTCATGGGATCGAGCCCCACGTCAGGCTCCCCCTGCTCAGAGGGGGAATCTACTTGAAGATTCTCTCCCTCTGCCCCTCCCCCTTCCTCTCAAATATAAAATAAAAAATCTTTAAAAAAATAAACAATCATATTATAAAGGCATGTGCTGTATGTAGGGCAAGTAACAGTTTTTACAATTTATTTTCTTCAGTTACTGTGTGCTTTTAGTGTGGTCATTGTGAAGCTGTTTTAAAATACCTTTTCTCTAAATGATGTGTGCTCTCATTGTCACCTGCAACTTTTGTTGGTGTAAGGATTTCACTTGTTTTAGAGATTCATTTTTATCTGAAAATTAAACAATAAGCAATGTTTTGATTTATAGTCCATTTTTATCATTTTATGTGGTGACACTTAACTTTTGATAAGTCTTATATTGTTTATTGGGAAACTCAATTAGAAAAGGGTAATGAGTTGCAATAAAGTTTCCATTTTGCTGCAGTAGACCAGATTTGAAATGGGCATTCCTAATTGACCTGGAGCATAGGAACTTAATTTTACTGCCACCTCATTGGCCTACATCTGTTTGTTTGTTTGTTTCTTTTTTTTTTTTTTTTACATAGTTACCTTTCTTTGTTGTTTTTTTATTTACCAGTTTCTTCTATCATAAAGTAAAAAGTGTCTATATGGTAATGTTCAGATACAGAATTTAGGGCCTTGATTTTGACAGTACAATTTTTCAACATTGGCATCCAAAGTAGTGGATTACAAGAAATACTAGCAATGTCTTGCAAAGATATAATTTCACACATGAACTCTAAGAGTAATATAACCACAGAATGTTTATTTTTTTCCCCAGTGTGTTAGTGAAAATAGTTTGTATGTAACGAATGAGAATAGACGTTTTAGAAATGGTTTTTTGAGACCATTTCCTTTGTGACCTAAAATGATCTTATATTGTTAAGGCATTGTGCTTATTGAGTTGTAGGCCCATACAAAATACCTTTTAATTTTATTAATATAATTATAAATTTCTTTTATGTAATTATAATAAGATGCAGCCAGAGGACAGCAAATATCCTAATTATATGTATGAAATTGCTTTATTTCTAGGGTTTACAGATTGGTACTCGAGAATTAGAAGAGATGGGAGCAAAATTTTGTGTTGGTCTGTTGCGTTTGAAAAGACTGACATCCCCGTTGGAATATAATCTGCCTTCCAGCCTGCTTGACTTTGAAAATGACTTGATTGAGTCGAACTGCAAAGTAACTAGGTAAGACACACTTGCTTCCTTCTCTTATTATGTTGTAGTATACTTTTAGACTTCATTAAATTAATTAAGGGGGAAGGGCACAGAGATTTTAATAGCCAAGAGCATTTTTAGAATTAATATAACTAAGTTTAAACATCTAGGTTACAAATTTATTTGTTCCAAATTGTGATAATATTCTTCATTCTTTTAACATTGATATTTGGATGAGATAATGAAATACCTTTATATTTTTAAAATGCTATTTTTAGTGATCTTAATGGTTTACCTTTAACCCAAAAATAAGCAATGTGGAAAACAGTATTTTGATAAAATCTAAATTAAGAGGACTTGGAACCAGGATTCATTCTTGAAATTTTATTTTGTTGATATCTACACACATCATACGGCCTTCCAGTAACCTTCTGGTTACATATACTAAAAACAGCTATTTAATTTAGTATCCCTTTGAAAATTTAATTATATCTGCCAAATAAGATTCTCAATAGATAAACCTTTGCTCCTTAAATTAAATATATATAAAATTTGATCAGTTACAGGCTCAGATATAATTCAGTATTATAATTCTTAATCATAACACCAGACCTTAGCATTTTATAGTTTGATGTATATGGGTAAGAATATGCTCATTTTATAGTATCTTCATGATTTTTCTTGTTAGATATTGACTTGTCATTTGTCAGTTTATTGCTATGCTCTATTACGTATATTAGTTTAGGAGTTTTAAGTGTGACAAAACATTAATTAGAACTCTGTTCTTTTTAATATGATATTTGAGACAGTAATCACCTCAGTTCTCTACTGGAAGTAAATATATAAAGATTGTCAGTTGTTCTGACTGATATTTAGAAGCCTTCCTCTAAGTTATTTCATGTATTCTTTTTTTCTCCCAGCTTTATTGAAGTATAATTCACAAATAAAATTGTAAGATTTTGTGATGCTTTGATATATGAATACACTGTAGAAGGATTGGCCCCATTGAGTTAATAACGTATCCATCCATCAGCGCACATGTTTACCGTTGGTTGTGTGTGTGAATGAATATCATTTCAGTTCTGCTCTTCAGATGTCAGTGATACAGTCTAGAATTATCAGCTATAGTCACCATGTTATACATTACTTCCTCACACCTTATTCATCTCAATACTGAAAATTTGTACCCTTTTACCAATCTCTCCTTTTTCCCTTACACCCCAGTCTCCTGGCAACCACTTTTCTACTCTCAGTTTCTCTGAATTCCATTTGTGTTTTTGTTTTTGTTTTGATTCCACATGTAAATGACACCGTGTAGTATCTATCTGTCTTTGTCTTAATTCACTTAGCATAATGCCCTCCAGGTTCATCCATGTAGCAAATGAAAGGATTTCCTTCTCTTTAAAAGCTGAATAGTATTTCATTGTATATCTGTATATTACATTTTCTTTATCCATTCATCCACTGATGGACACTTAGGTTGTTTTGATACTTTGTTATGAATAATACTGCTTTGAAGATGGGAGTGCAGATATTTCTTTAACAGCTAATGATTTTATTTCCTTTGGATATATACCCAGAAGTGGCATTGCTGGATCATATGGCAGTTGTATTTTTAATTTCTTGAGGAACCTTCATACCGTTTTCCATGGTGGCTGTACCCGTCTACATGGCAATCAGCAGCGTACAGTCGAGCACCTTTTCATATTATCTGTTGGCCATTCATATGTCTTCTTTGGAAAAACGTGTATTTAGGTCCTTTTCCCCATTTTTAAAAAATTGGGTTATTTGGGTTTTTTTCCTTCTGAGTTGTGAGTTCTGTGTATGTCTGATATTAACCCCTTATTGGGTATGTGGCTTGCAAATATTTTCTCCCATTCCGTAGGTTGTCTTTTTATTTTGTTGATGGTTTTCTTTGTTGTACAAAAGCTTTTCAGTTCAATGTGGACCTCCTTGTTTATTTTAGCTTTTATTGCCTATGCTTTTGGTGTCAAAAAAGAAATTATTGCTGAGCCCAGTGTCAAAAGAGTTTACGTTCTGTGTTTTCTTCTAGGAGTTTTATGGTTTCATATCTTACTTCCTAGTCATTAATCTGTTTTATTTGTATATGGCGTAAGGTAGGGGTCTAGTTTTATTCTTTTGCATTTGTCTATCCAGTTTTCCCAGCACCATTTAATGAAGAGGCTGTCCTTTCCCAATGCATATTCTTGGTTCCTTTGTCAAAAATTAATTGGCCATACATATATGCGGGGGTTTACTTCTGGACTCTCTATTCTGTTCATTGATCTGTGTATCTGTTTTTATGCTGTTTTGATCACTAGAGCTTGATTGTTTGAAATCAGGAAGTGTGATGCCTCCACCTTTGTTCTTTTTCAAGATTGCTTTGGCTATTCAGGGTCTTTTGTAGATTGTTTCTTTGAAAAATGCCATTGACATTTTGATAGGGGTTGCATTGAATCTGTAGTTTGCTTTTGGTAGTGTGGGCATTTTAACAGCATTAGTTCTTCTAATTCATGAGCACAGACTATCTTTCTATTTATTTGTGTCTTCAATTTCTTTTATCACTGTCTTACAGTATAGATCTTCCACCTCCTTGGGTAACTTATTCCTGTTTTATTCTTTTTGCTGCTATAGCAAGTGGGGTTGTTTTCTTAACTTCTGTTTTCATAGTTCATTGTTGGTGTATAGAAATGCAACTGTTCTTTGTGTGTTTTGTTTCCTGCATCGTTACTGAAATTGTTCATTATATCTAACATTTTTTAATAAAGTTTTTAGGGTATCTATATATAATATGTTATGTGCACCTAGAGAAAATTTTACTTCTTCCTTTCTGATTTTGATGCCCTTTGTTTATTTTTCTTGCCTAATTGCTCTGGCTAGGATTACCAGTACTAGGTCAAATAAAAGTGGTGAGAATGGGCATTCTTGTGTTGTTTCTGATCTTAGAAGAAAAGCTTTCGCATTTTATCACTGGGTATGATGTTAGCTGTGGGCTTATAATATATCAACTTTATTATGTGGGAGGTGTGTGTCATCCTCTTTCAGTTTTTATCATGAATGGATGTTGAATTTTGTCAAATATTTTTTCTGCATCTATTGAGATGATTGCATGATTTTTATTCTTTGTTTTGTTAATGTGGTGTATCACATTGATTGGTTTGCAAATGTCGAACCATCCTTGCCTCCCAGAGATGAATCCCACTTGATTATGGTATATGTTTGATCTTTTTAATGTATTGTTGAATTGAATTTCCTAATACTTTATTGAGGATTTTTGCATCTAAGTTCATCAGGGATAATAGCCTGTAGTTTTCTTTTTTCTTTTTTCTTTTTTTTGAGTGCCCTTGTCTGGCTTTGGTATCAAGGTAATGCTGGCCTTGTAGAATGAGTTTGGATATGTTCCCTCTTCTTTTGTTATGGGAAGAGTTTGAGAAGGATTGATATTAGTTCTTCTTTAAATATTTTTGTAGAATTTATCAGTGAAGCTATCTGGTCATGGGCTATTCTTTGTTAGGAGATTTTTGACCACTGATTCAGTCTCAGTAATAATTGGTCTGTTCAGGATTTCTATTTATTTCTTCATGATTCAGTCTTGGTAGGTTGTATGTTTTCTAGGAATTTATCCATTTCTTCTAGGTTGTTCTGTTTTTTGGCATATAGTTGTTCATAGTAATCTCTTATGGTCCTTTGTATTTTTTGGTATCAGTTGTAATATGTCCTCTTTCATGTATAATTTTATTTTGAATTCTCTCTTTTTCTTGGAAAGTCTAGCTAACAGTCTTCTGTTTTTTTTCAGAAAATCAGCTCTTAGTTTCATTAATCTTTTTTGTCTTTTTAGTCTCTGTTTTATTTATGTCTGCTCTGATCTTTGTTATTTCCTCCCTTTAGTTAACTTTGGGCTTAGTTTGCCTTTTTTTCTTGAGGTGTAGATTTAGGTTGTTTATTTGAGCTCTTTCTTTTTTCTTAATGTAGGCGTTTATCACACTAAATTGCCCTATTAAAAGTGCTTTTGCTGCATCCCATAAATTTTGGTTTGTTGTATTTCCATTTTCACTTGTCTCAAGATATGTTTTGATTTTTCTTTGACTCATTGATTGTTCAGGAACATGTTGTGTTTAATCTTCACATATTTGTGAGTTTTCTGGTTTTCTTCTTGTAATTGACTTCTAGGTTTAAACCATTGTGGTTGAAAAAATGCTTGATATGATTTCAGTTGTCTTGTATTTATTAAGATTTATTTTTGTCCTCTCATATGATTTACCTTGGATAATGTTCTGTGTTGTGCTTGAGAAGAATACATTATTTTGCTGCTGTTGGTTGCAATGTTCTGTATATGTCTGTTAGATCCATCTGGTTTAACATGTAGTTCAGTTCTAGTGTTGCCTTATTGATTTTCTGTCTGAATGATCTATCCATGTTGGAAGTGGGTATTTGAAGTCCCCTGCTAGTATTGTATTGCTGTGCATTTCCTTCTTTAGATTTGTCTGTATTTGCTTTCTTTAATATGTGCTTTTATGTCAAGTGCATAGGTATTTATAATTATATCCTCTTGATTAATTGACACTTTTCTTATTATATAATGACCTTTTTCTTTTCTTTTCCTTTTTTTCCCCCCTGATATAAGTACAGCTGCCCCCTGCTGTCTTTTGGTTTCTATTTGCATTGAATATCTTTTTCCATCATTTCACTTTCAGTCTGTATGTCCTTAAAGCTGAGCTAAATCTCTTACAGGGAGCATAGAGTTGGGTGTTACCATTTTTTTTTCTTAAATCCATTCAGCCACTCTGTTTTGTGATTGAAGAATTTAGTCCATTTACATGTAAAGTAATTATTGATAGGTATAGGCTTACATTGCCATTTTGGTAATTGTTTTCTGGTTGTTTTGTATTGTCTTTGTTCCTTTCTTCCTCTTTTGCTCGCTTCCTTTGTGATTTGATGATTTTCTGTAGTGGTATGCTTTGATTTCTTTATCTTTTGTGTGTCTACTATAGGTTTTTGTGTTGTGGTTACCATGAGGCTTACATAAAACATATTTATGACAGCCTATTTTAAGCTGATAATTATTTAACTTCAAATACATACCAAAGCTCCCTCTTCCCCACATTTTGTTTTTGATGACACAGTTTGCATCGTTTTAGGTTATATATCCATTAACAAATTTTTGTAGTTATAGTTATTTTTAATACTTTTTCTCTTAACTTTCATGCTAGATTTGTAAATGATTTGCCCACTACCATTGAAACATTACAGTGTTCTGCATGTAACTCTATCTTCACCTTTACCAATGAGTTTTATACTTTCACTTGTTTTTCTGTTATTAGCATCCTTTCGTTTGAGCTTGAAAAACTCCCTTTAACATTTCTTTTAAGGCCAGTCCTATGGTGATGAACTACTTCAGCTTTTTTTGTCTGGAAAATTCTTTATTATATATCCTTCAATTCTGAATGACGACTTTGCTGGGTAAAGTATTCCTGGTTGGCAGTGTGTTTCTTTTAGCACTTTGAAAGTATCCTCTCACTCCCTTCTAGCCTGCAAGGTTTCTGCCAAAAAAAAATCTGCTAATAGTCTTATGTGGGTTCTCATGTACGTGCCAGGTTGCTTTTCTCTTGCAACTTTAAAGATTTTCCTTGTCTTTAACTTTGACACTTTAATTATAATGTGTCTTGGTGTGGGTCTTTTTGGATTAATCTTTTTGGGTCTTCATAAATCTGGATGTCTGGTGTCTTTTTCTTTCCCCTGGTTAGGGAAATTTTCAGCCATTATTTCTTTGAATAAGCTTCCTGTCCCTTTATCTCTCCTTCTGGGACCTCTATAATGAATATATTGGTTTGTTCATTGACGTCCCATAAGTCTCTTAAGTAATTTTCACTCCTCATTCTTTCTTTTTCTTGTTCCTCTGTATGGATGAATTCTGCCCTTTTGGAATTCATTAATTTTTTTTTCATTTGATCTAGTCTGCTG
>NW_024426008.1:4488695-4563894 GCF_017311325.1 Ursus maritimus
TGAACCCTTTATTGAATTTTTCAGTTCAGTTATTGTATTCTTCAGTTCTGTGATTTCTACTCAGCATTTTTTTATATTTTCTGACTCTTTGTTGAAGTTCTCACTTTGTTCATGCATTGCTCCTGACTTTGTTGAAATCTTTATGACAATTATTTTTAACTCTGTTATCAGGTAAATCACTTATCTGCATTCTTTGAGATCTATTTCTAGATAGTTATCTTGTTCTTTTGTTTGAAATATATTTCTCTGTTTCTTCATTTCCCATGGTCACTGCACATTAGATGCAATACCCATCTCTCTCAATCTTAGCAGAATGCTCTTGTGTAGGAGATGAGCCTCATTGATCAGTCTGGCTTGAGCTCCTAGTTGTGTCTCAGACTTTTGTGGTTGCCCAAGCCTCTTTCTTTGGTTTTAGTGGCTCCCAGGAGTTGAGGGTGCCAGGTCATAGTAGTATCCCAAAAGGGGAATCATCACTTGGATGCAGGACGATTAGAAGCTGGACCTTCTAGCAGCAGCTAGAAAAGTATATAGTTAAGCCCCTTCCAGGGAAGCACTGGGAGATGGATATTTTTGCCTATTCCCTCTGTGCTAGCCTGAGTAAATAGCTGTAGGAGGTGCCTCTCTGCTGAAGAACTGTTTCTTTGTTACAGTACATGGGACTCGTGAACACAAGCCCTGTTGGGTGCTAGAGCCAGGCTGTCTATAGGTCTGTCTCTTCAGTGGCAGCCACAAAAGCTGAGGTGTCAGATGTGTGTACAAGCTCCTTTCAGGATGATACGGGTAACTTGCTTTGGTTATTGGTGCACCCTGCGGGGAGAAGGCAGGCTGTGTATCTGCTGGCTTCCCCAGTCTCTGAAGAGGATGGCAGGCCACAGTGCCTGTTAAATTAGAAGTCTGGCCCTCAGGCTGCAACTTTTAAAATATGCAGGTGAAACTTTTTCAGGGGAAGACTGGGAGATGGGCAGTTTTGCCTGCTCCCTCTGTGCTGAACACACACACACACACACACACACACACACGCATACATATGGTTGCACATGCCAGTTAAGACTAGCTTCTTTGTTTATTACAGCCTTGTGGATCCTGTGAGCACAAGTCCTGTTGACTGTCAGAGCTAGGTGTTTTTTCTAACCAACCTTTAATTCACCCATGCTTTCTTTAGCTGGGTCTAATCTGATGTGAAATTTATCTTTCTAATTCTTAATTGTAGTTAACTAGGGGGGTTTGGGGGAAAAAACTCCTGCAGGGCATTGGGGGGTGATTTAAAAAAATTTTGAGAAAAGTTACCCTGGGCATAAAGTCCAGTAGCATTCTGGGGGCCCAGTTGGACTTAATTTTGAGCAGACTTTCACTTACTCTCCTGACTCCCATTTCTGTCTTTTGGACCTAACTGAATAGCCTTTCTGATAAAAGTCTTTAGAAAGTCATCTTTCCATCTCTCTGAACTAGGGAATAACCTGAGGAAGGTGATCTGAAGGTCTAACTGCTCTTTATAAAATCTTTTAATCAATTATTCTCTTTTCAGTTGCACCCTGATAATCAGTATCACCCATTTCTTAGCTTTCCTCTGACTTTGTAATGCAAATCAGTTTTCCCCATGGCTTCTCCTGTTTAAGTACTTGAGCAAAGTAGAGGTTGGTACTCAGGCCCCGTTCGTTTTTCATCCATCTGCCTTCATCTTCTAACATTCTGCTGATATCTCTTCTTTGCTATTATTTCCTCTTCACTTTTCTTTTTCCTGTGGATTATCCTTTAAAAAAAAAGTTATTCTTTTACAGTCATCTTCGTTGCTCTTGAGATTTATTGTATTTACCAGAAGTTATAGAACTTCCTTTTCAGTGAAGCCTGTGGTTGAAAATTAATCACATTTTATATTCTCAGAGCATTCATTGGAAATTACCGTACATAAATCATTTTATCTTTACTTAATTGTATTTGTTGTATAATAAAAATTTCATCTGATATAACACTAAGCCCGCATTATATCTTTCCTCGTGGAGGTGTGTTTCTTTTAGGTCCAAGCTGGGAATATCGGTAGAGCTCATTTAAAAGCCGACATCTATGTAGTAATTTTGTACTTAGCGAAAGTGTTTTTATTTTACCTGCGCCTGAACTATTAGAGTCCTCTCAGTGAGTCTCGTTTAAAGGATTTGAGAACTGTTAAAACATTTAACAGTGCTGCTTGTATGGTTGGTGGTGACTACATTCAGGATATTAGGTAAACAGAAGAAGTGTTTGAAGTTCGAGTATATTTAAAACATTATAGGAAAGTTAAGTTGAAAAATGCCAAACTCTATACAGTGTTTTATCATAATAAAAACAGACGCCCATGTTTAAATGAAGCCTGATGACTGTCTCATAATCAGTGTTTTGACCTGTTTTCTTTCTTTTTTTTTTATTGAGATGAAGTTCATACAGCATAAAATCAGTCATTTTAAAGTGAATAATTTAATGGTGTTTAATATGTTCACAATATTGTGCAACTATCAGTCATCTCTGTCTAGTTCCAGAACTTTTTATACCTCCCCCAAAAGACCCTCGTACCCATTAAACAGTCATTTCCAGCCCCTGACAACCACTCATCTGCTTTTTGTCTCTGGATTTACCTGTTCTGGATATTTCAAATAAATGGAATCAGATGGTGTATGACCTTTTATGTCTGGCTTCACTCATTTAGATTTTTTTCAAGGTTCATCTGTGGTGTAGCATGTATCAGTACTTAATTTGTATTTGTGCATACAGCATGGACATTAGAAAATGTGATGAGAAATTGTTCTTAATGTAACTAATGAAATAAATAGGACTTAAGCTGGAGAAAAACCTTTAAAATATGCTTAGCATTTGTTCTATTTTTGTTAATACTTTTTTAAAAATCTAATTTGATGTGTTTTGATAAAGATAGAGAACATTTCTGATAAGGCATAGAGAATGAGTACAGGTCTGTGAATGAGTTAACATCATAATGTTTCTTGGTTAAAGGCTCTGCCTCTTTCGCTAGCATTATCAGGGGGACTGGCTGGAAGTTATTGGTAAGGTACAACAAAGACATCCATTGCTACGGACTGGTAACACTAGAATGCAATATTAGCTTCCGTATTTTCTTTTTTCTTTTTTAAAGATTTTATTTATTTATTTGACAGAAATAGAGACAGCCAGTGAGAGAGGGAACACAAGCAGGGGGAGTGGGAGAGGAAGAAGCAGGCTCATAGCGGAGGAGCCTGATATGGGGCTCGATCCCATAACGCCGGGACCACGCCCTGAGCCAAAGGCAGACGCTTAACCACTGTGCCACCCAGGCGCCCCAGCTTCTGTATTTTCTGTACTTTCTTCATGTGAAGCTAATATTTATTTGTAAATATGTAGGAACTTTTTCTTCTGAGAAAATTATATTGTTAAAGAGAAAATTATTTGTGACTCTGTTAATAGATTAGGAATGCAGACTATTCAGGAGGACTGCTACAGGGGTGAATTCAGTGAGGCAAGGTGGGGATTTCCAGCCAGGAAGGAGAGTGGGGGGTTGGTGGATGGAAAATTACTAAGAGGAACCATCACATACATGTAAGGTAGATTCAGGCTAAATGTACTTGATGGAGTTTTTGTTGAAAGCAGGCCAGACTGATGAGATACAGAGAGTGGGGGATTTTGATAAACTGACTCAGCAAGATTCTTACCATAGCTAGACTAAGCAGGCAGAGCCCCTGACTGAGGTCGGAGCCCAAGGTCAGGGCCTAGTTTGAAAGAGGACTCAGAAGAGCCTGACTCAAGTTTGGTTATGGACAGAGTCTGTCCGTATAGATCTTTCGTGGCCACATGTTAATGGCAGTATTTACAGCAATGCAGTCAAGCTTACTGGTATTAATGTGCTTTATTTTAAATGTACAGTTTACCATTTAATCAAGCTGATCCTTAAAAAATCCTTTTTAATGGCTGTAATGCACACGCTTGAGTCCGGTGTGCATTCATGGGAGTCAGTTATTGCAATCATGTAGAAAGTTCTTACAGCTATAATTAGATTAGAATATCTTCTAGGCAGATAAATCATGCCCTGTAATTAAAGATCTTATTACCCCTTCTAGTCCACTGGAAATCATAGTTGCTCATAACTAAAAGTGAACCATTTGTGTTTTTGTGCTGTCAGTGAAGTACTGTTGTACCTACAAATATAGAGGAGATTACAATCATCCAGAAAAATAAGTTGGGGACTTAATGTGAACACTTCAGGACCCCAGGCCAGATTCAATTATAATGAAAGCTTTGAGGCTTTTCATAAGAGAAAGAAATGATCCTTATCATTGAGATCCAGATAAGTATGCAGTTAGTAATTGTTAGTCTCTAAGACAGCTGTCTAAGGAATTTGATGATTGTAGATATTTATTAATATTTATAAGCTATATTCTTAGTAGCCTCTTGGAAGAATGAAGTTATTCCTCTCAGTAAGTGCCTATTTGAGACTTCAAAGTAAGAATATGGTATATCAGAATAAGGAAGAATACACATTCCTTCAAAGAGAATTCATTCTATCTTCTGGCAGGCTGTGGAGTAGGCAAGTGGTCCCAGTCTGACAAGGGACTGAGCTAGCTTGAGGTGGGTTTGCAAAATTTGTAAAATTTGTTTGGCCCTGGTTCACGTGTCCCCTCCCAAAGTGGTAGCCCTCCAGACCAGAGGTCACTGTGGAAGGCTAGGGCTTCTCCTTTCCTCAGCACCACAAGACTGCTCCAAATTCTGTTGTTTATTTTCTGGTTTGTTTGCTTTGCTGCTTTCTGCTTTGCTTTTCAGCCTCTTGCACTGTGTATTTTAAGAATTTGTCACATGCCTCCAGGGGAGAACTGCTGGGGTCATATCTCTGCAACTCCCTTCTTTCAGGAAACTTGGCGGCTCTGAACTCCAATTTTTGCCTCCAATCCTTTGAAATTGCTGAGAGCTCTGATGACTTCTCTGCCTTTTAGCAGCTGCCCTTGCCTGGCCTTGGGTTCCTCTGGACTTTGCCCCATGCACCTTTTCTCTTGATTTTACTTTGTATCCTTTCACTGTAATACACGTCATAGCTGTTAATACAACTGTGTGCTGAATCCTTGCTAGCATGTCACTAAACCAAGGGTGGCCCTGGGATCCCAAACACGCATGCCCATTTTGAGTTTCTGTTAAGTTAGATTATTATCTCCGAGATTTTTGTGTTCTATTGAGAATGGTCAGAGACAGATGGTATTGTAGCCCCTTTTCATATGTGTGTAAACTGAGGCCCAGAGATGAATTGACCCATGGTCATCTGTCTGGTAATTAATTCCCAACGAAACCAGGAATTGTGTCCAGATGTGACTTCTCCTGTGCTTTCATTGTATCTTGTATCTTCCAGGTGACTAAGCAAAATTACTAAAAAGGAATGGTTTCAGATTTTGAGGCTGTCCTGCGTTATTGGGAAACTTAACTATTTAGCCTTTTCATTTTGTATAAAGAAATGTTTTTAGATCAACAGTAAAATAGTTGGAGTTTAGTGACTGTTTTTTGAAGGCAGCTTAGTTATATTTGTGGTCCAAAAAGTATCAGTAAATTAACAAATTTCTCCCCCCCCCCCCCCCCCCCCCCCTCCCCTCTAGTANNGGTAGATATCCTGTTAGAAATTCTGTACTCTAACTGTGTGGGTGTGTGCATGTGTAGGAATGTGCAAATGCTTCTGTACACTCCGTGGACAGTTAAGACTGACAAAAATTGTTACTTGTATTTTCTATGGATAATTTTGTTTGCTTTGATATGTACTAGATACAACATCTCTTATGAGCTGGGAGTCAAATTATATAAATAGAACATTCTCTGATATTTAAGCAGATAGAGATTTTTCTTTCGCATGAGCACTGATGCAAGAAAGACATAATCAGCAAGTCACAAATTACTGCTAATTTGGGCAATGGGATATTTTTCTGTGTCTCAATGTCAGAATTTCTCCCCCAGGTTATCCTTATTGTGCTGTCTGAAAACAGGTGGGTTAGTTTTGAAATTGTACACGAGTATGAAGTTTAGGGAGGGTTCTGGATTACAAAAGTAAGGCAGTATTTTTAGTCCCTATTGGTGTGGGGGCAGCCCATTACTTGCTCTTTAGGAGCGGATTTTTTTCTTTAACAAGGTAGGTTTTATTAATTTCATAATAGCATTTTATATTTGCACAGCTTAAGAATTTACAAATGCTTTCACACTTACTACTTAATTGGAGCCAAACAACTTGTGAGGTAGTGGGGCTGACACGGTTTATCTTTGCTTTTACTGTTGAGAATAACCAGCGTTTGGAGAAAGTACGTGACTTGCTGAAGGTCGTGCAGCTGGCTCGTGGAAGAAGTGAGGCACAGACCCAGAGTTTCTGACTCCATGTCCAGTGTTTTGCTTCTTTCATGCTTGTGTAGGTAACAACTGAAGATCTGCCTCCTGGTGTCTCAGATGTCCAGTGAGCTCTCATGGAAGTAGTTGGTCATACATTGAGGGAGATGGTGAATTTCTTAGGTTTAATTTTGGGTATGCCTGTTAGTTTAACGTAGTGTGGTAGCCAGAACACTTTCTGAATCTGAATGAAGCAGAATTTGTTGTTATCTTTAGAAATCAGTTGGAATTTTAAACCTTTTCTGCATCATAATGGCACCATACAGCAGAGAATTTCAACAAATTCATCCTGTGAGAAAGCCATTCGGGTGAAGGTTTTGATATTTGTCCTGAAGCCTCATGAGGAAGATTTGTTTTTGGACTAAAATACGATTCTCTTTTAGAATGAAATGTTTCTTATTGATTAAAATCCAGAAGAGAAGGATGTTAGGGCAAGTATACATAGGCCAGCTGTTGGAGAATGAAGCAAAAACAGGGCAACAGGAGTAAACTTACATGAAGAAAATTAGGGGGACAAGGAAGTTGTGGTAGGAAAAAAGTAATAGTTATAGGATATAATTAAGTGCTGATTAGAGTTTCTTTTTGTGATTGAATTATTACTTGAATCCCTTTCTACCGATGTCAAGGGATTAATTATTTTATAACTCTAGGGAGGGCAAATTACCTTAAAGTCTTTCTCTTACCTGGAGGTTATTGTGAGATATAATGTATATGACAGCCCTTCCTAATGTATATGACAACAATGTAATTTGTACATTGTTCAAAACATATGTTGGAATTATTAATAAAAGTAAAGCTGAATTGCTATGATTGGTCTTGTGCCTTAAGTTTTTTTTTTTATGTAAAGTATAATCAGTGGAATGGGTAATACAAAAAATCGATGGTCTCTTTGGCCCTGTGGCTTCTCTTAAAGAGTTCAGCAAATATTTGTTTAGGGCCTACAATGTGTTGTAATATGGGTAAGCTCCTGACCTTAACGTGCTTGTGGGAAGACAGACCCACAAATAGACGGTTTCGCCTGCATGGGAGAAGTGATCCAACAGAATGTGCAGGGTACAGAGGGAACACGGAGACGGGCTTAGCCCAAAGTGGGCTTTCACAGAGGGAGAACCTAAGGATGAGCCTGAGCTGCAGTTTGAAGGAAATATGACTCGGTGGGAGAAGGAAGGTGGGAAGTACGTCCTAGGCAGAGGAAGCAATGTCAGTAAAGGTTTGTGATGTAAAATGTGGGGGCAAGAAGTAGTTCAGAGCTTGACTGGCAGGACTTGCTTGCTGAGAATGTGGTTTTTATGACTCACTGGATGATGTTGGGACGAGGACAAGCGGAGCAGGCTTGCTGGGGAGTCTGGTGAGTTCTGTTGCGAACATACATTTGGGGTTTACGTGAGATAGCCATGTGAACCTGTTAGTAAGTGCTTCTGTGCACAGTGGAAGTTCAAGGGTGAAGTCAGAGCTTGAAATTTGGATTTGGAAATGATCAGAATGCAAATTAAAATATGTGAGCTTTCTCAAAGAGGGCTTGCATAAAAGAGTGTGCCAGGAGAGCGATTTTATAAGCACCTATTTTTGAGGCATATGACGAGGATGAGAGCTCTTGATCAGCAGTGAGGAGGGACAGAGGGCAATGAGGCACACCAGAAGAGAGGAGTGTTGGAATTTGTGCAACAGAGAGACCTAGAAACAATGGACTGGAGAGTGGTCACTGGATACCAGTCAGACGGCTGCTTTCAGTGGAGTGTTGGGGATTGTAATCTTCTATTCCCGCTGTCTCAGGATTCCCGTAGCTCTTTGACCCTAGGCCTACCCACCGCTCTTCCCTGCCCCCACACGCGCAGAGGCTGGCGCTGAGGGCCTCTTGGCCATTGCTGAATGGACTCGCTGCATTTCAGCCAGAGGATACACCTTCATGGAGCTGAGGCTAGGTACGTGACTTTGAGAAGACCTGCAAAAACAGGCATCAAATACTAGGGTCAATGTGGGTTCCGGGAATGGAATTAGAGTGTGAAACCCGTCCGTTCCTAGGTATCATGATGGATGATGCCAGAACATGGATGGAGTCTATGTCACAGTCAACATATGAAGGAGCCAAGTTCAGGAATTGACAGGCTCAAATTATTTTCTGAACATTCCTTATTATGGGATTTCTTTTAAATTTCCGCGAGCTTTGCCTTCCAGGTTGTGCTTCTTAGACTTAAAGTGCTTATCAGTATCTGATCCTAGCATTGTTCCAAGTCTCCTTGATGTCTAGGAGCTTTTTTGGCTTGATCCTGGACATTTTTGTTGCTTCTAAATCATACTTCTTCTGTTTCCTCAACTTACAAGACTATTTTCTAGCCTACAAGACTGGTCTTTTTCTTTAAACCCTTTCTCTTAGTTCATGTTGATTAATGTTCTGGTATTCAGCTGCCCGTGTAGAGCTAGGTCCTTGCTCTGACCTCTGTGTAGTGGCTGGGCTTCCTGCAACCAGTTTACTTTGTGCCAGTCTGTTTTCTTTGGTGGTGGTATTGGGGGACAGAGTGCAGGGGTGGGTTGGAATTCTGCTGTCCTTAGATCTCCTGAACGATGCTTGCCCACCGACCCACCCACCCACTACATGGATTTTGTGCTCTTCCTACCCGTCGGGAGACCCCACGATGCTGCGGGTAACTGCACTGCTCGGGTCATGGTGCCTCCTTGCTATGGAGTGAGCCCCTACAGTCCTGGTTGGTTTCCCCAGGCCCTGTACCAGCAGAGTGCATGGCTTTTGAGCAAATCTGCTCCCTCTCTTGCATTTCTTCTTGTTAGGACTCCAGGAAGGAAGTAAGCAAGTTTCTCCCCTCACTTCTGTCCTTCCCCCTCTTTTGCTTTAGCTGAAACCTCCATCTATTCCAAGAGTCTGTTCTTTTTTTTTTTTTTTTTTTTTTAATTTATTTATTTGGCACAGAGAGAGAGCCAGCGAGAGAGGGAACACAAGCAGAGGGAGTAGGAGAGGAAGAAGCAGGCTCCCAGCAGAGCAGGGAGCCCGACGTGGGGCTCGATCCCAAGACTCTGGGATCGCTCCCTGAGCTGAAGGCAGACGCTTAACGACTGAGCCACCCAGACGCCCCTCCAAGAATCTGTTCTAATAGTCCTCCGTGTATGCTGTGATTCACCTGGGACACCCTGAGAATTTGAAACACCGAACTCAAGAAGGAGGAATGAATTATTGTTTTTTAAAAGAAAAAAAGAAAAATGGTCATTTAAAAGGCAAATAATTTTTTCCCCAATCTCATTTTTTTCCTACAGACCTAATAGATTCATGGTAAATATTTTAGTTGCGTAACTGAAAGCTGTGAAATCATTCTTGTGAGTGTTAGATAGGTAATAAAGTCTCACAGTCCTTCAAGCCACTCAGCTGGCTTATTGGGATTCCTCCACCACAGGGCAAGCTCTGAACTTTTTAAGAAGTTTGCTATGTAAGATCAAGGTGGTTTCGCAATATATTTTTAATGAGCAAGATAAAAACAATTCTAGGGAATAAAGATAATTTCAGTGGATGAGTTTTGCTTTCTCTTTTCAGAAAATGAGAACCGTATCATCCATTAACTTGTCTTTCCTGCCTAACCTTGTAGATATCTGAACCGAATTTCATATTCAGTGTAGGACTTCTTTCATTCTAGATGCCTAATGACATTTGCTTCTCTGCTCATTTTAACAGATTATTGTTCCCTTTTTGTTGTCTGATTTTATAGCTTTTAATTGCATCCATGATGGGAAATCCTTTTTGGAAGCAGGTGGGATATAAACATATATCTCTGTGAAACTAAGATAGTTTTGGTCACAAAATGGGGACATTGAAATGTTTCTGTAGTGTTCCTTTGATAACGCTGTGTGTGCACACACGTGCACGTGCTGTGTGTAAAATCTCCCAAATGGGGAGAAATCAGAACACTGTGATTTTTTGAAGAGGAAAGATGGAAAGGTTGTCTTTATCCCAAACAACCTACCTAATGAAATATTCAGAAACACTTAGTGCTTTTAAGCAAATATCGTATTCTGTGTCCCAAGGGCAAGTAATTAATCTGGGTGTGGAACGTTCGCTTGTTTTTCATTTTTATTCTTTACCAATGGAAACTGGGAGGAAGAGCATATGGGCTGTTTTATGGCAAGTAACCATTGTATAGACTTAGAATAAGTGGTTTTAGTGTGTAAATACCACAGTTTCTTATAATGGATGAATTAATAAGATAAATAGAATAAAGCTTATTGAAATGGTGTGTTCCTTTTCAGTGATTAAGATAGAACTTTTAACCCTGCAAATTGATGAAGTCCTTCGACAAAGCAACCTAACAGGGGAGTCTCTTGTTTTTATAGCTATCTAATTGTAGGGTGTATGTTGACAGCCTTGTCATATAACTAATACTTAGCATTTCACCCTTTATGGTCTCAACTGTTATAAATCTCTTAACTTTTTCATTTGGGTAACATTTTTAAAGCTAATGCAAGCTACTTATATTATTTTGAAATCAAAGTTAACCCAGTGTGGTCAATTAACCTTACGTTAGAACCTTGGATCTAATGAAGTCTCGTGTGCTCTCTGTGCTCTGGCCACAGCCCTACCACTTACGTCTTGGATGAAGATGAGCCTCGATTCCTTGAAGAAGTGGATTACAGTGCAGAAAGTAATGACGACCTAGATACTGAATTGGCGGAAAACGCAGGAGATTATGAACCTTCTGCTCAGGAAGAAGTACTTTCTGACTCTGAATTATCAAGAACGTACCTCCCTTAAACTTCTGTCATCTCTTGAAAGTGCAAAAAAGAAAGGAAATACTTTGTTTTTTCTTACACAGGAGGTTTGAGAGAAATGAGTTAATAGCTGACTCAAGAAAGACAAAAAGTAACTTGGGCCTGTTTGGTTTCAAGACAATAAATACGTTATTAATTCATGATACAATTGGCATTTGTTTTATTTTAGAGATTCAGTGCACTTGATATAGCATTGAATGATCAAATACTGGGTTTCCTTTTTTTTTAAAAAAACAAAACAAAACAAAACCTGAATATCATTGCATGAATTTTTATCTTCTTATGGTTATATCCTGCATCAAATGGATACATTTTGAAGTGTGTGAGAATATAAAATCTGAATCTAGAGTTGTTGAAAATCCCGAGTTGTTGAAAGCAAATACAAATGTACATGGATTTCTCTAGCTGTGACTGTGTAGGGTGGGTAGATGCTGAAGATAAGACTGTGCTTCGGAATCATGGTAACTGTGGACTTGTGACTGAAATAACCCAGAGTTTGCCTTGAAAGCGTTACATTCTCCACTTACCAAATTAAACAAATAAAAGCTATATTAAATGTTGAATTCATTTTGTCATCCTTTTTAACCAGCTCAGATTATTTGGTTTATAGACTCTTTGTGAGAATATTATAAAAATCCAACATCCGAACACATGGATAAAAATTTGTAAAACAAAAAAAAAAGTGCTGAATTTACTCGTGCTAAGTTTTTTATGGTATAGGTATGCCTCTGCCTGTCGTAAAAAATACATTTGAACAACTCTTTTCTCTAAAGCTGTGTCTCTTGGGTGCATCTAGAGTGTTTATCGTCATAGTTTGTTCAGCTTGAAAAATGCAGTGAGGATATGATCCAGTGTTCAGTGTATCTGTATATCGAGTGTCTTTAGCATTTCCTGAGTTGTGTGATGCTGTTAGACTTGCTGAAGGGACTCCACCTAGGGCGTGCCGACCCTGGCCTCTGAGTCTAGATGACTGCAGTGACTGTAAGCCCTTTCTTGTAGTGACATCTTTCGGGTTTAAGCTGCCCTGCTGCGGGAATGACTTTGTCATCAAATAGAATAAAACTAGTTCAGCGACCTTGGATAAGTGCCGTACGAGCTAAGTTTCTGTTGTAATAAAACAAATCGAAAAGAGATACCTCATTAACAGATTCTTGTCAGGACTCTGGTGCTTCGGTTTTGGTACATTACCTTTGCTTATTCCTGATTAGAATTTTTTTAATCTTTTTTTTTTTTTAAACCTATGGAAAAGAAACGATAAAACGTATTTCAGATTTTTTCATTTTCCAAACCAGTGATTTTCACTGTATCATTTGAGGCATTTTCTCCATAGTGTAGCTTATTTTTGACGTCCTAGGAGTATGTTTAAAAACATAGTATGGGGCAATTGATAGAGTTCTTTTTCTCTTAGTAGCCTAGTTCTTATTAATCTTAGAAAATAAAGACTAGATTGTGAGGATTGACAGTCCTCTTAGTGTGTGGTGAGCTAATTGGGGAAAGATCAGGATACTTTAGCAAGGTAAAATATTTATTTAATAATCTATCTAATAACTCATGAAGTTATTTATTTTTTATTTATATATTTCATATAGAAAATAATTACATATTTAATTATGATTTTTTCCAGAGAATGGATTATGGAGCCACTATGTCTGTATGTAAATTTTTCTTGATTCTTATAAAACTAGAAATTAAAACACAAGGTATCCATGTATGAGAAACAATTACAGTTACTATAGTTAGTAGAGAGAAACAAATACAGTTACTACAACTACAGTTGGCAGTGTAAATCCCTTATTGTGTACTATTACAATATTTCATATTGATGACGTACATCTTTTAGTGTAGGTTACAACCCTGAATATGCCTTTTATTAAATCATTGTTCCCAAGGTTGAAGAGAAAGTCTTTCATAATTAGGGAATGATTTTTTTCTTTAATAAATAGCTTTGGAAAAATAAGAATTTAAAATCCTAACTTTCTGAATTAGTGAGTAAAGATAAATGTCATTGGCTATTAGTAGCTAAAATTACCCAAAATTTTATCTCTGTGGCTATTTCTTTTGAGGATTTTCAAAGAATGATTGAGATGCCTTCAGTGCCATAACCCTGAGAAAGTAATGTGTAGTTGACAAGCTGAGTCTAAGGGTAGAGCTTGGACTGATTGAATTTGCCTTGTTTGGAACTGCGGATTTCTGAAGTGTGGTTTTGGTCTGATCCAGTGGTTCTCGTACTGTGTTGTGTACATCAGAGTCGCCTGGAGGACTTGCTTCTCAAATCAGAGATTGCTGATAGGATGTGGCTCTGGGTGGAGCCCCGAGGTGCATTTCTTAAAAATTCTCAGGTGGTGGTGCTGCAGGAACCACGCCAGGAGAACCACCATCTGATCTGATGCGCTCTTTCAGCCTCCAGTTTCCTAGGAGTCACAGGACCTGTAAACTGGAAATCAGCACCAGGGATGGTTTAGATCAAACTCAGGTGTGGAATCAAGACAGTAGACACTCAGAGATCAAGTGAGGTCACCGGGGCACTCGGGGCAGAGCCAGGGTTTCAGCCCAGGACTGTAGACGACTAGCCTCGTGTTCTTGCCACAAAAGGAGATGCTGGCCGTCCTTGGCCTTTCCCCAAAGAGTAAGGAATGTGAAAAGCTTGGGGTCTCTCTTGAGTTTGTGAAATTTATTCAGGCAAGGCAGAATGCAAAAACCTGTGGTTCACATCGGCTTTTTCTTTATTGCAGTCATACTGTTGTTTGGAGACAGGATCTTGTCCTGCTTTAAGTATCTTTCTTACTCAGTTCCTGCCACGTCTGCCAGTGGTGTGTGGCATTTAGAAACATGGACGTTTGTTTGAATCCTAATTACAAATAAGTAATCTGGAGTTCCACTTCCAATAGTGCACTAACAGCAATGAATATGATACTTCTACATTTCAAATATCCGAGTGAAGATGACCATATTATTATAAGCACTAAAATGGATAATATAATAAATGTACTGATGGAATTGTCTTTGTGCATGATCCAGAAATAAATGACACTAATGAAACCATAAATGTATCTTTATAAATCCTTTTGTTGTCCTATACGTACTTTTTAAAAAAAAAGATTTTATTTATTTGAGAGCGAGAGCACAAGAGGGGGGAGGGTCAGAGGGAGAAGCAGACTCCCGGCTGAGCAGCGAGCCTGATGCGGGACTCGATCCCGGGACCCCGGAATCGTGACCTGAGCCGAAGGCAGATGCTTAACTGACTGAGCCACCCAGGCGCCCTTCCTGTATGTATTTTAATCGTTATAAAATATTAATTGAAAATCCATGAATTCAGTGAATCAGCTGCATGCAAGCCCTAGGTCTCTCCATTTAGAAGAACCTGGGGAAGCAATATTTCAATCGAAAGACCATTCTACTTTATCCAGTAGAACGTTCTTACTAATATTAAGCAAATATTTCTCTGGCTAAAGCACATTTGAATTCCTGCGCAGAAAAAGGGAAACTCAGAAGAAAGTCTCATTTTCTTTATGAGAATTCACGTTTTGAGGGTTCTGTTCCTGAAATGTCAAATTTCTGTTGTTTTCCACCGTTAATGAGATCTGTAAAGCCTTTATACTTACCTATACGGGGCTGACCATTAGGGCCTTCTCTTTCTGGACCCTGAGCGGTAACTTGGGCCTGTCTCCCCTCCTTCCACATCACAGCGTTCCTTATACTTCAAGCCCTTTTGACCTCCTGGCACCTTCGATCAGCTCTTAGGCTTCAGAGCATGGCTGGTTATTGGGGTCATTGAATAATTAAACTTTTCCATTTGAGTTTGATGAATAGGCAGGACCTAAATCCAAATGAAAGGGCCCCTGTGGTGGCGTCTGAGGCCTTGGGCAGGCCAGCCGGGGTGACATTTTGGAGTCGCGGGTGGCTGATGCCGCAGAGAACTCAGGTGATGTCTGCCTGTGTGGTTGCATGCGTGTGTGCTCACCAGCCCCTGCAGAGCGGGGCTGGCCGTGTGGTGCCCTTCTGTTTGTAAACCCAGACAACGTGGGAGACTGAGCTCCAGATACTCAGAAGTCTACCTTTATAGTGACAAAATGTGGGACTGTCCCTTTCCCAGGTGTCCTGATAGGATACCAAGCAAATATGAGGCGAGCAATAACAGAACTCAGGTCACAGGAATTATGATGTTGGTTTTCCTAAAGTTTTTAACATGTTCTTAAGCCACATGAAGAGCTACGATGAATGGCAGATGGGAAGAAATTATGGAAGACAAGGATCCTTGGTATTGAAAATTAAAGTAGAAAAGGCTAGAGTTTAATAAATACAAGTTAAGTCTGCACCTTTGGAAGTAGATGGGCTTCTCTGTAGCTGTCGCTCTGGTTGACAGTGTAATTAAATAGGGAATTTTAAGACTGGAAACTTATCTTCACGTTCAGTGCCTACTAGTTACTAAAGTCAAGTTACATACTCTATTTGCAGTGTCATGACTCTTATTATTTATACTTCCTTCCATGTCATCTGTGTGATTGCTTTTTCTACTGTTTTCCTCATGTTAATTCTTAGAAATGTTTGACATTTCACCTATTTTTCTTTTCAGATGTGGGCACTTGAAACACAGTGAACGAATTGTATAATTTCATATAAAAAGATAAATTTCAAAATCCGAAAACATCCCTTTTAAAGGATTATAATTTGTGTTTAATGTAGAGAGAGGAGTGTCTGGTGCACGCCTACCTTTGTCAACCTTTATTTCTCCCTTCTGAACAGCTACACGAGATGAAACCACCACTCTCACGTGTGTGAAAATCCAGACCGCTTATAGGACAGAGCGGATGTGGGCATGTTTACTTCCTGACTCTCCATTCTCCGCTTTGCCCTAACCCATGTTCAAGACCTGTGTGTTCTGAGGTCAGCACCTTTCCCTAAAACCTCAGGAGTGGGACACGTGAGCTGAGCCCGTTGGCATGTGCCGCCTGCCCGTCCAGCCCATCACAAGGATGTAAGGCAGGCGTGTGATCCAAGCAAACCCAAACAGAGCAAATGTCAGGCCTCGGATGGTCATGCTAGAACAAAGGCCCTTCCTCGAAAAGGGAGAATATGGCTAGCTGCTGCTGGCTCCATGCAACCCCGAGAGGAGAACACTTCCAAGATGAGCCAGTGTTGAAGGAACAGAGCCAAAACATTGAGTGAAACTGGGTCCTTTTATCATTGGAGCCCTGTATCAAGCTTTCTGTGAAACCCTGAATTGGGCAGTTGCATTGTTCAAGCTATTTAAATTGGCTTTTACTGTTGAAGGTATGTCTTACGCAGGTATGTCGGAAACCTATCTGAAAACCCAGCAACCTTTAGTGTCCATCCTTGGAGGGGTGGCCCTACCCAAAGCACACATCCTGAGAGAGGTTACAAGGAAGAGACGAATTCTTTTACCCAAAGAGACACTCTGGAAAGGCGGAAACAGCTGTCCTCTCAAAGCCTGTCAAACTAATTTTTATTTTATGTCTACCAGAAAGGTTTACCAGGCCAGAAATGAGCCATATTTTTGTCACCCTGCTCTAAACTTAGGAATCCTTTCCTCCAGTTATGAGACGTGTCATTGATTTGTTCAGAGGTAGTATTAGCCCAAGAGCTGACTTTTCAGCATCTTGAAAATTCTCCGTTGTAGAAATGGAGAACACAAAGTGAAATATTAGTATTGAAAGGGAGGACCTTTGTAATGGTGCACCATAATAAGATGGGCTCAGGGAGCAAACTGAGCGGAACCAGAGATCCCTTTGTTGAGTTACATCAATTAGACCAATGATCTAATACAATGGGATGAGGTTTCAGTATTATTTAGGTTTCAGTCAAAGCTGTTTCTATCCCCTCACTGATTGGAACTAATCCACACAGGATTCATATATAGAGAGCATGTAAATAGCCCTTTGAAGTTTAGCAAGTACTTTCCTACAAGTGATCTCATGTGAGCATCACAAAAACACTATTAATAAGCAGATATCATTAGTATTTCCATTGAATTCGTGAGGCTTGGAGAGGGCACATGCCTCACCCGGGCTAGCTGGGATAGAGCAGAGTGGGGACTCATGCCCGGGTCGTGGACCTTCTACTGGCGGCCCTGTGCTTCCTCCCAACGTGCCGCCCACCTGAGGCCTGTGCCGTCCCTGCAAGTGAGTTTGGTAAACAGTTTGATGATTTTGAAAACATACGCAACTTTATCGTGATTCACCATAGAGTCCCTACGGAGGGTGGGGAGAGCTAAACCTGACAGTATCTGGTGTGTGTCGAGCACTCTCCCGGGGGCTTTATGAAGATGATCTTGATGGAAACATTTTCTTCATGTTTTCCAAATCACTGTTTTTATGGATGGTTGGGTAGAACTACGGTGGCACATCCCGTTTTTGTGTCTAACCATTTTGTGTTTTTTTTTTCCTTAAGGAAAGAGATCCTTGAGTCTTTTTTATTTTATGTTTAACAAAATAGGTAATGGTTTAGTACAAGCTTTTCTCTGTCTTTTCTGGTTTTTCTTAAGGTTTGGAAAGGTTGCTATTTTAGCCATGATGGCAAGAGAAAAGTACATTTTGTCTGATAGACTTAACCTAAAATAAATTTGGCTTCACTTTCTTTAAAGAATTTCCATTTTTATTGGGAAGAGAGTTTATTCTGTAGCTTCATTATCACTTTAACTGGCAGGGCCAAGAAATCAGTTTTAGAAATAAGCCCACAATGATCTGTTTTCTAGATTCAATTTTATTTAGAGGAACATAATCTTTTTCATAATACAAAACAGGAATAAGATGACCTCAACACCCTGACTTTGGATTTGTACTCGTGTCTGATCAACTTGCTGGCAAAATTCTTTATGGGGACTTTTTTTATTTATTAAATAAGCTTGCTTAGCTTATTTAATCGTCCTCAAAGTTGTACAGTTCTAAGGGTGTGAGTGCAGTTGTTAGTAGCTGGGAAACTGAGTAACAGCCTCTGTGACCTTTCTGACAAGGTGCACATTTCATAACCGATACGGTTCAAGAAAGGCTTAAGGACGTGGGCCTGCCATTTTTCTTATTACCCCCAAGGAACAGGTGCAGTGGAACACATAAATCCAAGCTTGGGACCCTCACTGCCTCAGTATCGTAGCAGGACGGCCTCTGTTCCATATGATTTCACTTGTCAGGAGTAGCTCTGTCTGTGTGGTGGTTCCCCTCTGCATGTCTCCCTGTCGCCAAGAGCAATGGAATTCAGATAGTAGTTCAGCCAGTCTCCCATATATGGTCCAGTCTCCCAATTACAGCCATTCAACCTTTGTTGTTGTTAGAAGAGAGAAAATAGAAGAAAACTGCCCTGTTGTCTTGATTAGAATAAAGAAAACATGGTTAATTGGGACTGAGAAAAAAATAACAAATATATGGTTCTAAAATAAATACCTCCCGTGCTGCTTGTGTATAAATCTGGAAGTTGGGTTGTGAGTATCCCCTCTTGGGGGAGGTGCCATACTTTCCAGCATGTCCCTTCCCCGAGAAGCACCTGCCGAGGTGCACTGAACGGGTAATGCAGGGGTTGGGGGGGGGTGCTCTTATGGAGAACAGCCATGGACTCTCTACCTGATCACTGTGCAGATGCCGTCTGTGGGGAGCCTGGGGTGGAGGGAGTGTTGAAATAACTTTCTAGGCCCCAGATGGAGCAGCCCCTGCCCAGGGTGCCACATCAGCCAGTGGAAATTCAGATAATCTTCTTTCCCTGTAAATGCTCCGCTTGGCCAGAAATGTGGTACGTCCAGGCAGCCAATCCCCAAACTCCAAGCCAAGCCTGGGCTCTGTACTTCCCTGCTCCTTCTCACCCTAAACAAGTTTGACATGTGGCTCCTGCCGCTCCGATATTTTCTGGTTTTTTTCCGCCTTCCTTGTTCTTTGTTCTTTATTCTTTATCCCGTAAGAGCTTTCTGCCTTCTGCCTTATTTTGCAGATCCGCAAATGGAGACTGTCCGCTTCATGAAGTGTTGGTATCATCTAAATTGTCTTCTTGAGTCATTCAATAATGGGAGTCCTACAGGGATGGGAAGGTTCAAAGGGTGCGGGGAGGAGAATGGGTGGTAATTGGTGGGCAGTGACAGGGCAGCGTCTCACAGAGCAGGAGCAGCCCCACACCCACAGAACTGATGTGTTTGCACTATATACTAATCTCAGCTTGCACAGGAACAGTGAACCGTTTCTACAGGCTTAGAGAGGTGCGAAGTTGTTTCAAAAGTTGTGTCATTTTATAGATCCACACGAGAAGACAACAGGTGAAAGCTAGACATAACAAGACTTGACTTTCTTGGTATGTTAATACTTACATACTGCTGTGGGAGCTCCCTGCCTCGGAACTTACAAGCGCAGAATTAACACCCAGAGGAGGAAATCCACCAGAGGTCTTTGGAAAAATTGTTTTCATTTTTAACCTCTCCCTGACCAGCACCAGCCACAGGTTCTCCTGCCCTTCCCAGTAGGTTTCTTGTGGTCCCAGCTTGAGAGCCCTGGAATCTCATTAGCATGGATTCTTTCAAATTATCTGACTTCGTTCAAAGGGACAGAGGATGTCCTTTCATAGGTCAGCCTTTCTAATCTGCAATTAGTTTGCAGTTGGTGAAGGATTTAATGTCCATTTAATTAATTCACCAAATATTGCTGTCACAGCTTGTGAAGGTCTGGAGCCTAAAGTAGTAACAACTTGTTGGCTGAAGGAAAATGGTGCACCTCGGGAGTTTAGTCTGCTCAATTCCCGAAAGAGAATGGAGAGAGGGAAGGAAAGCAAGAGATACTCTGTAGTCTTTTTTTTTTTTTCCCTATAGTTTTCATATCTTGCTTAAAATTGCCTCCTCACTTTGGGTCAAAAATATCCCTAGAGTTCTTGGAAACCAGGGACACTTTAGTCCATGAACCACTAGAAAGCCCAACTCCAGAGATCTTAGTACCTAACGCAGCCTTTCCATCTCCATCAGGGCCATGGCCCTATTTTGTTGTCTTTACTGATGAAACCCATTGCAGTATGCCCAGGAAATTGAGTGTTTCCCTTCATCAGGTTCTCACCGGGAGGGTTCAGAGCCTGGTGTGGCCTTGGGAAGTCACTCATGTTGTTGCGTAAGTGGAATCTGAAGTCAATAAACTGTGGGGCAGGATGTCCTTTCAGAGGTTGGCTTTTCTAATTTGGAATTAGTTTGCAGTGGGTGGAGGACTTAATGTCTGTTTAATTAATCCACCCTATATTACTGTCGCAGCTTGTGAGGTTATAGAGACCCACATTTGTAGGGTGTCAGGCACAAAGCCCAGCACAAAATAACAGGTCAGTAGATAGCATAACTCTGTGGGTGGTGACCCATTTGACTCCATTTCATTTACTCTACTTAGTATTTCAGAACTTTTCCGTCTTGGCCCTCATAGGTCATCCAGTCCCACTCTTGTTTAGATAAAGAAATGCGTCCAGGAAAGGTTAAGTGACTTGCCTGCGGCTGCCCAGCTTTCTGACTGCTTCTTGAACCCCCCGAATCCTTTCTGGGGTGTACACTCTGCTGGCACATGCTTTCAGGCTGAGCAGAACCGACTCTAATTTCAGACTTGTTTCATATTCTGTTGACAGTTACATCGCCCATCTTGCCATTTACAGCTTTGACTTTATAGCTTTGGGAAGTACCTTAAAATATAATTGCAAATGCTCTACCCATCCCAATGTGCACGCTCCTTGCCTAATAATGAGGCTCTTAAGTGGCGGCAGAGGAGAGCAGCAAGATGATAGCTCATGTGACATGAGGAATCTGGGCAAATGGGATTTGGTAATGGAGTCCTCAGTGACACCAGTTTTCTGATCATTGGTCCGTGGTTATGTTGGCACATTTTGTATTTTGAAAGGCACAAAATGTCAGGTCATTGCCCAAATACTGGTTAAGATCTTGATTATTTTGCAGAATTGTAACCAAGTACCTCAGGACCGACTTTTCATTTTCAAAGCTTTCTGTTTGATGTTTCTGTCTTTTGTTTACAAGTGGTACTTACCATTGTTTGTAGACCTAGCAAAAAAAAACTTTTTCTCTCCCATTGCCTCAGTGGTTTCATCGCTCTATTCTTGGAGTAGAAGTCCTAGCTCCCTCGGACTTGAGACAGGTGTGACAGTGGCCTATATTCTTGGCAGCTCTTAACTGAGAGCATTCATTCATTCATTCGTCAGACTCTTTGCAAGTACTGATGCGCACAGCAGCAGAGGTGTGAAAGGTACACAAAAGCGAGTGAGACATGGTCCTCACCCTCAGAGAGCTCTAGTCTCGCAGAGGAGAAAGGCCTGGTTTCAATAAACAGCAATGATGTAACGCAGAACATGATGCCAGAACAAGGGACACCATGCCAAGGGGTCACAAGGGACTGACTCATCCCCAGGCGGGCCTCTGGGAAAGGGGTCATGATGTGAGTCCCAGCTGGACTTCAAGGAATGCTGGGGATTATGAAAGGTGGAGATGGGAATTGGCATCAGGGGGCAGGTAGAAAGTGGGTGAGGGGGTCGGCATTCCGGGCAGAGGGAATGAGGTGAGAGTGGAGGTTGGTTGACAGGTGAGGAGAGGGAAGCAGGCTTCTGGTCACAGAGGGTCTTAGAAGCTCTGCTATGGAATCTGTATCCATAGGTTAGTGGGAAGCTACAGACAGAGCTTGAGCAAGGAAGTAAGGGGAGTCACTTTAAGTTTTAGAAAGATAAAAAGTGATCAGAAGGGTATAATCCCCTGATTTCACTTTTGGATCCAACAACCAATCCAACGGGGTTTCTTAGGTTTGCCTCTCAACTCCCTTCTTTGGGGATGAGTTTGTCTCTGACTCCCAGCTCCCTCTGGCCACGAGCTGTCCCTCCGAACAAGCCCCTCAAGAGCCCTTGGAGATGGGCCCCAGCCTCCCTCAGAGCCAGGCCTGCTGTGCCTGCTGTAGCCCAGAGGGAATGTGGACAATGATAATCTCACCAAAGTGACTCCCGCTTCTCGAATTTCATAAGCTCGTGCAAACTAGGGATCTTGAGGTTTCAGCTAAGGATTCCAGGCTTAGATCAATGTTGGCACAGAATGAAATTCCCTAAGGCTAGCAGTCTTACAGAAATTGACTAATAATTCTCCTTCTCATCCGAGCTGCAAACAGATTCTTGATGAATGAATTTGCGGAGTGAATCCTTAAGGGGAACCAGCTTTGGGAAGTGGACAGAACTGAATCGGGGGTGGGTGGGGGTGCAGCTGGTCTACTCAATGCACCCTGGTCAAACCTTCAGCAAACAGTGCATCTCCTTGAAATTCAGCTTCTTTGTCTATAACATCAAAATATTGAGAGATCCTAAGGTCCCTCGGCTCTTTGATTTGATGATTTGGCCCAACTTTATCTGTTAAAACATCTATTAGATAGGTTTCTCTGGTTTTTGTTGCATGTATAGTGGAAAGTACTTGAAGCAATCACATTAACTTTGACAACTTTGATAAATTCATGGTACATATAGACACTTCCTACCAGTAGTTCTAATGGGGTGGACAGGGACCGCCCCTCCCCCTCCGGACCCAGCGGGATCCTTATGCAGACATTTGCACCCTCCACCTCCCACTGCAGGCCTAATTGAAGAAACGAACGTCAGGTGTTGTAAGCAGTACTGCAGCCTGTTACTGTTACTGTTAGTCTCATGTTGAACGTGGCTCTGTATCTTTCAGATGCAAAATCTCCTGAAGCCCTCTTAGTGGGACTGGGAGGGCAATGTTGGATTAACATCTGTGGGTTGACTAGGCAGGACGGACGAGGCCTCACACTCCTTTTGGATGAGGGGAAGACAGAAAAGGGAGAGGTGGGGGAGGGAGGACATGAAGGAGGAAGCATTAAGTCAGGTTCAGGGGTGTGCGTCCATCCCTTATATCTGCCTTTTTGGGCCAGGCTCCATTGCCTAGGAAAATCTAGGAGGGAAATCTAGGAGGCAGGCCACCTCCTCTCTGTCCCATCGGAGGGACTGTTGAGGAACTTGGTTCCTGTCCCTTCCAGTTGGTCAGCACCTGCTGTGCCCACTGCTGGCTCATCGGGCACCAGCAAGAACTTGAGGAAAGTGTGCAAATGCCTGCAGGTGCAGAGGAGAAGGAAGCTGGAGCTACTGGTCTACCTCCCCACTTCCTGGGGCTGAGCAAGGGGCATCTCTCCTGGGTGGTCCTTCCAAGGGCGACCCATAGTGCGGGGTGCCTGCCCATCCTGGACGCCCCCCCCAGGCCTCCCTCACGCTCTTCCCTGCCCAGCGTCTGGCTCCCTGTCCTGCAGTGACGCCACCCTGTGCCCAGAGGAACTCCGACTTCCCCAGATTCTCTTGCACCTTCAGAATTCTCCGCTTTGGCGTGCAGGTGTTGCCTGAATCTGGAGTGGAGCAGGAGAAGCTCTGGTTCTGGAGGGGGTGGGCTGGGGAGAGGGCAGGGATCTCCGCTCTGGGTGGGGCTCTCAGCCCTGAAAGAGCCAAAGACAAACGCTGCTGGCCACTCCTCGCCGGAGACCACCTATCGGGCCCCTGTGAGGCAGGTGCCTTCTTCTATTAGAGCGACTTTGGCCATTAGAAGGAATTTCCTTATTACCATGTTATTTGAGTAAATGGTGCCATTTTTATATATTTTTTTCCTCATCTGAAGGTTTGTAGCTTATCTCCTTTAAAGAGGTGTGTGTGTGCTGTGGGGGGGGGGGATGTGTATGTGCATATGTGATGTGTGTATGGTGTATGTGGTGTGTGTGTGCAATATGTGGTATGTATTTGGTGGGTGTGTGGTATATGTGTGTGGTGTATGTATATGTGGTGTATGTGGTGTATGTGTGGTGTATGTCGTATGTGTGAGTGATGTGTGCAGTGTGTGTGGTGTGTGGGTATATGTGTGTGGTGTGTGTGTGTGGTGTGTGTGGTGTGAGTGTGGGTGTTGTGTGTGATTGTGTGGGTGGTGTGTTTGTGGTTGTGTAGTGTGTGTTGTGTGTGTTGATGTGTGTGTTGTGTTTGTGTGTATTGATGTGTATGATGTGTGTGTTGTGTGTGTGTGTGGTGTGTGTGTATGATGTGTGTGATGTGTGTGGTGTGTGTGTGGTGTCTGTGGTATGTGTGGTATATGTGTGTGGTGTATGTGGTAGGGCGTGTGTTGATGTGTGTTGATGTGTGGGTGGTGTGGGTGGTGCTGGTGTGTGTGAGTGTGTGCTGGTGGAGAATGGGGAGAAAGAGGCTGAGCAGGTGGGAGTCCCCCTCACTCCGGCCGAGGCAGAGGAGCTCCACTTCGGTTTCCCGCGCGGGGTTCTTTGCGAGAATCGCTCGTCTGCTCTGAGAGCGGTTCGCGCAGTTTGCGTCTGGCCGCTGACTGCGAGGCGGCCGGGAGGCCCAGCGCTCAGCTGACAGGGCAGCTCGGCTCTCCCCCCACAGCAGGAGCCCAATGATAGGCAGGACGGCGGCGTGCCCCATCCCAGCAGCTCCCCTCCAGGGGCTGGGAAGGCTTCACAAAGGAGGTGGTGTCGAACTCCATCGACGTTCTGTGCGTGTGCGTGCGTGTGTGTGTGCCTGTGCGTCTGTGTGCGCGCGCACATGCGCAAAGCACAGCGGGGTCGGGAAGCGTTTCCAGACCTGTGACCTCATTACATGGTCGTAACAACGGCATACGTGGTGTGTCGTCGTCCGCACCTGACCACCGAGGACACCGAGGCTCCGCAGGTAAGGGTGACGTGCGCGGGTCACCCGGTGCGTCGCAGGCGGCCCGCAGCACTCGCGTCTGGTGGGGTTGCGAGCCCGGGGCTTCCTGGCCAAGGCGGACCTGCGGCCCCGCGGATGGCCGTCCGGTCGGAAGAGGAGAGGGGAGGTGACAACGTGTATTAAAATCGCTTGGGTGTCCATCTGCGCTAAGACAAAGATTAAACTGAAAAACAAGTTAGTGAATGGGAGGAGAAGGAGACGGTGGTAGGCAGGATTCCAGAGATGTGCTGTACGGACATCTTTCCCCTCTTCCTTTCGAGGTTCTTTAGCTGGTCTAATAATTGCACGGACGGAGGAGAGATGAACAGGAGAAAATGGGAGCCCGTAGAACTAGGAGTCTCAGCGAAGTGACCAGAGCAGCCTGCTTTTATGCCTTCTAGTCACTTCTTTGTGAAGATTTGACAAAACACGGGGGTTCGGGCGTGGGCTAGCAAATTAATGAAGAAGCAACAAAGTTGGTTTATACGGTCTTCTGAGCCTTCAGTTCCCCATCTCTGGTGACAAGGATGCTTTCTGCCTCCCAGCCCTGGAGGTACCTTCACCTGGGAGATTTATTTCCTACTTTCAGGGGGACAAAGGAGGGTTGGAGTGTCCTTCTTGCCCTACTGCTTCTTAAGGAACTTTAATTCAAAATAATCAATAGGCCAAGGTGGCGCATTTTGGAGTGGCCTATTCAGGCCCTGCAAGAGTCCCGTTCCCTGGTTATTCAGTCAAACACAGATCTAGGTACTGCCGAGGGGGCTTTGTAGATGTAACTAAGGTTACCAACCAGCTGACCTTAAAATAGGGGCATTACCTGGTTGTCCTGGTGGCCCAATGTCATCACACGAACCCTGGAAAGCGGCAGAGGAAGGCAGACATTTCAGTAGGAGAGCTAAGGCAGAAAGAGAGGTCAGAAAGATTTGAAGCACTGTTGCAGGCTTTGGGGATGAAGGGGAGGACGGAGCCCCAGAATGTGGGGTTGGGGGTGCTACTGGATCTGGGAATGACCCTGGCCCAAAGCCATGAGGAGGGGGGCCTTCAGTCCTACATGGAGGGGAATTCTGCCAACAACTTGAGTGAACTTGGAAGTGGGTTCATTCTCATGGCCCCATGACGCCTCGATTGCAGGCCTGTGTGGTTCCAGCCGCCACAGAGACCCAGCGAGGCCCAGACTTCTGATGAGAGAAACTGAGGCAATCCATTTATTTGTGCTGTTTCTCCGCTGTGTTTGTAGTCATTCATTTATTTTTTTAAAGATTTTTTTTTATTTTATTTATTTATTCGACAGAGAGACAGCCAGCGAGAGAGGGAACACAAGCAGGGGGAGTGGGAGAGGAAGAAGCAGGCTCATAGCGGAGGAGCCTGATGCGGGGCTCGATCCCATAACGCCAGGATCACGCCCTGAGCCGAAGGCAGACGCTTAACCGCTGTGCCACCCAGACGCCCCAAGTGTTTGTAGTCATTTAAATCTGCTAAACTTGTAGCGATAGAAAACTCATCCAAAGGGGGGGATATAGAAGAGGAGAGGAGGAGAAAGAACCAAAAGCCAGGCGCCCAGCTACCATGGGACGATCCTGCAGGTTTTTGGCAACTCGATTCCTTTGATAAACAATACGAACCACCTTTCATGTTGCTTGAGCTCCGAGCTGCATGTTTGGCCTTAGCTTCAAGGTGCTGCTTTTTGTTTGTTTGTGAGTGTACAGGAAGTTTATTTTAATCCCCTTCTGACTTATGAGAAAATATACTTTGCTCATTTAAGAAAGTCAGATTGTTCCAAATGCGTTCAAGTTTCAGGTATTCTATGGGATTAACACTCAGTGTGGAGTAATAGTTCGGCTGAAGTTTTGTGGAGAAAGAGAGAAAAACATACCAGATGAGACCATGAAGCAGTCTAGCACTGTCCTTCAGGA
Organism: Ursus maritimus; assembly: GCF_017311325.1. Lineage (NCBI taxonomy): Eukaryota > Metazoa > Chordata > Mammalia > Carnivora > Ursidae > Ursus > Ursus maritimus. The sequence goes on from NW_024426008.1 coordinate 4,515,428, forward strand.
CTGCCAGGAGGGCTGGGAGTTGCCTCACCCAGTTGGGCCCAAATAGCTCAGCCAGTTTGGGTGTCCGTATTTGCATGGAGCTATTTATGGTATGCAGTTGTTCTGAGAATTGCACAACTCCATAGAACTCTCAGCCACATATGCTATTTTCCTTGATTTTCGAATCCACTATAATATTCCACTTTGTCAGAATGATCTTGGCCATTTTGTTTAATTAATTACTTAATTAATTAATTTTTATTATGTTATGTTAGTCACCATACAGTACTTCGTTAGTTTTCGATGTAGTGTTCCATGCTTCATTATTTGCATATAACGTTCAGTGCTCATTGCAATATGTTCCCTCCTTAATACCCATCACTGGGCTAACCCATCCCCCTCCCCCCTCCCCTCTGAAACCCTCACTTTGTTTCCCAGAGTCCACAGTCTCTCATGGTTCATCTCCCCTTCTGATTTACCCCCTTCATTTTTCCCTTCCTTCTCCTGATGTCCTCCATGCTATTCCTTATGTTCCACATATAAGTGAAACCATATGATAATTATTTTTCTCTGCTTGACTTATTTCACTTAGCATAATTCCCTCCAGTTCCATCCATGTCGATGAAAATGGTGGGTATTCATCCTTTCTAATGGCTGAGTAATATTCCATTGTGTATATGGATCTTGGCCATTTTAATCTTTTAATATCAGAAAGGTAGACTTTTCCAACTGCTTGGTACTAAGTGTAGTCATACCTATGCCTTCAGTGCGTATGGGATTACAATGAACAAAATTCCCTGAGCCAATGGACCATATAGAAAAGGTGAGGTGGGGATACGTGCTTGTTGATGGGCCCAGGGAGGGGGAGCTGTGGAAGCAGCTGGCTTGGAGATGGTCCTCCAGTGTCCCATTGATGGGCACTGCCCAGCAGATGGCACTCCCCTGCCCCAGAGCCGGGGATGGATGCTGGCAGCACAAGCTGAGGGCACTAGAGAGACAGCAGGGAACTGGGCCATGAGGAGGTCCCCCGCAGGCTCCTCTGAAGGACTCAGACAGAACTCCCCTGACACACCTACCCCCAAAAGGATGCCAGTAGTGGCTCGGTGTGAGCCAGAAAACTTCAGTAACCAACAGGGAAGCTTACAGCTGGACCTAATCTTGTCCCTAACTCTTAGTCTAAGAAGTGAAGGCAACCAGTAGGAAAGGGACTACATTGAGACCCAGTGAGCTAAAGAAACACTGGCCCAATTCCCTCTCCCTGCTCCATACCCAGCACACCAGAGTAGCCTTACCCTGAAGACCAAGAGCTGATTCAGAGCTCAACCCTGACCCCTCCCTGCACACATTCAGGGTCTGATCAAGTCAGTCCTTGAGGAGGGGAGAAGATGAGGCTGAAATCGAATTTGAGGTTAAGTCTATGGTATGAACTCAAAATGTCATCAAGGGAAGGAAATGGGAGAGTTGACACAGTATCATTGAAAATAACCACTTGATGTTATGCCAAGTGAAGTCAGTCAGACAGAGAAAGACCGATACTGTGTGATCTCACTTCTGTGTAGAATTAAAAAAAAAAAAAAAAGGTGGGACAAATGGGTGAAGGGGGGTCGAAGGGTACAGATTTCCCACTATAAAATAAGTAAGTCCTGGGAATGTAATGTACAGCCTGATGACTATAGTTGATAATACTGTATTGCATAGTTGAAAGTTGCTAAGAGAGTAGATCTTAAAGTTCTCATCACAGAAAAAACAATTTTGTAACTAGGTGTGATGAGGGATGTTAACCAGACCTTACTGTGGTGATCATTTCCTAACATATACAAATACTGAATCATGTTGTACACCTGAAACTAATCTAAAGTTCTATGTCATGGGCTGGCTTGGTTGGTGGAGGATACAACTCTTGATCTCGGGGTTGTGAGTTCAAGCCCCATGTTGGGTGTAGAGATTATTAAAAAAAAAAACAAACCCAAAACTTTAAAGTTCTATGTCAATTACACCTCAATTAAAAAAATCATTGGAGAAAAATAAAACTGTTTCATGCTTCTCCCCTCCACAGAGTTGAGAACTGCCCAGTAAATTGGTACAGGTGTCATACAGTAGAAGGGTGACACGGGCCCCTGGTGACCGCAGGTTCTGGGTGAAGGTGTGAGAGCCAGTGGGTTTGGACTCAGCGTAAGGAATGACTGGGGATAGAAGAAGCCGACCATGAAGGAATGAGTTTCTTGTGTCTGCAAGGATGCAGGCTGATGGGAAATTGCAGCAGATAGATGCTCCTTTTTTTTTTTTTTAATTTTGCAACTTTATTGTAACACTGATTTTTTTTTTTAATTTTGCAAGCAGATAGATGCTCCTTTGCTCAGGGCTGTGAGGAGCCCTTTCCCCGGATCTTTGGCAAGCCACTTCAAACCTGGGGCTTGTCTTCTTCTTCTGGGACCCTGGGAGAGGCGAGTGGAAGGAGGTGGCTCAGGAGGAGCGTGCAGGCAGGGGATGGTCTGCAGCTGCGGATGGCCCCAGGCCAGCCAGGGCCTAGAGGTTGGTGGCACACCGAGCTGCAGTCCCCGGTCTGGGATCTCCAGTTGCCTTTGCCTGGCCTCAGGCAGGCTCTTCTGGGGCCACCACCGCCTGCAGCCGTGGACGTGACGATGCTCGACAACATTCACACTAGCTGCTGCGCTGGATCTGCCCCAAGGCTTCCTGAGGGGGCAGCAGTGACAGCTACCCAAAGGGCCCTTGACCTTCAGGCCACCCTGCCTCTGCTCTCGCAGGAGGGCCAGCCACCTCTCCTCCCACTTGGTCATCTCCACTGTGATATGAGGCGGACGTGAACTTTTGCAAGCGGGGGCGGGAGCTGGCTGTGGAACCCTCACCAGGGGCACTTAGTGGGTAACGTGTAGAGCTTGGTCATGGGGCTTTGTGCCCTGGTTACTGCTGATTTCAGATTTGGGGGAAGAAAAATAGAAACCGGAAAATCACATATGAGATCATCAAGTCGCCCCAGAGGTCGGCGGGGCCCAAAGAACGGTAGGGGTTCAAGACCATGGATTCCACAGGCCTTAGTCCTCACACCTGTTTCCCTACGGCGTCAGTCCTTTTATATCCTCCCCCTCCTGACTAAATAGAAAATCATTCCTCTTACCCACCCTCATCCTTGCTTGGCCCACCGCCTCCTCCGGTTCACAGGAAGAAAGCTCTGGTACATGTGCAGGAAGAGACCCACAACGGACTTTGCAATGAGGCCAGGGTTGCCAGATTTAGCAAACAGAAAGATTGCACACACAATTAAACGAATTTCAGATAAACAGTGTGATATTTGGGACACACTGGCACTAAGACCTTCCTTGTTGTTTTTCAGGAACTCCAACTTAACTGGGCAACCTGGAGTATCCTTGCCCCCTGGGGTTTGTGCCTCTTAAAAGGAGCAGTCCTCTTGGCAAATGTCAGGCCCTCCTTGCCAGCCCCCACAACCCCAAAAAACAACTAGGGGGATCCACTTCTTTCACTTGGTGCCGCACTACCTCGTGTTGCTGTTAAAAACTGCCCTTCAGGGTTTGATGTGCCTTTGCTCAGGGCTGTGAGGAGCCCTTTCCTCGGATCTTTGGCAAGCCTCTGTGCTTCTCTGAGGGAAGCTGCTTACACTTGGATGAAGGATCAGCCGCTTTTGTGTCAGGGCGCCTGGTTTGGGAGGGCTGCCCAGCTAGCTGGTCTGTGTTGAGCTGGGCTTTCCAGTCAAATGTCCATTTTCCGTTAGGATGCTTGCTCTTGTCCTGCCAGCTGACCATGGTAGAACGTTCCAGTCCAGCCGAGGGGCTCTCATGAACCTCAACGACTCAGGTCAGTTCCCCATGCCTGTGCTCCCAGGAGGTGTTTTGGCTTCCAGCAAATGTTCTCATGTCCTGTCAGCAGTCTGCTCTGCCTATAAAGTGACTCCAGAAGGAGAGGCCTTTGTCAAGGCGCCAGGGCAGAGGAGGCCTCCTCCCTCCCTTTACAGAGGCCAGAAAGTCACCTGAGTGACTTTTCCTCGAACAAAATGTGTCGAGCCCATCCAGACAGAAAAGCAGTTAGAAATATTAAGGTGGCAGCTTCTTAACATTGTGCCCGATCAGGCTTTGATCTCCCTGACTGGGAGACGGAACGCGGGGCCTTTGTGCGGAGTGCTGGTCCCCTCACAGGGCTTTTCTAACGGCATGTTAGCCGCGGGTTTGGAATGGTTGTCCCGCATAAGAGCCGCCTGAGTGTGTGCGCGTGTCTGCTTACTGTAAGCACAACGAGCCTGTGGATCCTTCGAGCAGTCGAACAGTCAGCCAGCCTGTCTCCTGTCACAGAGCATTTCTTCAAAGTGGTAAACACAATCCATATTGTGTTTTAAGGAGACAGTGGTTCAAAGGGTTTGCTAGGCTATTTTTAACATCGAAGTCTGGAAGGAAAATGATGTCACGATGCTGGGAAAAGGGTCCAGATAGTCCAACAGACCACAGCCGAAGAATTCTGGTTTTTATTTGTTTCTCGCAGATTTGGGATCATTCAAAAAAGGTGTTTAAAACCCCTCATTCCAAAAAGCATTGCAGCTTGAGCCGTGCCTGGAGCAGCTTCCCCTCCTGCGGTTTGTCAAATAGACACACGCCTGGATGGGACTGGGTGAGCTGGTGGCAAGGCAGGAGGGGAGGGGTCTTTTCCTGACAGCAGATGGGTTTGCTTTGTAGAGGAGCAGAAGGCTAGCAGCCATGTTAAAGTGAGGAGAAAGCCATAATAAAAACAAAAAAGGTGATCATTTTAGGTTTTCCTGCCCCTGCTGTGTGATCTTGGACAAATTGCTGAACCTCTCTGATTTTCCGTCATCTCATTTGTAAAGTATGGCAATACTCACCTCAGAAGATTGTTGTGGGTATTGATAAGATAATGAATGAGAGCAGCTATTTTCGTGCATGGTACGTCCTAGGTTAAACAAGCATTAACTCTTGTCTCTCCTTTCCTTAGACTTTGTTCCATCAGCATGTTTTTGCCCCCCACTGTTTACAAGGGAATACATGTTACAAAGATTTCCCCAAACTACTCTGACCTACTGTCTTCAAGTGAGGAAAAGCACACGGAGAAATAAGGTCACAGGGGTGGTTGGGGAAGAAGGAGAAAGAGTATGGCAGTGATTTGTCCTGTTCCCTTTGGGAGTGGGGGTTCACCTGTCTTCGGGAAATGGAGGTTTTATTTGCAGATGAGTGCGGTCATTGTCCATCCAATGGCTGGGAACTTTGGTGGCTGGGTCTGTCTGATAGAGGAAGGTCGCCTCTCTTGGCCAGCACTCCCAGAACTGCCCGGGCCTGCTTTGGTATTTAGGTGCGAGGTAACAGGTTTTCAGTGAGGCTCTGACCATCAGTTGGCCTCTCGGTAAGAATTATATTCTTTACCATCTTATTTCACTTTTGCCCCATGCCTGGGTTTCTTCTTTATTTGTCTGTACTGGGGAGACTGGAGATAGTTGATTATGACCCTGGAGGACACACAGCCAACTCCCAGGCAGAAGGGAGCGAAGCAGGCCCTGTGAGGGAGAGTTGAGACCTTGCTTTCAGAGCCTGGCATGGAAGGTCACACCTGCTCATTCCTCTCAGGCAGGGCATGTTGGTCGGCTTTGGGTGGGGTGGGTAGTAATCTCTCTACTTGTGCAAAATCTGGAAACTGACCCAGCTTCCTCCCCGCTTCTGCTTACTGCTCATATAGTCCCTTTATCCCACTGACTTCTTTTTTTGGAAGAAAGAGTCTCACAAATGACGCTTCTGGTGATCCTGGTGCGGGGGTCAGTTGGTCAGTTATCCTGATGAGCAGGGTTACCTCTTGTAAGGATGAGGCTCTTGCCTACTGTTGGCGTTTGCTGACCTGCCTGCTTCATCTGCTGATCACGCTCAGTGTTGGGTCAGTGGCCTAGAGGGTGAGAGGACAACCCCACAGAACGATGGCCAGGAAGGCTGGGGAGACTCTGTGAGACGGGGCAGAGGGTGCTCTGAAGGTGAGCATCTCATCTGCACTGGAGTGGTTAGGCTAGTCTTTCTAGAACAAATGATGTGTAAGCTGAGACTGACAGAATGAACTTCAGACTCTGAAGCCAGAACAGAGCGTTCTGAGCAGCAGGAACAGGATGTGCAGAAGGCTGGAGACGGGCACAGAGCATGGGGGAAGCTGCCAGTGCCCATGATGGTCAGGGCGCCGCCTGTAAGGAGGGAATGAGAAAGCTGGAGAGGGCAGCGGGGGCTGGGCTGCACGGCGCCTTCACTCAGACAGCTCTGCTGGGTTGAAGATGCTCCCGTCAGCACCCGCACACAGAGGCTCCTGTTCACGCTCAGGATAGAGATGGGGGCTGAGAGGCACGGAGCACGTGGGCTGGCCACCTCCTCCAGATCCTCTTCTTACCACCTCGGGGCTCACAGGTCCAACCTGCGACAATGCCAGCACCTTCCCTGCTTCACCTGGGGACTTTCTTTTTCTTCTGCCTTGACCTTGCTGCCAATACGTTGGGCTGGAAGTGCTGAAAAAGTAATATCCCAGCAGCCTCACTCAACCAGTAACTCTTAAGGGTTGGTGGATACATACCCCAACTCCCTCCCTTCCATGGGTGGGATAACTGGAGTGTTTGACCCTGGCTTTCTGAGTTTCCTCTATGGCATTAAACTCCATTTGTCCAAACTTGGACATGCAGATGTGATTGGATCTCCAAGTTCAGCTTCCTGGTGCCCACCCCCAACCTCACCCCTCCTTTTTTTTTTTAATCACCAGGGGGTTGAGTGCCTTCCAAAATTTGATTCCTTATAGATAATTATATTAGTAAATAAATGGCTTGGTTTTCAAAGAACAACCAGAATAATAGTGCCATTAAAAAAGATAACAATTTTTTCTCTTACCGGTGTGAGCAGTACAGGAGAGATGGTGGTGCTGTGTGTTCAAGGACCCAAGATCCCTCTGTCTTGTTGGCTGGTATATTAGTCAGGAGAGGCTAGGTTATGCTGCAGTAATGAACAATCCCCACATCTTACTGGCTTAAAATAACAGTTTTATTTCCCCTTTATGCTCCCTATCCACTGAGGGTCAGCAAAGGGGTGTTGTCCTCATCTGAGACTCAGGCTGGCCAACAGCCACTATTGGAACATGTCTGGTGGTCACGGCAGAGGCCTCATATCAGTGGGTGAAATGCTCACACACAACTCAGTGGGCAGAAATTCTCCTACAGGTGTGCCGGGACAGAGACGAGGACTAAACACTGGCAAGCAGCGCAAAGGGCGGCCACACACTGCCATTCACAGCAGGCTTCCAACCTGTGGGTCTAAGGTGGCTGCTCTAGCTCCTACCAGGACACCTGTGTTGCAGTCAGCAGAAAGGGAACAAGAGAGGTGCAGGGCCTGCCCCTTCCCTTTCAGGTCATGATCCAGACGGTGCACATCCCATTGGTCCAAATATGGTCTCAAGGCCAGTTGAGCTGTGTGGGTAGCTGGGAATTGTAGTTCTTATGTGAATGGCCACATGGCCAGGTAAAACTTGTGGAAACATTGGAGACTCAATTTGGGCACATCACTAGGAGGTCATTTTGGCAAAAATTCCTAATACTTTCGGTTAATGCTGGAGAATCTGAGAAAGATGTGGTGCGGGAGGCGTTTAGGATAGTTTGCTTTCTAAGACAACTTACTCATTCAGGTTCTGGCCTTAGAATATACCCCCCCCCCAGGAAGAGATCTTCTTTATGGTCTATTTTTAGAAATACTCAGTAAATAGGAAGGCTCAGTGAATACTTATCACAAATACTTTGAGAATTTCTCCAGGATCCAGTTCTGAATTGAGTGGCCACAAGAGGTATTGCTATTTCTTTATTACAAGTGAGTGTTCAACCTTCACGGACAGCCACAGCTGTCTGTCATATTTGAGATAGGGAGAGCTCTTGTGATGTTTAGTGAAGAAGTCTATATTCAATGAGTATTCCCTAGAACAAAGCCTGGAATTTTTACCTAAAGTGTTTTTCCCCCACTAATAAGGATAATGTTTCTGTTTCTCAACAAAAACTACTGTGTCCCCTTTCTCAGCAGTGGTGGGCATTGCTGGGCTAGAGTGGGTGGGTGGAAGGAGGTGTCAGTTCGCAGTCTGCCATTACTGTGAGGTGCCACGGATAAACCCTCCCTGGCCCTCGGTTTCCTTATTGATTAAACTACGCGTGCTGGATTGAAGATGGTCACGTTTTGCTTTGCTGCTCTTCAGGTGGGCGCAGATTCACTTGGCGTATGTTCTTTGCCCTTGGCCCACCCCCTCCAGTAGGTCTGGGGCGGCACCTACATACTTGGAGTTTACACCAGCATCTGCCGGTGTGGTTGCTGCGGGTCCAGACGTCGCGCTTGCAGAACCACCACTCGGCCATCCTGAGAAATGGGGTGGAAAATCTCATGTGAGTGGTTTTTGATTCCTTCCAGTCCCAGAGCAGCCGGGGGATGTCCGGGGGGAAGGGGTGAACCCGAATGACAGGAGTCGTGACCAGAAGCTTGGATGGAACTGGACGCCACCGCTGTCGCCACTGGGATGAACAACATGTGCCTTTTGTTCTTCCGGAAAGGTGGGGACGTGACCAGATAAGGGCATCCTCCCCCGTGGCACATCCCCACGCAGCTCCCACTCGTTTCCCACACCGCGGTCTGTCCCCCATCGTGGCCAGCCGGTTCTCACCTGGCTGCAGTCCGCCGCCCAGGCCACGCAAGGGCTTCTGCGTCTTAGGCATGTTGGATCCATCATGGCTTGGTTGTTACCATACACGGTGTTTATTTTTCTTCATAAAAAGATGCAAGCTGTGTGCCTCCAAATGCTGGAAGCTCAGAATATTCCATTTGTTTGTGGAGACACAGACTGGATGGCACAATTTCAATCAAACTATGAAATGCAGCCTGGCATGCCTGGAGAGAGAGAGAGGGAGAGAGGGGAAGAATAACACTGCGTGCTCTTCTTTCCGAGAAGCCTGAGAACTGCACACTCGGTTAACCCGTTAGTGCCCGGAAGGGGTCCTGGTGGACATGTTCCCTCGACATGCCAGGGGAGCAGGGAGCTCCGGCCACAGTGCTCTCTTCTGTCACTGGAGACAGGCGGGGCCGAGTGGCACGCGCTGTGCCCCACTGATTTACTCTGGGTAACCACGCCTGTGTCCTTTTGGCTCCCAAATGGAATCTGGCCATTTCTCCCATTATTACAATCATAATAAATGATCATTTAAAATGTTTCAAAGAGCAAAGACAAAAAAAAAAAAAAAAAAAGAGCTCGAATGTCTCCCTGTCTGTTTCTGTCTATCTCTCTATTATCTAAGCTGCCTTTTTCAACCATGGACATCATTCAGGGTCAGCAGATATGGATCTATATCCTAAATGGTGATGGCCGAGTATCATTCCACCGTGTGTCTCCATCACCCCGACAGAAGGTTGCTTAGTTGCCAGTTGTGTTTTCTTTTGTAAACTGTGCTGCATGGAACATCCTGAGACACATCCTCCCCCCCTTTGTTTCCCAATCTTCCTAGGCTCACCCCTTCGCAGTGGAACTGCTGGGGAAATGCCTTGAAGAACAGTCCGGGACTGCCCTCTCTGAAGTCTGCTTACACGACAGCCAGCCCCCACCCCCGAGCCCTCCGGAGCACAGCGGTCACTTTCTGTGAGCATCTTCTCTTAGATTTCTGAATGATTAGCATGTCCTGACGTGGGAAATCTTCATGTAATAAGGATTTTATTTTTTTCTCATTATCAATTATGGTTACAATAAGCATTTGATTATTATAATATTAGTATTTATTTGGCTGCTTGCTAATTGCAGTTTTTTTGTGATGAAATGTGCAAACTGGGGCGTGCCTGGGTGGCTCAGTCAGTTAAGCATCTGCCTTTGGCGCAGGTCATGATCCCAGGGTCCTGGGATCAATCCCTGAGTCAGGCTCCCTGCTCAGCTCCTCTCCCTCTGCCATTCCCCTTGCTTGTGCTCTCTTTTGCTCTCTCTCAAATAAATAAATAAAATCTTTTTTTAATAAAGGGAAAGGAAATGTTCAAACTGTGAGAAAGTTGAAATGATAGTGCAGTGAACACCCACATACTTCATCTAGATTCAAGCATTTACATTTTGCTACATAGGATTTATCTAGCTGTATAGGAGTGTGTATTTTAATTTTCTGAACAACCGCAGCACTATTATCACACCTAAGAAAAGTATCAATCATTTCATAATATCATCTGATGTCTAGTCCATATTCAAACTAGCCCAGTATATGTGAAGTATTATTTCACTATATAACATGTAGAGGTAACAGGGCTCTCGATCGATCCTGCTACGTTTTTAACAGGTGCTGGGTCTTGAATTCAAAATTCTTCAAAGAACCTTGGGGGGTAGGGGTGGGAGGGGAAGATTTGGCCAAAATGGGAAGTTGTTCTGCTAATCGGCACATGTATCAGAGATGAGATACCGAGGGGCCCCTGGCACAGGGATGGTGACAGAGCAGGAGAAAAGTGACCACCTGGGTCACTCCAGTCACCACCCCTGCGGTGTCCCTGCCACCGTGAGCCCAGCAGAGAAGAAACCACCGGTGAGCTGACACAGCTGCAGGAGATGGGGTGTTGGTGTCAGGTGCCAGAGACAGTGACCCCAGTGGCCGCACAAGGACACATCGTCATTTGTGCAGGCTGGCTGTGCGTTTCTGTGATGTGGGACTGGGCGTGCTGACTGCCCGGTGTCCGCTCCCTGTGCTCTGTTGCCCAGTTTCTGACGCCCCGCTGGGAGAAAACCTAACAAAGATTGAGCCCGAAGTTCCCCAAGACTCTCATTGCCAGGACAGTCCGCTTCATCGGAAACTTGGAACCACCATGCCTTTCAACAGCGACGCTTAATGAACTGGGGCCGGAGAAATGAGCAATAAACTTTCTGGCCTGCTTAATGGAGTACCATCTCTCTTGCACCAACTGCAATAGTGTGTTTTATTTCCCCACTTTTTATTAGCTCCCAGCTAAAGGCTATGCTACATGAGCCCCCGTGGCCGCCTTCTTGGGAGCAGTGGAAAGCTCAGCTTCCATTTGCCTTCTGAGCATCTCAGATGTCTTCCAGTGTTTTTGCAGTTGGCAGTTTGGCAGTTTCAACGCCATTGAAAATGAGATTTCAAAAGAAAGTAACAAAGAAAGAAAGAAAGAAAATGAGATTTTAGCAATGACAGTGGTTTGCCGTCTCTGATCTTATGAATGCGATCTCTTTTCCTTTTGTGTTTCTTTGGATTTACATTACGTTGGATTATGTAAGCTGGCAGGGTGGGGTTTTTTTTATGAGACCGGTGATGCCAATGTAAAAAAAAAGTTAAAATCTTATAATCACATAAAACAGATAAAAGTGGGGGATGCATCACATTGGTATTTCTGGGATGTGTCTGAAAGTTAGATTGCTGCTCTGTGTCCAGAATGTGGCTTTCTTTTGAAACATCTTTGCTCTAGGTTTAAAATCATCAGTAATTTTTAATTGGTGGCAAAAATTTGGTATTTGCAGTGGGAGGGGGGAGAGGGTCAGATAGAGAAGGAGAGGGAGAGAGGGAGGTGGTTGGGCATCAGGCATTATCAGGGACTTGGCTGTTAGCCTCAGTGTAGCCATTTCTGAAGCCACCGAACCACTCTGAACATAAACCTCCTCAAATTCTTTTTCTCTCTGGCCTTAAACATCCCTGTCCAGATAGGTCTGGACTCCATCACGGCCAATGAGCTTTCAGAAATGGATCATTACAGTATTTATTGCATTTCCTGGGACAGTTAACATAGAGTCCCCCTCCCCCTGCCCCCCCAATTAAAACTATACTATGAATTTTATATTTAACCATAATTAGAAGGAAAATTGTGAGTTAATGGTATCTGTAAAATATCTCTATCATAATCAGGCTATGAATGAAAACTTATTTCTCAGGTTTTTTGAGCATTGCTTTAGGGAGAAATCTTAATTCTCCCATATTCGAAATATGCAAACTCAAAAGGATGGAAAATCAAAATGCCTCAGTGGTTTCCCCAGACTACCTGAAACTACTAGCATGTGAGCTGTCTATCCATTTACCCATCCATGCACCTGTCGATGCCCCCATCTGTCCATTTACCCACCCATCCATGCATCCATCTGTATCTATCCACCATCCATCCATTTACCCCCCCAACCCATAAACGCACCCAACTATCTATCTACCCACTCATCCATTCATTTATATCCCCACCCATCCATGCACCTATCTATCTATCCACCCAGCCCTGCAACCATGCATGCGCCCATCTACCCATCCATGTATCTATCCACCCACCCAACCATCTACCTATTTGGTTATTATTTCAACTTCTTTTAAGCACCTACTGTATTAATGCTGTTTCTAGCTTCTGTAAACTGAGGATTTAACATCTTCCCTGCATGCGTATGTCAGACACACATTGTTCTGGACAACTTGATGATACAACTGGATCACCTTGCCTCTGTGTCTATCTCCCTTGATGTCTCCCGCATGCTTGGGAGGAGTCCTCCTCCCAGGGGTGTGCTTTTCAAATACAAAGAAGCCCAGTCAGAGCCTGCACACCCAGCTACCTCCCTTATTGGACTCACACTTGGGGCTACTGTCCACCTGCCCTAGCACCCCAGGGCCAGATGCTAGGCTTCTAGGAACAGCTCCTGTATTCTGTTGTCCTCTGAAACAATTCCAATGAGCAGGCCTAAACCTGCTCACACTGTTCCCTCATTCTTCCCATGGAAACCACAATAAAAACTCTTGCCCCTGTTCTTCCCTGACTCCCTCTGCCTCCTGGCCAACTCTGGTGTTTCCCCATATGGTGCACCAGGGCATGGTGGCGTGGTGTGCCCTCTCCTCTTGGGAATTGGGAGTAACATACTGTCTTTTCATTGGCAGTCCTCTCCTGGTCTGTTGGCTTTGGCATACCTGAATACTATTAAAACCTATTAAAACGTGCTAGGCACTGCAATGTGAAAATGAGCAAAACAGAGTCACTGCTGTAAGGATCCTTACAGTTGGATGTAGACACAGACAAGCAAACACAGATTGACAACACAGTGCAGGAAACACTAGATTCACGGATGTGCCGTGAACACCAAGGGTAGGGGCCTGGAACGGCTGGTTTGGAGCCCATCTTGAAAGATGAGAAGGGGAAAAGCCTATGTAGAGGCACAGAGCTGTGGCAGGCATGGTGGAGGTAAGAAGGGGCCAGCAGTTTGGTGTGGCTGGAATGAAGGGTGCGGGATGGTAGGAAGGCTTAGGATGGTGAATTTAGAAGGTCTCAAATGCCATGCCAAGGATTGTGACATTGATTTCTGAGTGACGAGGAGCCAGTGAGGGCTTATCAGCGGGAGACATGATGGAATGTCACCTGCACATGAGGCTGGAGTCCATGAGAGCAGAAGTGGGCTCTCCGCGTGGTCCATTAGGGTCTTGAGGAGTGAACAAAGCAGTGGTGGGGATGAGGATTCAAGAATTGCCCTGGAGGCTGGGAAACCAGGCTGGTGACAATATGGGAAGTCTTGAGTGTCTGTGTATGGACCACAGGTGGGGCATATGATGCTGGTAAGGGAGATGGGCCTGGAGGGGCGGATGGGATGGAAAGGGCAGGATGAGGGAAGGGCAAATGTTTACCTGCTTGTAGAACCCGCAGAGGAGAACCGAGTTAGGGGTGGCCTGTGAGTGTGGTGTAGCGCCTACTTGAGCCTTAGCTGGAAATGAGATTGCCTGGCGAGAAAGCAGAGCACAGAGACCTGGGGGAGGCCAATGCTAATCCCTCTGAGTCATCCCCAATCTATTCACTTCCTCTTCTCTTCCCTTCCAGTCTTTCCCTTACTACTGCAGAAATACCCTTACTATTGCTTGCCACATGTGGGCAAGTCTGTGAGCATGCACCTGGGTGGGATCAAGGTGGGGTCCTCTGGAGTTTGCTGGGAGGTAAGGTAAGAAGTACAGGGGGGAAGAGGTTGAAGCTTTAGGGCAGATGCCAGATGCTTGATGAAACTGGAAGTGGGAAAAGGTGGAAGAGGCCTTCATTTTAAAGAGAGGAAGGGGGTGTTCTCCTCTTCTCAACACTAGGGTACAGGTGAGAACTGGCAGTGGGCCATGATTTGGTGGTGGAGGGAGTATTAGCTCTGAATGTTTCTCCTTTCTCAGTGAATTTGGGGGGGGGGAGGCTGATGTGGATGTTGTGGGCATGTTGGTGGCCCTTGGAAGAATAGGAGAGACACTGTGAGGCCAGTGGCAGGTGCCAGGTGAGCCACACTGCACACCTGCTGGGCCCTGGGGCCTGGTGGCTGTGCAGAGGCCTGGAGATGAATGCCCCAGGTTTGGCCATGGAGCGTCCGGCCCGGTGGTGGAACCCGCAGACCCATCCCAGGTGCTCAACAGAGCACAACAGAGAAAGTGCCCCAAAGGCCATAAGCCGGAGCCCCAAGGGACCAAGACCAGCTTCTCAGTTTATGCGGCACCTGAGGTTGTCTTAAAGAGTGTGTAAGAGGCCAACAAGCTGAGAAAGAAGACCAATCCTTAGGTTGCAAATATGGCAAGCTGAAACCACAAACCCCCTCAGGAGAAAAAAAAGAAAAAAGTAAAAAAGCGAACCTAAGTGGTGGGAGCTGGGAATGAGGACGGTTTTAAAATAGTGCCTGTGGCTGTTTCTCCATCTTGGAGAATGGAGAGCTTCCCAGTGTGTGAACAGCGATGAGCATGTTTCTAATTATCACATCGAGTCTTTGATCTGTTTTAATTATTTGTTTCTTCTGCAAACACAAATTTGACTCACTGGTGCTGTGCTTAGCCAGCTGCTCCCCTTGGAGGTGCTTTGGAAGTGGGTCATGAATGTTTCCCAAATGGAATGCAGACAACCTGCCTTTCTCTATGGCTTCACAAACACAGAGGTCCTACTAAGCGGTAAGCGACGGGGAGTGGATCAATGAACCCCCATCTGGAATTGCATTGAATGCTTTCGATGGTCTGACTCTCTTTCCCCAGGAGAAGATTCTGGAGGAAGAAAGAAGGAAAAATGATAAAAATTTCGATTAATTTAGAACCCAGTTTATAGAAATATGGACACCATGCAGGTGTGTTGAAGCCAGAGACTTGTTAATAAAAAAAGCTTTCTGGGTAGGTCTTGTGGGATTCAGGATGTTAGTTAGCTCTCTGTTTGAAGCTTCTACACCTTTAGTGTAAAATCTTCACAATAATTAGCTGAAAATGTGGTATCCACTCTACTGATCCACCAAGGCTGGGAGGCAGAGTCATGCAAAAAGTATTTTAGAAAACAGGCTTGTGAGTTTTAGAATTAAAAAAAAAAGTTCACTGAGGCATATTGTGCATATCATCTAATTTATCCATTTCAAGTGCACAATTCAATGATTGTTTTTTGGTAAATTTACCAGGTTGTGTGATCATCACCATAAATCACGTTTAGAACATTTCTGTCACCCTAATAAGATCCCATATGCACATTTACTGTTAATCCCCATTTCTCCCTCCCTGCTTTCCGGGCAACCAGTAATCTACTTTGTCTGTCTAGATTTGCCTTTTTCTGGACATTTTTTATAAATGGAATCATATACTATGCAGTCTGTTGTGTCTGGCTTCCTTCACATAGCAAAACGTTTGTTCTTGAGGTCCATCCATGTCTCATCATGTATCCGCAGTCTGTTTGCTTTCATTGCTGAAAAATATTCCATTGTATGGACATACCACATTCTTTTTACCCATTCGCTTGAATTGTTTCCAGTTTGGTCTGTTATGAACAACGTGGCCCTGGCCACTCCTGTGAGAGTCTTTGTATGGGAGGAAGGCTGAAAATTTGGCATAAAAATATCTGCCCGAATTCTCAGTTATCCAGAATGCTACAGCAGCTCAAGAAAAAGGTTTTACATGCCGGCTAGGGTTTTATGGTCCCATCAGCTGAGCCCAAAAACCTAGTCTGCAGAGACGTGCAGGCTGAGTCCTGCAGGCAGAGTATGGCTGTTAGGGTGAGGTTGAGGTGGCAGGCGCTTGTGAGTGGAAGGCCTAAGATTCCTGGCTATCTTGAGTCCGCCACTGAAAAAAGCACAACATGAAGTACAACTGACACGTAAGAAAGGAAAGAAAATGAAACCCTATCAAGTGATCAACTAAAACCAGGCAAAGCAGGGTGGCTTGGGTCGCGCAGCTAGTTAAGCATCCAACTCTTAATTTCAGCTCAGGTTGTGATTGCGAGGTGGTGATCTCGGGGTTGTGAGGTCGAGTCCCACGTCAGGCTCCACGCTTAGCACAGAGTCCGTTTCAGATTCTCTCTCCTCCTTCTGCCCCTCTCGCTTGTGCGCGCGCTCTCTCTCTCTCTCTCTCTCTCAAATGAATAACTCTTTTAAACAAATAATAAAACCATGCACAGCCAAAAAAAAAAAGAGTGGAAGACAACAATGGGAACACAGAACAAGGGAGCCAGTAGAAAACAGTAACAAATACGGTAGCTCTCACTGTCCGTGACCACGCTGAGCATCAGTGGTCTAAATGCACCAGTTTAAGGGCAGAGATTGCCAGGGTGGATCAAAACGTGAGACTCACCTGCATGTTGCCTACAACAAACTCACTTTAAACACGTGTAGATTAGAAGTAAAGGAATGAAGACAGGTACACCACACTAACACCACTCAAAAGAAAACAGAAGTAGTTATATTCATTTCTGACAGAACGGACTTCAAAGCAAGGAAAGTTGTCAGAGATCAAGAGGGATCTTACATAATGATAAAAGTCTCAATTCTCCAAGGATACATAAGAACCCAAACCCTTTTCCTCTAACGCTATGTCCTATAAGAGGGCCATAATAGAATTTAGTCCAAATCCCTTATGTTGAGATGTCATGGAGGTCAAGTGACTCTCTGAAGGTCACATGGCGTATCTGTGGGCAAAACAAAAACTTGAACCTCTAGTCTTTGGCCACTCAGTTCAAGCATTTAAAATTGTTTATTTTGTTACTTCTTTATGCAAACCAGGTACACAAACATATGTTTATTGGGCATTAATAAATTTGGCTGCATATGTGGGGGCTAACTTTGGTCTGAGGGAAGAAAGAAAGGATGCAGGAATGTAGGGCTGTCTTGCCAAATTTTATATTTTGGTATAATATAATTAACTAAATATGAATTTAGTTTACAAGTGTATCTTTTATTCTTTATTGCCTTGAGAATGAGATAAAAAGGGAAAGAAATTTCTTTGGGGACAAATGAGGATAAATTGAATGAAATAGGACAAAGGGAGGAAAGAAGCATAATGCCAGGAGGTACGGTGAACAAAACTTCCCCTGCCATATAAGTGTCATTATTCCCATTTGTTCAAAGCCCTCATTCATCCTTTGCACTGGTCATTCTAGTGAGGTCCTCATGTATGTCCTTTAACCATATGCGGTTGGCAGTATTATCTCATTTCCAGAAGATGAAAACGAGGCTTGGGAGATTTAAATAATTTGATTGAGGTTCAAAGCTGGCAAGGGACAGATTCATTCTTGGAACTCATTATTTGAAAGCCTTATGGAAAAGAGTTCTGGAAGCTTCCTTCCTTAAGGAAAAGGCTACAAGTTGGTCACCTGGGAAGGAAAGCATCTGAGCCTTCTCTGCCTCAGGGTAGGGTCTTCATCTCTCTGTGGCAGATGGGTGACAATAGATGGTGGGTGGTTCACTGTGGCGAATAAGAATGGGTCTACTGGTCCCATCTGAGGAGTTCTGGGATCATGGAGCCAGCTGTGATTTGAGATGAAAAGGGACCCCAGACAACTAGGACCTGGTGTGGCAGACCTGAGTCTCATGCTGGGGACCCAGGTTTTGAGGCCAGTCAGCCACTGCTCTCCAGCCTGGCTGAGAGAGGCTGTGGGCTCTGAGTCTGGGGGTCGTTCTCACTGAGCTGAGTGGAGCTGGACCCCGAAGTTTTGAGATCACCCCAATTTTTTTGTCTCTCTGGATTTTCTTTTAATACAGTTTCAATCCCAGCTCTTAGCTGAGGCAGGTAAAAAAGAGCTTGCCCATCTCTACAGGGGGAGAGGGGAGAAGTAGAGGCTGGGTGGCCTGGTGTTTCCAGGAATCTGTTTCTTGCTATGCCTTTGATCTGATATGTGAGACCCTGTCCTGTGGGCTTTCTGGAAACTTTTCTCCCTTGCTTGAACTCCTGGGCCAAGTTGTAGTTTGGACATGGTGACTGGGACTCTTCCTCCCTGGTGAGGGGTGGTGAGGTGATCTATGAGTGTCTACATCTGGGGTCAGCAGACTTTTTCTGTAAATGGCCAGAGAGTAAATATTTTAGGCTTTGCATACAATATCTGCCATACTCCTCAACCCTGCCACCAGTGTGGGGGAAGCGGCCGTAGACAACATGCAACAAATGGGCATGTCTGTGTTCCAATAAATCTTTATTTATGAAAACAAGTGATGGGCCAGATGTGGCCCCAGGTATAGTTTGCCAACCTTGGTCAAGAAGGTGGACTAGGGCGCCCAGGTAGCACAGTCGGTTAAGCATCTGCCTTTGGCTCAGATCGTGATCCCGGGGTTCTGGGATCGAGTCCCGCATCGGGCTCCCTGCTCCGTGGGGAGCCTGCTTCTCTCTCTGCCTCTCTCTCTGTCTCTCATGAATAAGTAAATAAATAAAATCTTAAAAAAAAAAGAGAGAGAGAATGTGAACTACATGGGAGGAATCCTTCCACAATGTATGCCTATATCAAATCATCACCATGTACACTCCAAATATCTTACAATTTTATTTATCAATTATACCTTGATAAAGCTGGAAAAAAATTAAAAAAGAAGGTGGAGCAGCCATAGTCTTCACATGAGTACCATTGCCCAGACAGAAAAGACATCTTAGACTGAGCCGAGACTCCAGGGGACCCCAGAATCTGTACAGCAAGAGCTTTGTGTGCCAGCCTCCTCCATGCAGCCCTGGAGGCGATGTCTGTCTAGCTCAGGCGGCTGGGGAGCCTTGTTTCAGGGCATCGTGTTTAAGGAGCCAGGAGCAGGAGTATGGGCCTGGGTAGCATAAGTGATGAGGTCCAGCCAGTCCCGCTTGTTCTCCAGAGCTTGCCAGCTGGGGCTGGGCCAGGGCCGAGGCTGCATTCGGAGGCTGATACACTTGCCAGAGACATGTTTTGCCAACAGACACACCCCCAGTACACGTTGTTCCCATTACACTGGCCCCTCACGGGGTGTTCTTGGAAAACTTCTGGGGTTTAAGTCTACTGTGGCTCAGGCCAATTCCCAGATGCTCAGGGGCCACAAAGAGGTGAGGGGCCCGAGCCCTGATGACCGGGGCAGCCAGACAGGCCCATGTTCCTAGCATGCAAGGGAGAGCTGGGTAGACACCTGAAAACAGCTACGGCAGGGGGAGAGCAGAGGAGGGAGAGCTGACTTTGGCTGGGGTGCTAGCTTCTTGGAGGACCTTAAAGGCTAGGCCATATTTAGACACCAGGGGACCAGGGGTAGGAGAGTGTGGGCATACTTTGCTAACAGCTAGAGGTTTCATTTGGCTTTGACGTATTAGGGCAGATCGTATTTTCTAAAGATGATTCCAACTACGTCTCCCATGCGCCATGGTCTTCTCCTCTTTCTTTGAGGAGTGTGGCGGGTGCCCCGTGTGAAGCCCCTGGAATGCTGTGTCAATGATGATGCCAGATTTCCAAGGCTAGGCCAGAAACGGAGCTGCAGTTCCCGCCCTGGGAGTGGGAATACTCACACCTGGAGCCCTGAATCCCCATTAAGAAGTCCTACCTTCTGAGCCTCAAGAAGCCACGCCACATGGGGCAGCAGCATGTCCGCACCCTGACGGGCAGTCCTGACCTCCTCCCAGGCCATTCGGATGAATCCAATCTCCGTGTCTTCCCAGGCGATGCCCTAAGCATGCTGGAGTAGAGATAGGCCACCCTTGTGTGCTCTTCAGCAATGGGCATGGGACAGGGTTGTTGTCTTTCCCCCTGAGGTGAGGGTGGTTGTCCCACAGACTGTGAAACTGGGACACGAGTGTGGGAAAGCTGTGTGGCACAGGTTCTTCGGTGACCTTGAAGCCAAGTTCAGTCTCAGGGCTGGGACTTAGGAACAGGCAGCAGGAACCCACTGGAAGGTCTGCTGGAGGGAACAGCTTACCTCAGGCTGTGCTTTTAGAAGAAAAATCCGCAGCAAAATCCAGGACAGAGTGGTGGGTGGAGGCTGGAAAGTGGGGTGGAGACTTTTCTGGCTGCTTTAGAAGAGGCACAGTCTTGGGCGAGCATGGCCGTGGGGACTGTGAGGAGGGCCTATGCAAAGGGCGCTGCTGTGCAAGCTTAGAGAGTTCTTCCTCCCCCTCCAGCGCTTCTGGCCCCATCAAGATAACAGAGCCCTTGCAGGCATGGTTTGGAACCTGGCTGGCACAGTCTTACAAAGCAGGGTTTCTGTTTTGAATAGGCCCAGCATTCCTCATGGACCAGTGAAGCACAGAGCTGGTTTCTGGTGAGATGCTGCGCTGTGTGGTTGGGGTGGGGCACCAAGGAAGAGCTGAGTCGGTGTCCTAGGTGGTCATCACGCTTTGATGTGTGAGGGACACAAGGGTCAGTGGCTGTGACAGATCTGGGAAGACAGGCCACAAGCTCCCTCAAAACACTAAGGTTGGCCTGCTTTACAGTCTACCCTCGTGGGATGCCACCTTGGGGCTGTTGTAGGACAAAGTCGTCTCCCCTCCCACCATTGTGAATGTGTCTTTCATGGAGATTCTGCCTTTTCTTCCACAGTCAAGATGAAGTTCATCATTCAGATGCTTTAGTATCATTAATTCATACTATGGTGTAAGTGACTGACACATGAGCATTTCCTGAGTGAGAATTCTAAAGCAAAGAGCACTGGGCCACGTGAAGATACTGGATTGCTGAAAGAGGTAGAATGGGAGGCAGGCAAAAGGAGGCAGAAGGTGGAGGCTGGCAGTCAGAACTCATTGACCACAAGCTTGTATTTAGGTCTGGGTTTGCCTATAGCTAGAGCTCTTCCCCTGACACAAGCCATTGTTAATGGCCATTGTTGTTGTTGTTGTTGTTGTTGTTTTAAAGCTTTTATTTATTTATTTGACAGAGAGACAGCTAGAGAGAGAGGGAACACAGGCAGGGGGAGTGCGAGAGGAAGAAGTAGGCTCCCAGTGGAGGAGCCTGATGTGGGGCTCGATCCCATAACGCCAGGATCACGCCCTGAGCCGAAGGCAGACACTTAACGACTGAGCCACCCAGGCGCCCCGGCCATTGTTGGTTCTGACTGGTTGAGTGTCAGTTCTAACTTGTCGGGCATCTATTCTGATTGGTTGAATGTCCATTATGACTGGTTGGACATCTGTTCTGATTGGCCGTTGTGAAGGTCACTTAAGGAGGCCAGACTCCAGCACCGAGAACAGTTCCTGGGCCCCAA
This sequence comes from Ursus maritimus, assembly GCF_017311325.1. Lineage (NCBI taxonomy): Eukaryota > Metazoa > Chordata > Mammalia > Carnivora > Ursidae > Ursus > Ursus maritimus. Next base: position 4,536,806 of record NW_024426008.1, read on the forward strand.
GTGTGGAAGACAAACAGTCCAGTCCTGTACCTCTCCGGAGCTCACAGCCTGAGTTCCTGACCACCCTCCATGTGCAACTTACGAGATCTCCATGACCCATTTGTTCCCAGGAGCTCTCTTCCTCTTCCCTGTGGTCCTCAAAGGCACTCACGTCTCTCTCTTCCCTTAGCATAACCCCCATGGCGCAGACTATGATAGCCCACCCAAGTCCCCATGGCCCTCATCATTCTCACACACTCCGGAAGCCCACTTTCAACTGCGAGTGCGTGTGGACTCTGCCTTCCTCCGGCCGCCGCAGCCCCTGGGCCTGCTCTCAGGGCAGGCGGAAGTACTTGATTGCTAATGTCCCACCGGGAGCAGCCTCAACCAATGATGGGAGGAATGTGGTGGATAAATGCTCCAGATGCTTCACCTCTTGATCTGGCTATCTCAGAGGTGTGGTCCACATCATTTCCCAAAGCTCCGCTCTAGGCGTGAGCCCCGTTGCCTCTACTGATAACCTGCCAATTCCCTCCCCTCCTTCACTTCCCTGAACTCCCATCATGCCTCCTGACATCACCTCCCAAATAACCATGTACGCTGACATCCTTGCCTCAAGGCCTGTTTTGGAGGCTCCCAAACTCAAACACCCTCTCAAGGACGCCGTGGTTCAGGGAAACAAAAGCAAATGGTGTACGGGCAATTCCTGCTGTTTTCTCTGTGACATAACCCTTCCCTGAAGTCAGGGAGCAAGAAAAGCATGGCTGCCTTCTAAGCTCTCAGAGGGAAAAACACAGTGAAAGCCAAACTAATCACGCAATAGATGACGCTGTCCCAGACTCAGTGAGGCCTGGTCAGCCACTCCCAGACTTCCTCCTTAGGCAAGCCACTAAGTCTTTATGGTGTGTGCGAGTGCTTCTCACTTGGAGCTGGGTTTCTAAGATCTGCAACCGCCTAAGTCCTGCTTCACTGAAGATCTCAGCTTAACCACCTCAGAGGAACCTTCCCTGGTCATGTTATGCAATGGTCTGATGTTTGTGTCACCCCCCAAAATTCATATGTTGAAATCCTAACCCCAGGATGTAATGGTCTTAGGAGGTGGGCCTTTGGGAGGTGATAGGTCATGAGGGGGAGCCCTCACAATTGGAATTCGTGTCCTTTATTATAAAAGAGACTCCAGAGAACTTCCTCACCACCCCTCCTCACCATAGGAGGACACAGTGAGAAGGTAACCATCTACAACTGGAAAGAGGGGTCTCACCAAAACCTGACCATACTGACACCCCAATCGTGGACTTCCAGCCTTTAAACTGTTGGAAATAAACGTCTGTTGTTTATAAGCACCCCACCCACACCCCCAAATACATCCTGTCTATTATTTCAGAACCTCTAATGCAAAGTTTAAAAAATTCCTCCGTTCTCAGAACTAACAACACTTCTCTGTGGTCATGAATTTACCCCATCTTTGAAGACATTGCTTTCTCAGCTGCTAGTGTGAGGTGCTCACCCCTTCATATCCTCGGACTGAATCTCTTTCAAGCTCTGCTCCCTCTAATGATTGGATGACATTAAAGCAAGTGCTGAGCATCTGCTGTGAACACACCTTGGCAGGTGCCTCGGGTCCCTGGCGTGGACCCCTTTCCGGCTTCCATGCTGTTCATCGTGGACATGGAGCCGTCACACGCTCTGTGGAGAGGGCTGCTGCTTTGTGGAGTCTGCTTTTGATGGAGACAAAGGAGCTCGTCTTCAGTTTGCTTCTTTAAATCTCCCGGGGGCTTTGAAGTCAGGATTAGAAGCAGTGAGGGTGGGGAAAACATAGATCTCCAAGGTCAGGAAAAACATGCAGATCTGAACCATTCCTCCATGAATTTGGAAATCTGTCTGAAAAATAGAATCTGCTTGTTTGTAGGCATTTGGCATGATTTCCTCTTGAAGCCTCCCTTTGAGGGCATCGTGTCATGTCAAGGGTGCAGGAGACAGCAAAGCCAAGGCCGTTGTTGTTAGGATCAGCAGGTACTTTGGAGGGACGAGAACGGGTGTGTAGAGCTGGTGTCTGCACAGCACATTCTAGAGGCTTCCTTGTCAGTGGTGAAGAGAGTTTTCCTTCAAGTTTTGTTCATTGCTCTTCTGCTTATTCATGATGTAAGCTTCTCCCCCAATCCAAGTGAGACCAACAATGAGGCCTTTCTCCTCACTTCCTCTGCTTTCCTTCCTCTGCTTTCCCTTTCCCGTCTCTCTTCCTTTTCCATTTCCTCTCTCTATTCCTTTCCCAGGGCTGCCATAACAAAAGATCATGGGCTGGGCGGCTTAAACAACAGACATGTATTTCTTTTAGTTCTGGAAGCTGGAAGTCCAAGATCAAGGTGTTGGCCGGTTTGGTTTCTCCTGAGCCCACTCTCCTTGGTGTGTCGATGGCCCCCTTCTGACGGGGTCCTCACTTGCTCTCCTCTGTACCCGTGCATCCCTCTTATAAGGACATCAGTCCTATTGGATTAGGCTGCACCCTTGTGACCTCATTTAACCTGAATTACCTTTAAAAATGTCCTATCTCCAACTTTGTTCTGGGGCACTGGGGGTTAGGGCTTCAATATATAAATTTTGAGAGGACACAGTTCAGCCCATAATACCCTCTTCTGTACTTTTGTCATTAGAGATGGCCGTGCTGAATCAAGTGCCATGGGTTCAAATCTTCGTTTGACCATTTATAAGCTAGCTGACCCAAATGACTTGCTTGACCTCTTTGAGCTTCAGATTTATTGTCTGTAAAATGCGAACACTAACACTTCATGGTGGTATTGTCAGGATTAAAGGGACTAGCACATGTAGAGGGCCTAGCCCCGTGCCAGGCCTGGGAGAGGCCCTCACTAAACATCGGCGGCCTCTTTCTTCCTCCCCCTTCTGACCTCCCTCTGCCGTGGTTTAGCCAGGATAACTGGCCGCCTTTGCAGAAGCTGACCCTAAATGCCCTTCGGAGGCCTCAGGCTGCAGGGTCTCCAGAAGGATCGGGAACCTGGGGTTCCTGATGAAAAGCCCGACTCCCCAGCCCCACTCCCAGAGATCAGAGATGGGGTCTGGAAATCGGACTCTTCATGTGTTTGGGATGTATTCCCACGTTTGGAGAGTGCTGCCCTGGAGGTTACTGTTCTTTTAGATTTTAGGCTGAATTCCCTTTATAGGCTAGGTACATTGGTTTGAAAATTCTCATCAACATTAGCTGCTGCTTCTTTCTCTTTTCCTTCCTTCCTTCCTTTCTTTCTTTCTTTCTTCCTTCCTTCCTTCCTTCCTTTCTTTCTTTCTTTCTTTCTTTCTTTCTTTCTTTCTTTCTTTCTTTCTTTCACAGGTTGATAAATCAAAGATGTTTTTCTCTGCTGCGCATGCATGTGTCTTTTTGGTAGAGTTAGCTACCTCAGTTTCCCCTTGAAACTGAGAATGGACCAGGTTGAGAGATCCAGATTGAATCAAGTTCAATTTCAACTGCCTTGGGGCTCAGCACTGCCCTTCCCCAGGTGCAGCAGGGCCCACCCTTGTGCAGTGCGACCTTTTCTCAGCAGCCCAGAGGCCTGGCTTACTACACTTGTCTCTATGCTCTTGGTCCACTGGACAAGCTCTGCTGGGGGCTTAAGGCAGTAGTTCTCAGGGCAGAGTCAATGGATGCAGTTCAAGATCTCTGGGCCAGAAGATACAAGTTGAAGTATATCTAAAAACATAAAGGCAAACCGGGGCACTTGGGTGGCTCAGTCTGTTAAGCGTCTGCCTTCGGCTCAGGTCGTGATCTCAGGGTCCTGGGATCGAGTCCTGCATCTGGTTCCCTGCTCAGCGGGGAGCCTGCTTCTCCTTCTCCCTCTGCCGCTGCCCTTGCTTGTCCTCTCTCACTCTCTCTCTCTGTCAAATAAATAAATAAAATCTTAAAAAACACTTTTGCCTTAAAGGCAAAGCTAGAAGAACCATAAGATTATACAGCAAAAATCAAGAGGTGTAGGGTGGGGATACAGCGGGCAATTTAAGGGCAACGATGTCCCATCTTTCATGGTGGGAATGTCAGTAGATCTGTCTAAAGCTGATAAGGCATGGAGGTACAGTCGCCCCTGTTATCTGAATGTTCGTTATGCCAATCTCTGTAGTTACGAGGTTGTACAGAGAATCAAAAGTTGTCAAAGTATGCATATACTTAAAAATTATATGAATGTTGATACAACAGTTTCCACCAACACCCTCCCTTCTTCTCCTTCTTTTTTTTTTTAATTTAAGATTTTATTTATGTATTTGACAGAGAGAGACAGAGAGAGAGAAAGAGCGCTGGGATCATGACCTGAGCTGAAGGCAGATGTTTAACCGACTGAGCCACCCAGGCGCCCCAACACCCTCCCTTCTTGACATTTGTGGTTCTCCACTTATCACGTTAATTCAGTCAATCAAAATCCTAAAGTAGATGTAGGGGTTCGTGGAAACTCTAAAGTAAGAAGCACAGCTGCGTGAATCACACTTGAAGGCAAAGGCAAATGAGGGCTTGGCAGGAGGAGGCGGGTTAACAACCGGGAAGGGAAAAATGGCGAGGACGGTGACAGTACCGTTGCTCGGAAATGAGTTTTAATATCTCAGAATAAGGAGAAGTCCTTGGGAACATTTATGAAATCTTGGAATGCTCTTGGCAAAAATGATCGTCCGTTGATTGAACCGTGAAAGTCAAATATGAAACAAAGGATGTCATCTCCTGCTATTGTACAATTTTGTCTGAAAAATGACTCCCCAAACCCTTTAGATGCTTGATTTCTTCTTACTCTTTCTAAGAACTAGTGCCCAGTTGCCATTATAACATAAGTTTTATTAAATAAAAACACATTTATTTTTATAATTTTAGTTTCAGTTTTCAAGATAATCTCCTAATCACCATTTACTGTGAAATTTTGATCTCTGTTTTAAATGGATTCACTTTAAGTGGCTTTTTTTCTGGTGCCAGTTGTACTTGGATAATGAGGACCTTCTGTCTAAGTATATGATTTAGAGGGATGACTGTAACTAACCATTGAAAACAGAAATAGTTAAGAGAGTGGATGCCTCTGTGGAATGGGGCACAAGAACAAAGAGATGAAGTGACTTTTATTTTTGATTGCCTACATTTCTGTAATGTTCCAGCTCATTTCAGTGTATTTTATTTCGATGAGACATATATGCCATTCAAACTTTGCTTTTTTTCTTATTTGGTAAAAAAATATTGCAGCGATGTAATTAGTAAAAACAGCCATGATGTGAGGTCTAACGTGGGTCCCTGGATATGAGTTTCTGGTAGATCCTATTGGTGTCCTGCCCTTATCACCTTGACACTTACTGTTCCTGTGCTGCATGGGCGGGCAGCTTCCTGCCTCGAGCACCTGCGCTCTGCCCAAGCCTGCTCTGGCTATGAGGCCCATGCAGGGGGCAGGCTTGATATGCAGGACGGTTGTTCTGAGAGCAGTCCTCAGCATAATGGATGGGGGCTGTAAGGTGAATATTATCCTGGCTCCCACCTTGTGCATGGGGCCACTCTGAGGTGCGCACTACAGCAGCCCCAGCCCAAGAGGTTCCTAGCAAGAGCAAGCCTCAATTGCCAACAATGGCAATCTGCTCATTAGCATGCCCTCTTTGGGGTTCCTTCCCTTCTCCACTGCACTCCTGGTGTTTCCTGCGATCACCTCCCAGGTTAACTTCTTGCACTTGGATCCTTGTCTCACAGTCTGTTTTGGGCGAAGCCAACCCAAGACCTAAGTTCTGGTGTGTATGCTGGGAAGATTAACTGCTTTTCTCCTTTAAGCTGGGGAAGTCAGGGGAGGATGTTCTGAGGAAGTGAGCATTTTTGAAAGGAGAGAGTAGGGAGAAGAATCCTTTCTGGAGTGAGGTCCCACCCCCACGCTCTCATGGGGTAGAGGGGCTGGCACAGTGCTTGCCTGTGCCCCTCACTCCTTTGTTGGAGGGGGCTGGTAGAATAACAGCACCAGCAGGGAAGGGCCAGAAGGTCAGTCCCCTCATTCTTTCCACCCCAGAGACAGTGCAGAGCCCACTGCTGCTGGTAGCGGCCAAGAGCACAGAGCCCACGCTCCGAGACGCTGGATCTGGATGCAGTGCCTAGGCTCAGTCCTCCAGAGTGAATCTACAGTGGGACTGAGAACAGGCTACCAACCACCTTCCAGATCCAGTACTGTCCCACACAGGTGTGAAGTGTCATTCATGTTCTTGCAAAGCCCTCCTCAAACATGTGCAGAAAGGATAACGTAAACCCAGCTACTCAGACTCTGTTTTCCTGAGGAAGCAACAGGATTTTAGGAATGCATAGACTCATTTGGTCTCTGACTTTTTGGCCCAATAGAGTGCAGTGGGAGTAACTCTGTGCCTTTTTCTGGGCACAGTCCTTACAAGACCACATTTTCTCTTGGAACGCTCTATCTGGGTGCTCCGAGGGGCCTAGCTTGGTCCAGCCCAAGTTCTGAACCCACAAAACTCTGCAATCTAAGAAAGTGGTTTTTAAGCCATAAGTTTGGGGCTGTTTTGCAATAGGGATCTGAAATCAGTATGTTGGATCAGAGCCATGACATTTAGAAGCCACTCTTCTTCATATTCCGCAAATAGTGTTCTGTATATCAAAAAATATATTTGGAACTATAATCTCTTTAAACACATTTTTTTAATCATTGTACTTCCCAGTTAAAAATCTGCAGACTTCTAATCACTTAATGGATCTAAAGCAAAATTCTCAGTTCATGTAGTGCATTGACTACATTAATGGTCCCCCATTTTCATGCTTCCCAGGGTCCATGTCCTTGATACTCCCCTCTCACAAGGACTCTGGATTTGGCCATGTGTCATGGGCTGAATTGTGACTCCCTTCCGTCCCCTCCCCCATTCATATGTTGAAGTCTTAACCTCTCGTACCTCAGAATGTGATTGTATTTAGAGATACAGCCTTTAAAGAGGTAAGTTAAAATGAAGTCATGGGGGGGGGGCTAATCCAATAGGATTGGAGTCCTTAGAAGAAGAAGAAATTGGGACCTTGACATGTGTAGAGGCAGGATCACGTGAAGACACAGGGAGAAGACAGCCATCCACAAGCCAGAAGAGAGGCCTCAGAAGAAACAGTTGTGCCAACACCTTGATCTTCAACTTCTAGACTTCCAAACAGTGAGGAAATATATTTTTTCTGTTTAAGTCACCCAATCTGTGGTACTTTGTTCTGGCAGCCCTAGCAAACTAATATACCACATGACTTACTTTCACCAATGGGACAGTGGCAATCTACAAGCAAACAGAAGATTGAAAAGTTGTTGTGAGTTTCTGCTTCTCTTCTGACCCTGGCTACTACTAAGAGAACATACCCAGGCTAGCCCCCTGAAGGATGTGAGAGACACGTGGAGGAGAGCCAAGACCTCCCAGCTGAGGCCAGTCTGGACCGGCCAGCCCACAGCCAACCTGTCTGACTGCACACGCATGAGCAAGTCCAGCCAAAACAGCCTTGTCTGCTCAGGTTGGTAGAACCACCCAGATGGCCCAATTTGTGAGGAATGATAAGTGGATGGTGTTTAGAAGCACAGCGTTGGGGTGGTTTGTTACATAGCCTGACTGTGGCTGTAGGTAGCTGATAGGCCCCATTCAAGGCCTTCCATGGTGAGCTCAGTCACCTCATCCTCCCCTCTGCTGCTGTTACTATCAAAACAGATTTGAATGAAAGCAAAGCCTTGATAGCACGTGTGCTTTTACAGTGCCACCCGTTGCTGAGATGGTCCTCTGCCTGGCTGCCCCACCGTGTCACCCCTGTGTTGCGTCCAGAAACATACTACTTAGTTTTCAAACCTAAATCTGCTCTCCTCCAGGCATCGCTTCCTGTCCTTCTGCATTAGTTCCCTATTGCTGCTGTGACAAGTTACCACAAATTTAGTGGCTTAAAACAACACAGATTTATTCTCTCTCAGTTCTAGAGGTTCGAAGTCCAAACTCAAGATGCTAGCAGGGCTGTGTTCCTTGGGGAGGCGTCAGGGGACTCGTCCATTGCCTGGCTTTTCCAGCTTCTAGAGGCCACCACACTCAGTTTGTGGCCCCTACTTCCATGTCCTAACACATCCCTCTACCTCCTGCTTCTGTCCTCACATCTTTTTCTGATTCTGATCCTCTTGCCACCCTCTTTTAAGGACTCTTGTGATGACATTGGGCTCACTTGGATGATCCAGGATAATCTCCCCACAGCAAGATCCTTAATCCCATCTGCCATGTAAGGTAACATATTCACAGGCGTCAGGGCTTAGGATGTGGATGTATTTGGGGGCTTTTATTCAGCCTACCTATTTTTCTGCCAGATAGCATTGCTCTATCCTCCGAACATTCTCTAAACCTGAAAAAAATTCCTGATGTTGTACTTGATAAGCAGAATGAAAGTGTTTAATAGTCTGTATCTACTATTAGACAGTGAACTCCACAAGAAAAGATATTTTGTGCATTGTTCATTTTTAAATCAGTAGTACTTAGCATAGACCCTGACACAGGGTAGGACTTCAGAAAAGATTTCTAGATATTTAATATTAACGTAACCTACAGCCTCCTTGTGTATAATTGTGAATACGAAGCAAGTGTAGGACTGTGTCTGTGTAAAGAGATATATATAGGCACAATATATTTGAATATAGTGTTTTTGATGGAATGAGTAGAAGCTTGTATTGAGTGAATAATATGGATATAAATCCATATTAAATAATTAATTACCAAGTAAGATCAAAGAAGACTTTGCTAATGCATTTATTTTATATTTCCATTTTTTCCCTGTCTTAGAGGAACTCAGACCACACACCCACACACAGTGGATTCTCCCATGCACTTCCCACAGCATCCCTGGGGAGGAAACAAATGCTTTCATCTTCTCCGCTAGAAGGGTGGTGAATGAGGCCCGAGGCCACTGGAAGGCTGGACAAGTTGTGGAGGTGCGAATAACGAGCAGGTGGCTTCCTCCCAGACCGGTGCTTGCCCCGTGGGCCACCAGCGAACAAGTGCGTGCAGGTGTATGTCATTACCACCACCTCATCCTCATTTGCATCACAGCTTTGGGAGGAATTACTCCTTTGACTGAAAATTTGCCATGCTTGGTCTGCATTCACTGGGAGAGGAGATGAAAATCAAAGAAAAGATGTTCTCTGCTTTGCAGCTAAATGGGAGGAAGGGTGTGTGTGTGTGTGTGTGTGTGTAACATGCAAACAAAGAAAATAAAAATAATTTGTCTTCCTAAGAGATAACAGAAGAACATCTGGCAATTACAGAATGAAACCTCCCATATGTTAAATTCTCCATGAAAAAAAATGTGTCTAAAAAGTTTGAGAAAAGGGAGCCTGGCTTCACTCACACTTCTCAGGCCAACCGCCCAGTGGCTCCAGGAGCATCTCAACATCATGGAGGGCCCAGCTGTGCTACATATTTCAGTGCAATGATGGTGGGTGTCATTGAAACAAGGGCAGGATAGGGAGAAGATGGGCTCATTTTTAGTCATTCTAGGGTGACTGAAATGAAGCTAAGGCTCAGAGAAACCAGCTGGTCCTGGAGGGAGGGGTGAGGTCACTCCAGCACCCCTTTCAATATCTTCAGTATTGGAGGGCTTTTCCACATTGGAAAATCCTCATCAGCCATCTTACCTCTAAGAAGGTAGTGTTTACAACTCAGTGATGATCCCTGGCATTGAAACAGATCTGCTCTTACCTCATTCTGCCATAGTGAAGACCATCTTTAAGGCAGACCAGGCAGGAAGCATTTCTCCAACTTTCTTTTTTTTTTTTAAATTTATTTAGTTTTATTAACATATAATGTATTTTTTGTTTCAGGGTACAGGTCTGTGATTCATCAGTCTTACACAATTCACAGTGCTCACCATAGCACATACCCTCCCCAGTGTCTATCACCCAGCCACCCCATCGCTCCCACCCGCCTCCACTCCAGCAATTCTCAGTTTGTTTCCTGAGAGTAAGAGTCTCTTATGGTTTGTCTCCCTCTCTGGTTTCATCTTGTTTCATTTTTCCCTCTCTTCCCCTATGATCCTCTGCCTTGTTTCTCAAATTCCACATATCGGTGAGATCATAATTGTTTTTCTCTGATTGACTTATTTCGCTTAGCATAATACCCTCTGGTTCCATCCACATTGTTACAAATGGCAAGATTTCATTTTTGATGGCTGCATAATATTCCATTGTATATATGTACCACATCTTCTTTATCCATTCATCTGTTGATGGACATCTAGGCTCTTTCTGTAGTTTGGCTATCGTGGGCATTGCTGCTATAAACACTGGGGTGCATGTGCCCCTTTGGATCACTACATTTGTATCTTTGGGGTAAATACCCAGTAGTGCAATTGCTGGGTTGTAGGATAGCTCTATTTTCAACTTTTTGAGGAACCTCCATACTGTTTTCCAGAGTGGCTGCACCAGCTTGCATTCCCACCAACAGTGTAGGAGGGTTCCCCTTTCTCCACATCCTCGCCAACATCTGTCATTTCCTGACTTGTTAATTTTAGCCATTCTGACTGGTGTGAGGTGGTATCTCATAGATATGAATTTAGTGCCATCATATTGCCTGTAAGGTGACTGTTACTATATATTGTCTCTGTTCCTTTCTGGTCTATGTTACTTTTAGGCTCTCTCTGCTTAGAGGACTCCTTTCAATATATCTTGTAGGGCTGGTTTGGTGATCACAAATTCTTTTAGTTTTCATTTGTCCTGGAAGCTTTTTATCTCTCCTTCTATTTTCAGTGACAACCTAGCTGGATATAGTATTCTTGGCTGCATACTTTCCTCGTTTAGTACCCTGAATATATCATGCCAGTCCTTTCTGGCCTGCCAGGTCTCTGTGGATAGGTCTGCTGCCAAGCTAATGTTTCTACCATTGTAGGTTATATACCTCTTGTCTTGAGCTGCTTTCAGGATTTTCTCTGTCTCTGAGATTTGTAAGTTTTACTGTTAGATGTCAGGGTGTTGACCTATTTTTATTGATTTGGGGGGGGGGCGCTTCTCTGTGCCTCCTGGATTTTGGTGCCTGTTTCCTTCCCCAGATTAGGGAAGTTCTCTGAATAATTTGCTCCAATATACCTTCTGCCCCTCTTCTTTTTCTTTTGGGATCCCAATCATTCTAATATTGTTTCGCCTTATGGTATCACTTATCTCTTGAATTCTCTCTCGTGATCCAGTAGTTGTTTCTTTTTCTCAGCTTCTTTATTCTCCATCATTTGATCTTCTGTATCACTAATACTCTCTTCTGCCTCATTTATCCTAGCAGTTAGAGCCTCCATTTTTTATTGCACCTCATTAATAGCCTTTTCGATTTCAACTTGGTTAGATTTTATTTCTCCAGAAAGGGATTCTCTAGTATCTTCTATGCTTCTTCCGAGCCCAGCTAGTATCTTTATAATCGTCATTCTGAACACTACTTCTGACGTCTTACTAATGTCCATGTTGATTAGGTCCCTGGCAGTCGGTACTGCCTCTAGTTCTTTTCTTTGAGGTGAGTTTTTCCATTTTGTCATTTTGTCGAGAGAAGAATAGATGAATGAGAGAACAAAATGCTGAATGGGTAACAATGACTGCAGAGAAATATACACTAAAGAAATCAGAAGAGACCCAAAACCGGGGGCGGGGGGGAAGAAAAAAAGAATATGATCAGGCTGGTGAATAGAACAGAGCCACACACCAGATTTTGGGTGTATTTTGGTCTGTTAGAAGAAACTGCCTCCCAAAATTTTAAAGAAAGAAAAACTTATATATATACAAAAAATAAGGTTAAGTACAATGAATGGATGGAACATGACTGTAAAAATGAAAATTAAAAAATATTTTAAAAAAGGAATTGATAAGTTGGTTGAAAAAGGAAAGAAGACAAATTAAAAAAAAATAGAAAAACAAAAAAATAAAGAAAATAAAAAAAATAACTTTGAAAGATTAAAGAATCATAGGAAAAAAGCCATGAATTCTATGTGCTGTGTTCCCCTAGAGCTGGGGTTTTGCAGTTCTTATTCATTGGTAAACTTGGTCTTGGCTGGATGTTCTTGCTGATCTTCCAGCAGAGGGGCCTGTTGCAGTGATTCTCAAGTGTCTTTGCCCCGGTGGGATTGCACCTCCCTTGCCAGGGGCCAAGCTAAGTCATCTGCTCAGGTTTGCTCTCTGCAGTTTTTGTTCCCTGAAGGCTTTCTGTACAGCTTTAGAGAGTGAGAATGAAAATGGCGGCCTCCCAGTCTCTGCCCCTGGAGGAGCTGAGAGCTTGGCCCCCCCACCCCAGTGCGCCCTCAGAGAAAAGCAGTCAGTCACTCCTGTCTCCCTGGTCTCTGGCCGCACTCTGTGCTCACCTGGCCTGTGACCGAGTGTTTTATCTCTGGTGCAAGGCCCTGTTTGGAGTCTCCAAACCCAGCAGATTCCTGTGGCGTGGGTGGGGGAGGACGAGCAGTCTCCCCGGTTCTGCTGCTTGTTGGGCCCCTTGCTGGAAGAGCAGTGGCCCAACTGTGCCGCGGATCACCGTTTATGGCCACCCCGAGCTGAGAGCCCACTCCTCGGCTCACTCTGTGCCACCGGCTTCCCTGCTCCGATACCTGGGAGTTCTGCTGCACTCACGCATCCCGTCTTTCTGTGACCCTGAGAGTCCTGAGACCACACTGTCCCAGCGAGGGTTCCACCCCCCACTTAGCCACTGGAGCGACGTCCCTCACCGGAGCTGACTTCTAAAAGGTATGATTTTGTGTTCCGAGGCTCTAGCACTTGCCAGGAGCTGGCTGATGGAGGTTCCCTCCCCCCACGGTCTATCATCCCCATATATTGCCTTGGATTCACTTCTCCACACAGCCTACCTTCCAGAAAGTGGCCACTTTTCTGTTTATAGAGTTGCTATTCTTTTTTTTTTTTTTTTTTTTTTTTGATCTCCTGTTGAGTTTGTAGGTGTTCAGAATGGTTGGTAACTATCTAGCTGAATTCCTGGGACCAGACGAGATTTAGGTCTCCTACTCCTCCACCATCTTGCTACCCTGCCCCCCTCCCCCCCACCTCCCCGGCATCTCTCCAACTTTTTTTTTTTTTTTTTAAAGATTTTTTATTTATTTGACAGAGATAGAGACAGCCAGCGAGAGAGGGAACACAAGCAGGGGGAGTGGGAGAGGAAGAAGCAGGCTCCCAGCGGAGGAGCCCGATGTGGGACTCGATCCCGGAGCGCCGGGATCACGCCCTGAGCCGAAGGCAGACGCTTTAACGACTGCGCTACCCAGGCGCCCCCTCTCCAACTTTCTAAACAAGGGCCCGGGGCCTCTCTTCTCTATACTCACTTCCTAGTTGATCCAGTCCAATAGTGACCATTCTACAGGGCAAAAGGTTAGTTCATCTGCCTACCTCTCATATTCATTTGGATTTCTAAGCAGCATCTCAAATGGCCAAAGTAGAATTCTTCATTTCCAGCTTCCAATCTGACTCTCCCCTAGGCCTCCCTACCTCAGTTAATGGCCTCACCACCCACCTTGTTCAAGTTCTTTCTTTCCCTTACCCCTACCTCACTCCCAACAACCACAGATTCAATTTATTAGCAAATTGACTCAGTGCTATATCGAACATAGGTGTCAAAATTGTTCACTTTCCTGCATCTTTACTGCTTCTGCCTTGACCACCGTCAGCTCCCTCAGGAAGTACTATAATGGCCCTCTAACTGGTCTTACCGCTCTCATTTCATTCTCCACACATAAACCAGAGTAGTCATTTAAAAATACGAATCAGACGGTGTAACTTCCCCACTAAAAACCCTGTAGTGGCTTCCTACCAGTGGCTCATCAGACCTTCCTCACCTCCCGCCCTCTCTCATGCCACTCTCCTTCCTTCTGCTCCAGCCATACTGTCATTCTCTGGATCCTCTCCTTGTTCACCCCTCACCTGCCCCAGTGTATGCAGTTTGTGCTATTCTGCCTGGACCTCTCCACCCTCAGATATTTAAAGGGTCAGCTCTTCTAGATCTCATTTCAAACGCAGTCCGCTTGGATCTTGTGGCTGCCCTGTCCCAAGTGCTTCCATCATCACATTTCCAGTTCCCCACAAGCTGACTCCCCATCTGAAACATAAGTCCATGTGCTCGACAGGGGCTTTGGCTTGTTGATCTCTTCATTCCCAGAAACTACCATGGTGCCCACACATAGAAGATGCTCCATTAGTATCCAATGAAAGATCAATGTAGAGAAGGCCACTGCCCTCTCTGCAACACCACAGCACAGCTTGTAGGGTCAGTTGAGTCAGAGATGGAATCAGGAGCATCACTGAAGTGGCATGCTGGAAGAAAGATCCTGGATGGGTCTCAAGAGTCAGAGGACCTAGGTTCAAATTATGGGTCTACCTCTGACTGCCATGGGGAGCCACTTATTTGCTCCAAGCTACAGATTCCTCATCGATGCAATGGAGTTAATGCTTTATTTCCGGTTGTTGCTGGGTAGATTAAATAAGGTCAGACATGTGGCAGTCCGGGTGTACAATGGTCTTGGTGCATTTTCTATCTCCTTGGCTTATTTGTTCAGAACATAAAGCTAACAAAGTGAGGACATCATGAATTTAATGTCTCATGAGCTGGCTGCCCCTGACTTCTTGGCCTCAGATTTACAGTGGTTATCTTCCCTGTTGAAAAGCCATCTCAAAGTGTCTGTCACATGGCACCAGGTCTACATAGTAACACAGGGAATCATGGCCTACACTGAGTTGCTGTGCATATGCAAGACCTAGCAAAGGGACATGGGTGATGAAGAAGATGAGCTTTTACCAGAGGCAAGGGAGAAATGAAGTGGCATTTATTGAGCAGCTATTCCTTTCAGTTAATGTGAACACAGAATTTCAGCTGTCACAGCAATCTGAGGAGGGGGCATCATTGTTCTCCCTTTGCAATGAGAAGACTCAGGTTGAGGACGAGTGTGCAAAGAATATGCACGCTTTTAAGGTTTTTGCTGCATGTTCCACTACTTTTCAGAAAATGTGTTCTGAATTAAATTATGACCAGTGGTGAATCTCACCACACCCTTGCCGAATTCATTTTGGCGGCGGTGGGGGGGGCACCATTAGCATAGACTTCTGATTGATTTAATCAATAAAATGCAGAATTTAGCAGGTTAATAGCAAGTAGTTATAAAGTCTCCTGTTTTTCTAAATTTAAACTATATTGTCTTGAGCAATCTCTAGCAACTCCAAACCATGAGAAGCCGTATAAGCAATCTCTGGCAACCCCAAACTGTGCCTGTAAAGACTGTGGCAAGCTTATCAGCAATGTGCTAACCAAGTCTTCCAGTGTGAAGTGCACCTCATCTGTGCCCTCCATTATCATATCTGGCCTCTCTTATTTACCTACAAATAATTGACTAAAAATAAAATAAACATAAATAAAACTGAGCAAGTATACCTTGAAGCCTCCCCAGCTAGCCTTGCTGCTTTGAAGGTGTTTATCTAGATAACCCTTGCATCTGGCTTAATTGGATTCCAACTGCAGTCTGTCATCAAGCCAAATGGTGGCTGTCCTTCAACCCCTGGTGCAGGGCATGCAGCTTTGGAGATAACTGGCTTCAGTTTTACACTGATGCAGACAGATGTAGGGGTCAGCAGCACTAATAGGCTTGGCATAGCCTGTCCTTTCTCTCTCCGGGCCTCCTATTAGCCCTAGAAAGAGCAGCCTGTCTGTATGGGAGGAAATGGTGAACCTTCTTTTCAGTTCTACACAGGCATCACATTTAGTAGTGCCTTGGGTTGCTCTATCCTTGGCTTGAAGTTACAGAGAGTTTCTCTCTTTCTTCCTCAAACCCGACTGGAAGAATTTGCTGGATATGGAGCCTTGAGAGAACATGTCCAAACTGTCCATTTTGCCTTCTTACTGGTTATAGGAGACCATTTTCACAAGTAGAAGGCTAGTTGCCTCTACTTCGGTGGCAGGGATACTTCTCCTGGGTTGGTAACTTTCAGCTGTTCTTAAATGGAATGACTGATCTGCTGTTTTCCTCATCAGTCCCCAGGCTGATTTTCCACTCTTAGATAACTCTAGTACCCTGATGGATCTTGCCAAAGAAAGCATATTGCCTGCTAACCACTGGTTATCTAGTAATTCCTCAGATGTGCTTCTGGGAGCGAGATATACTTTTGTAACTTGTTTGGAAATGCTTTTAACACTGTCACTTATAGAATCCCAAAGTGGATCTTCAAAATGTAGTTCTCTTTTATTTATTCAAAAATTTCTCTTCTGAGCTTGCCATAAAGTGTAGGTTCCATATGAGAATGTGTCCCCATGCACCTATGCCCGGATGTCACACTGCTGGCTATGGCCATGGGCATTGCTAGCTGCAGGAATCCCGCAGTGAGGGACAGCATGGCTTCCCCACATCTAAGTGTAAATTACCTTCATGTTGAAGTTGTTAGCATCATAAAGCTGCTTTAAACCATGGTGCCCTCCCGTTTCCGATCTCAGCGTACCCTGGAGCGAAGATGTGCTCTACCTGGTGCGAGCAAGGCTTTGGACGATCTACCTTGACACATTCTCAGAATGTGAATTCTCCCTCCCCACAAAGCTCCGCTACATGGATGACTCACCTAAGAGTCTCAAACACTTGCTTCAGATGTACAGTATGTTCGGGTTTCACACTTTTCGTGATGCTCACCCCCATCTAAGTAACTTCACAGGGGGGCTTCCAGCCCCTCTTTGCCCACTCAGTTTCCATTTCCTTATCTGCAGCGTCAGGGACCACTTCAGATTTCCCTTATCCCAGTATTCTTCCAAATTTACAGATCTGCTGAAGAGTAGCTCCATTACCCAGCTACATTTGAGCATTTTCCTTCTGTAAATTTCCCCTGAAACTACTATTGTTGAGATGTTTTTCTCCCTGCATTGGAGGTTCTTGAGAGCTCTTCTGTGAAAAAGAATGTTCTTTTCATGGTTGGGAGGGCGATGAATTAGCTGACAAGGCCTCACGGGGTGGGACTAGGGGAGAGGATGTAAATTTATGCTGAGATTAGAATCTTAAATATTTACCAAATCTTTCCCAGAGGCAATGTCTTTGCTGGTAATTTTTTCTTTTTTCTTCTTCTTCTTTTTTTTCCTCTGGTGAAACTATAAATTCTGAAGTACCAATGCTGGATGTATCTGATGCTTCCACCCCCGAAATGGGAGAAACCTGTTTAACAAAAGGATTTACGAAGCTTGTCTTTCTGTGCATCAGCAACACTTGGGGCATTTGGTGGGTTTTCTGGCCAAACCTCTACCAGCCATTTGCTTAATTCTGTAATAAAAGCAACTTGAAACGAAAGATAGAAGAGAATCAGACCAGAAAGGATAAGGTAAATTGATAACTGAATGGTAAGGTCCATAATTTAATGATGTCTTACATCATTTGTTCATAGGAGGTTTATAGCAGCTTTATTTACTTATTTATTTACTTACAACTGTAGTTAATATACAATGTTATATTAGTTTCAGATGTACAACATACTTATTCAGCTTTTAACATACTGATTCAAGAATTTTGTATATTACGCAGTGCTCGCCACGATAAGTGCAGTCACCATCTTTCACCAAACAACGTTATTGCAATATTGACTATGTTCCCTATGCTGCACTTTTCATCTGTGTGACTTATTTATTTTATAACTGGAAATTTGTACCTCTTAATCCTCTTCATCTATTTCACCCATTCCCCCACCCAACTTCCCTCTGGCAACCAAATGTGTGTGTGTGTGTGTGTGTATTTGAAATATATATATGAAATAGAATATTACTCAGCCATAAAAAAGGATGAGATCTTGCCATTTATGACAACGTGGATGGACCTAAGGGTATTACACTAAGCGAAATAAGTCAGATAAACACCGTATGATTTCACTTATATGTGAAATCTAAAATACAAAACAAATGAACAAAAAAGCAAACAAAAACCCAAAAAGACTCTTAAGTATGGTCAGCAACTTGGCTTTAAACTTTGAAAAGATTTCATGTCCTAGGACAGAGAGGAGGTGAGAAGGTACAGATCCATGTGCAGATTAATGGGGACTGTCAGGGACCACTCCAAACACTGAGGAAATGGTGTCCCAAGGGCTCTGCCCCAGGAGACCAGGAGAAACTAGGAGATTAGACTAGACTAGCAAACCTCAGCCTGGTCCCTCTGTAGTGTGATCTACTCCTGAGGGGCCTGTCCTTGGTGACCACCTCCCTTACTTCCCCATTCCCTTGGTGGGCAGGCTCCTCCACAGATTGTATACTTTGCACTGATTGCCCCAACCCCTGAATTTCCTCATGTCTGTTATTCATTTTTAAATGTTGCTATTTGGTAAGTTAAAAATCACATATTACTCAGGGCGCCTAGGTGGCTCAGCTGGTTAAGCACTGAACTCTTCATTTTGGTTCAGGTCATATCTCAGTGTTGTGAGATCCAGCCCCGGGCAGGCTCTGTGCTGGGTGTGGAGCCTACTTGAGATTCTTTCTCTCTCCCATCTCCCTCTGCCCCTCTGTCCCCTTAAAAAAATCATGTTACTTAAATCACTGGTTTTCTCCTTTACACCTGACTTTGATTATTTTTTCTTATGTCATTAGCAATTTGTATTTCTTTGTTTCTGAAGTGTCTATTCTCTTTTGCCTTCTGCTGGGGTCTGTTTTGCTTCTTGGTTTGTAAGAGCTATTTACAGATCGGTGATCTTAACATTGTCATTTTTGGGACAGTTTTTCTGTTGCTTCTCTTTTATTAACTAATAGTGAAAATATTGATCTGTTATGTGCTGATAAGCCTTTGATGGCTGTTATTTGAAGAAAATGACTCAGGAAAATGGCACACAAGGACTGGATCAGGAATTGGAACTGGGAAAGTGGCAAAGACTGAACAGCACCCAGGATTCAGTTACTCCATCTCACGGGCCACCCATCCCCTCTCAAGATCCTTGTAGTTTTGTGTGTCCTGCTTTATTCCACAGCATTTGTGGACAGGCTTGGTCTACCTACACACAGCTTACACTCCCTCAGTTACTTTAATTTTCATGTGACTATCATTATCTCTGATTTTCCCAATTTGAATTACAGAAAGAAAAATTCTGCTCAGTCTGGTTCCTCTTAGGTAGGCCACGTCATATTTGCTGGCAAGTTTATGGATTGGGTGCCCTTGGGTTAAGTGTTTATTTCTAATCCAATCTGCAAAGACTAGGTGGTAAAGGGCCCAAGTGCTCTAAAATTAGGCCGAAGGGGCTGTGGACAGAGGGATTTTCCATAGAAAGGCTCTGGGTGGACAGATACCAAATTGGAATAACGGTTAATCAAGAGCATGGATCCATGAGGAAAGGAAAAAAAAGTATGTATTATATATACATTTGTAAAGATAAAAGATAAAAGAAGCTTTAAGAAATCAGATAAAAACATGAAAATCATATGTCTTAAAATGTATAACCTCTAGTCTTCAGGCACAACTATTGGGAGAATAATATAATTTCTAATTTCTAATCTTAGGCCTGGAGCAAACATTTTAAGAACCAGAACAGTTGACAGAGCAGGGCTAATGAAGAGAATGTGATGCAAACAGTGCCTTTGTTTCGGTTTACTGCTTAACTAAAAACCAGTCCTCTCTTTACCACTAGAAGCAGACTTACTAATGCCTTTAAATCTAATTAGACCAGAGAACTAAAGATCAGAAACCCTAGAACCTTTGACATCAGTTTTGGCAATGATTTTTAGGATTTGACATTAGAAGCAAAGGCAACAAGGGCAAAAACAAGGGACTACATAAAAAAAAACCCCAAACAACAAACCATAACAAAAA
This sequence comes from Ursus maritimus, assembly GCF_017311325.1. Classification (NCBI taxonomy): domain Eukaryota; kingdom Metazoa; phylum Chordata; class Mammalia; order Carnivora; family Ursidae; genus Ursus; species Ursus maritimus. The sequence goes on from NW_024426008.1 coordinate 4,556,556, forward strand.
CTTCTGCACAGCAAACTATCAAAACATTGAAAAGGCAACCTAGGGAATGGGAAAAAATATTTGCAAATCTATCTGATAAGAGGTTAATATCTAAAATATATAAAGAAGGCATACAACTTAAAAGAAACAATCATATTTAAAAATGGGAAGCAGTGTTGAATACACATTTTTTCCAAAGACATAAATAGCCAACAGGTACATGGAAAGATGCTCAACATCACTAATCATCAGGCAAATGCAAATTAGAACCACAAGGAGATAGCACCTCATACTTTTTAGAATTGCTATTATCAAAAAGATGAGAAATAACATGTTGGCAAAGATCTGGAGATCCTTGTGCGCTGTTGGTGGGGATATAAACTGGTGCAGCTACTAGAGAAAATGGTATGGAGGTTCTCCCCAAAATTAAAAATAGAACTATATGATCCAGCAATTCCACTTTGGGGGTATTTATCTGAAAGAAACTAAATCACTATCTCCAAGAGGTATCTGCACCCCCATGTTTACTACAGCATTGTTTACATAGCCAAGACATGTAAACAACCTAAGTGTCCATTAAACTATGTATGGTTAAAGATGCAGTATATATACACAATGGATTATTATTCAGTCATAAAAGGAAGGCAATCCTACCATTTGCAACAACATGGATGGACCTTATGCTAAGTGAAATAGATCAGAGAAAGGCAAATACTGTATAATATCACTTAGATACAGAGAACAGATTGGTGGCTGTGGAGGGTTTGGGGAGGAGGATGGGCGAAAGGTACCAGCTTCCAGTTATGAGATGAGTAAGTCCGGGAATATAATGTACAGCATGGTGACTACAGTTAACGCTGCTATATGGTGCATCTGAAAGTTGCTAAGGGAGAACTTAAAAAGTTCTCATCACAAGGAAAGAAAAATTGTAGTTTTGTGGTGATGGATGTTTCGTAGACTTATTGTGGAGGTCATACCAAATCATTATGTTATACACCTAAAACGAGTACGTGTTATATGCCAATGATATTTCAATTTAAAAATTAAAATAATTAAAAGAAAACCCAGAACCAATTCAGGGAACCCATCCTTAAGGTTCTGTTCCTCTGTTCTAAATTCTGGGGATCAGGATCGGTCAGGGTTCCACTAGGGCAGCAGGACCACTAGGAGTCCTCAGAGGATTTGACTTGATGCAGTTTTTTTTTTTTTTTATTTTAATAATAATTTTTTTTTATATTATGTTAGTCACCATACAGTACATCCCCGGTTTTCGATGCAAGGCTCGATGATTCATTAGTTGTGTATAACACCCAGTGCACCATGCAATATGTGCCCTCCTTACTACCCATCACCGGCCTATCCCATTCCCCCACCCCCCTCCCCTCTGTAGCCCTCAGTTTGTTTCTCATAGTCCATAGTCTCTCATGTTTCATTCCCCCTTCTGATTACCCCCCCTTTCTTTATCCCTTTCTTCCCCTACTGATCATTCTAGTTCTTATGTTCCATAGATGAGAGAAATCATATGATAGTTGTCTTTCTCTGCTTGACTTATTTCACTAAGCATTATCTCCTCCAGTGCCGTCCATGTTGTAGCAAATGTTGAGAACTCATTCTTTCTGATTGCTGAGTAATATTCCATTGTATATATGGACCACGACTTCTTAATCCAGTCATCTGTTGCAGGGCATCTCGGCTCCTTCCACGATTTAGCTATTGTGGACATTGCTGCTATGAACATTGGGGTGCATATGGCCCTTCTCTTCACTACGTCTGTATCTTTGGGGTAAACACCCAGTAGTGCAATGGCTGGATCATAGGGTAGCTCAATTTTAACTTTTAAGGGACCTCCACACGGTTTTCCAGAGTGGCTGTAGCAACTTGCATTCCCACCAACAATGTAGGAGGGATCCCCTTTCTCCACATCCTCTCCAACAATTGTTGTTTCTTGCCTTGTCTATTTTTGCCATTCTAACTGGCGTAAAGGTGGTATCTCAGTGTGGTTGATTTGAATTTCCTTGATGGCTAATGATTTTAACATTTTTCATGTGTCGTTAGCCATTTGTATGTCTTCATTGGAAAAGTGTCTTCATATCTCTGCCCATTTTTTGATTTGTTTATTTGTTTCTTCGTATTGAGTTTGAGAAGTTCTTTGTAGATCTTGGATACCAGTCCTTTATCTGTAGTGTCATTTGCAAATATCTTCTCCCATTCCGTGGGCTCCCTCTTAGTTTTCTGACTGTTTTCTTGGATGTGCAGAAACTTTTAATCTTGATGAAGTCCCATAAATTCATTTTATCTTTTGTTTCTCTTGCCTTTGGGGATGTGTCATGAAAAAGGTTGCTTTGGCCGATGTCGTAGAGGTTGCTGTCTATGTTCTCCTCTAGAATTTTGATGGATTCCTGTCTCACATCGAGGTCTTTCATCCATTTGGAGTTTATTTTTGTGTATGGTGTGAGATAGTGGTCAAGTTTCATTCTTTTGCATGTAGCTGTCCAATTTTCCCAGCACCATTTATTGAAGAGACTGTCTTTTTCCCACGGATGTTTTCCTGCTTTATCAAATATTAGTTGCCCAAAGAGCTGAGGGTCCATTTCTGGGCTCTCTATTCTGTTCCATTGGTCTATGTGTCTGTTTTTGTGCCAGTACCATGCTGTCTTTGTGATCACAGCTTTGTAGTACAGCTCGAAATCCGGCATTGTGATGCCCCAGCTTTGTTTTTCCTTTTCAACAGTTCCTTGGAGATTCGGGGTCTTTTCTGGTTCCATACAAATTTAAGGACTATTTGTTCCAGTTCTTTGAAAACGTTCTCGGTATTTTATTCGGGATGCATTGAGTGTAGATTGCTCTGGGTAGCATGGACATTTAACTATGTTAATTCTTTCCGGTCCATGAGCATGGAATATCTTTCCATCTTTTATGTCTTCCTCAATGTCTTTTAAGAGTGATTTATAGTTTCTAGAATAAAGGTCCTTTACGTCTCTGGTTAAGCTAATTCCGAGGTAACGTATGGTTTTTGGTGCTATTGTAAATGGGATGGATTCCCTGATTTCTCTTTCTTCGTTCTCGTTATTGTGTACAGAAATGCAACTGATTTCTGAGCATTGATTTTGTATCCCACCACGTTACTGAATTGCTCTATAACTTCTAATAGTTTGGGAGTGGCTTCTTTTGGGTTTTCCATATAGAGTATCATGTCGTCTGCGAAGAGAACATTTTGACTTCTTCTTTGCGATTTGAATACCTTTGATCCCTTTTTGTTGTCTGATTGCTGTTGCAAGGACTTCTAGTACTATGTTGAATAATAGTGGCGAGAGTGGGCATCCTTGTCGTGCCTGATCTTAAGGGAAAGGCTTCCAGCTTTTCCCATTGAGAATAATATTTGCAGTAGGCTTTTCATAGATGGCTTTTATGAGATTGAAATGTACCTTCTATTCCTACACTCTGAAGGGTTTTAATCAGGAAAGGATGTTGTATTTTATCAAATGCTTTCGGCATCGATTGAGGAGGATCATATGGTTCCTGAGTCTTTTCTTTGTTGATATGATGTATCACGCTGATTGATTTGCGAATATTGAACCACGCTTGCATCCAGGTATGAATCCCACTTGATCGTGGTGGATAATCCTTTTAATGAACTGTTGGATTCTATTAGCAAGTATCTTGTTGAGGATTTTGGCGTCCATATTCATTAGGGAAATCGGGTCTGTAATTCTCCTTTTGAGGGTCTTTGCCTGGTTTGGGGATCAAGGTAATATTGGCCTCATAGAATGAGTTTGGTAGCTTTCCTTCTGTTTCTATTTTTGAAATAGCTTTAGGAGAATAGGTATTATTTCTTCTTTGAATGTTTGGTAGAATTCCCAGGAAAACCGTCGGCCTGGAGTTTTGTTATTTGGAAGGTTGTTTATCACTGACTCAATTTCTTCATAATTAATTGGCCTGTTTCAAGAAATCAATTTCTTCCTGTTTCAATCTTGGTAGTTTATAGGTTTCCAGGAAGGATTCCATCTCTTCCAGATTGCTTAGTTTATTGGCATATAGCTGTTGATAAAAATTTCTCAATAATCCTTCCAATTTCAATGGTGTTCGTCGTGACCTCTCTCTTTTTCATTCATAATTTTAATAATCTGGGTCTTTTCTTTCTTTTTGGATAAGTCTTAGCCAGTGGTCTGTCAATTTTATTGATTCTCTCCAAGAACCAGCTTCAGTCGTTGATCTGCTCTACTGTACTTCTGGTTTCTGCTTGATTGATTTCAGCTTTAATTTTGGTCAACTGCTTCCTTGTGCGTGGATTAGGCCTGTCCCTCTGTTGCTGTTCCAGCTTCTTGAGGTGAGAATATAAAAACTGCATTTTAGATGTTTCTATTCTTTTGAGTGAGGCTTGGATGGCTATGTATTTCCCCTTAGGACTGCCTTCCTTTGCAGTATCCCATAGGTTTTGGACTGTTGTATTTTCATTCTCATTGGTCTCCATAAATTGTTTAATTTGATTTTTGATTTCCTGGTTTATCGAGTCATTCCTGAGCAGGATGGTTCTTAGTCTCCAAGTGTTTGAGTTTCTTCCAAATTTTTCCTTGTGGTTGAGTTCAATTTCAGAGCGTTGTGGTCTGAGAATATGCAGGGGATAATTTCAATCTTTGGTATCGGCTGAGACCTGTTTGTGTCCCAGAACATGGTCTATTCTTGAAAATGTTCCATGGGCATTAGAATAGAATGAGTATTCTTTGGTTCTGGGGTGTAGTGTTCTATATATATCTAAGAGGTCCAACTCGTCAGTATGGCATTCAAAGCCCTTTGATTCTTTGCTTAGTTTTTGCCAGGGTGTTCTGTCTATTTCTGAGAGTGGAGTGTTGAGGTCCCCTACTATTAATGTATTTTTATCTATATGTCTCTTTATTCTGGTTAAGAGTTGGCTTGTGTATCTTGCTGCTCCCCTGTTAAGTCATATATATTTATAATTGTCATATCCACTTGTTGAATACTTCCTTTAAGAATAATATAGTGCCCTTCTGCATCTCTAACTATAGTCTAGTTTAAAATCAATCTGTCTGATATGAGAATTGCTACCCCAGCTTTCTTTTTGAGGTCCATTTGCGTGAAAGATGAGTACTCCATCCCCTTACTCTCAGTCTGAATGCATCTTTGGGTTCGAAATGAGTCTCTTGTAGACAGCAAAATGGATGGGTCATTTCTTTTTATCCAATCTGCAACCCAGTGGAGTTTGAAGCCAGAATTTAAACCATTAATGTTCAGGCTGAGTACTGAGAGATATGCTTTTAATTCTGCCATGTTGCCAGTAAAGTCTTTGTTTGTAGTGGCTGTGACTTTCTGTTTTTGTATCACTCTTGGGGCCTTTTTACTTTTATAGAACCCCCGTAATACCTCCTGTAGGGCTGGTTTCGTAGTTACGAAATTGGCTAGTGACTGTCGATTCTGAAAATGTCTTTATTTCTCCATCAATTCTGAATGACAGCCTTGCTGGATACAAGGATCCTTGGCTCGCATGCTTTTCTCTGAAAGAGCTTTAAAAATGCTCCCCAACCCTTTCTCTCATTCAGGTCTGTGTAGACAGGTCTGACATAATTCTGATGCCTTTGCCTTGGACGTGAGAAATTTCTTTGCCCTGGCCGCTTCCAATACTGTATCCTTGGATCTCATATTTGCGAATTGTACTATGGCGTGACGTGGTGTAGGTCTGTCATGGTTGAGCTTGGAGGGTCTCTCTGCCTCTTGGACACGAATCTTTTTGTTTCCTTGCTGCTAGATTAGGGAAGTTTTTCAGCTACAATTTGTTCAAATATCTCTTCTAGGCCTCTGTTTTTCTCCACCCCTCGGGGATGCCGGATGATTCTAACATTGGATCGTTCGTTGGTCAGTAATTTCCGCGTAGCCAACATTCGTGGGCGTGGATTTTTTTTAAGACCATCTTCTATTTTTATTTTTTCCTATTAACCCATCCTCCAATTCACTAACCCTTTCCTCCGCTTCGTCCCTGGCCGTCAGAGCCTCTAGTTTTGCCTGCATTTGGCTCCATAGAATTTTTAATTTCTGTCAAATTCGCTCTCATTTCCGCCCTTAGGATTCTATATTCTCAGTAATATTTTCCTGAATACTTTTCTCAAGTCTACTCATTATCTTGACCATTGTTACTCTGAATTCCATTTCTGATAATTTGGTTACATCCATATCCGCTATACTTCGTGGCAGAGGCCACTGACTCACTGTCTTTTCTTTGCTGGGGGCTTCTCCTTCTTGTCATTCTGATGAAGAGAGGTTGCGGGGTTTCCAGAGCCCAAAATTATTGACTGGGTCCCAGGCGTTCCCCTTGTTTTATAGGGACTCTTAGAGATGTGGGCTTCTTCTTTAAAGATTTTATTTATTTACTTATCTGAGAGAGGGAGACATACAGTCAGCAAAACGGAAACAGAAGCAGGGGAGAGTGAGAGAGGAAGAAGCAGGCTCCCAGCGGAGGAGCCCGGATGAGGGACTCCTTTCGGAACGCCGGGATCACGCCCTAAGCCGGAGACAGGAGCTCACCGACTCGCCACCCAGGCGCCTGGGTTGTGGCTTCTTGATTTTTCAGCCTGCCTTCTGTGTTCTGGGGAGGGGCCTGCCGCGCCGATACTCAGGCAACCCTGTTTGGGTAGAGTCTCCGTGTCCCCTGCGGGAGGATGGGGATGGGCACTCTCTGAGCCGGTATTTCAGGCTTTTGTTGTCTGGCGGCTTTCCCTGGCGGCCGGCTATGCCTCTTCTGAGGTCAGAGCAGCAGAGGCTGCATTTTGTGCAGAACAGGGATTGCGGCCCGTTCTCCACTGATGTTCTGGCCACTTTAACTCTATTACTGTTGGTGCTGCTCAACCCTGCAGCTGCCCGGATGCAAGCGCCCACCCGGCGTCCGTGTTCTTCACTTCCAGGGCCGGCGTCTCTGTCCTTTGTGTTTCTAATGCCGCCAGCCACCGGCCGCCCCTCGCGCTCCCGGGTCTCCCGGTCTCAGTCTATGCCCCGTGAGCACACCTCGATTCCGGAGTTTCGTGAGAAGCCTGGTGGCGCGCGCACCCGCCTCACGGTCTCAGTCTGCTGTTTCGCGGGTGCCGACCGCGAGTCCGCCCGCTCCCCCGTGCAGGTGGCCCGCCAGCCGCTAGCCGCCCGCTGCCGCGCTCCGGGAGTTCCCGGTCTCAGTCTGGATCCCATGAGCACACCGGGATTCCGGTGTTCCGGGAGATGCCTGGTGGCGCGCGCGTTCACGGCTCACCGGTCTCAGTCCGCTCTCTCGCGGGTGCCCTCTGTGAGTCCGCCCGCTCCCCCGTGCAGGTGGCTGCCGCTTCCCGGCGCCCAAACGCGGCGGCTCCCTCCCCCTTCCGTT
>NW_024426008.1:4563904-4596969 GCF_017311325.1 Ursus maritimus
CGGCTCCCTCCCCCTTCCGTTTATCTTCCGATATCCATGCACGGTTTACAGCTTCCCTCTTCGTACCTCAATACTCAGCGCTGGAGATGTTCATTTGTAGAGATCCAGATGCATCATCCTGCGTCTCAGGCTGATTCCGTGGTTATTTAGGCTGGTCTGGTACCTATCCAGCTCGACTCAGGGGACCGGCTGAAAAAGGGGTCCCCTACTCCTCCGCCATCTTAACTCCTGACTTGATGCAGTTGTGGCCACTGTTCAGGCACACTGGTCATGATCGCTCTCTGTATCTGGCGCTGGAGCCTGAAGTCCTGCAGGCAGTCAGGAAGAGAACAGGAGCACACAGCAGGGCAAAGTAGGGCCAGCTCGAACTCCTACCAGAACCTCCCAAGAGGACACGCGGAAACCCATGTCCCTTCGTGTTACCTTTGATGTTGGTGGCCCTTCGTCAGGAAGCTAACCACACACGTGGCCCCAGAGTCAGAGAAGCCGAAAGAGTCTCCAGAGGAAGGAGGGGGTCCACTGTAGGCCCGGCTGTGGCCTGTTGACAGCAAGGTAACCCAGCAGATAAGTGGGCACGTGTGCGAGCCACAACAAGGCTGGACTTCTTGCCCTCCCTCCAAATCTCCCACAAGTCTCTTGTCTTCCGTCCTAACCGGAAATAAGTGGGGAAGGGAATTCTGGGATTTGTGGTCCGGCCCAGCCGGCGGACACATTGCCAAGCCACTGCAGCCAGCGTGGATTTCCTTCTCAGATTCTTGTGAGAACTGGTCTGTGCTTATAGAATCTCAAGGAACTGATGACTGTTCATTTTTCTGCTGGAAGCTGGTAGAACCAGGTAGGTTTCCTAAAGGGTTCCCTTTCTGGCCAATTTCCCCTTGCCCGCTTTTTCACTGAATCGCTTCAGGTATCCTGGCTTTTTGCAAGGGTCTCATTTTCAGTGAACTCGAGGCCTTGTTCCCTTGCAGGTGGCTGTGATTCCCTGAGGCTCTGGGTCCCTGACATCGGCATTTGCTCCCATTCCAGTGTAGCCTCACCTACCAAATTTGCTCTATTTTAAGCTTACAGGTGTTTTTGGGGGGGCGGGGCTTGAAGGGGCGATCTGGTGGGGTAGAGATATCCTTTACTTTCTTGTGAGCACAATAGTGCATTTAAAATTATGTTTGATGAATTCATCCAGTATTTGGGTGTTGTGTGCTGAGCCAGTGTTTCAGAATATCTGGCCCAGCTGCTGGCAGTCCCTTAAATGAGATGATGTAGATAAATTGGGCAGTGTAGTAAATGCCACATGGGAGAACATCTGTTTATTATTTACATAGCTATTGGAGTGTGCTGGACAGTGGTAATATGATGATAAAACTGGTATACTCTTTGCCCTCCTGGAGGTTATATTCTAGTGTGGTATGGAGGGAGAGTAAATAAATTGGCAGGTAAATGAAATTATTGCTAATGGGATATGTGTCATGAAGGAATTGAATGAGACAGAGTCAGCAAATCAGAGACACATCAATATATAAATATTTATAGCACTATCGATGAAGATATAAAAAATATAAATATATGGCAATCCTTCCTTCCGTCTTTCTAATGAGCAGACAGAGGTGCAAAGAAAAGTAACACAGGAGAGAGAATGGATGAGGACAGCTTGTAAGAATAGACTAGGTCACTCTTATCTCTCTGGTTCTTAAGAGCCTGAGTCCTAACTCATTAGTTTGGCAGAAAGTTTAGCTTTATTTGAGGCCACTTCTCCCCTGATTTTCTCGGAATCCCACATCATGTCCCTGTCTCCGAATTTTCCAAGAATCACATTTGCTGGTGGATCAGGTGCCCCATGTGCCTCTGGAGGCCCTAGTCTCTGGTGCTGGTTGTTAAGGTTTTTTTTTTTTTTTTTTTTTTTTTTTTTGCTGCGACTGGTACGGTTAAGGATTGGCAGGCCCAGAAATGGTGGGATTAAGAGATTGTAGCTCTTCCCCAGTTCTGCTGTGCCACAGGAAAGAGGGTATGCCCCCTCCTGTGGTTCATTCGATCTTTAAAACTGTGTGTGTGTGTGTGCATGTGCATGTGTGTGTGTGAGAGAGAGAGGGGTGGGGTGGGGAGCTGACTGCTCAGTCTTGCTTGTGATTTGCTTGTCTTTGTGGCTGTGCTTAGTGGAATGGGAGGCTGGGCTTGGTGCTGGGGTCAGCGATACCCGGACAGGGCTGCTGGTGCCCAGAGCCTCTCTCTGACCATCTCTTTCCCAGTGAACTAGCCGAGATCTGTGTCCTGACCAGCCTCAGTCATTCCTCAGAAAGTGGGAGAACATTCCTTCCTCCTGCATTTTGTTTAAGGGCAAGTGGTCTAGGTCCCAAGGATTTCAGCGACTTGGTCTAATGATTGTCGTTCTCCACAAGTGAAACATGTTCATTATAAAAAACTAACTTGATTTTTTAAAACTGCAAAATGAAGGTGACAAACCACACTAAATCCAACTATCCCTGGCACACCTGTGTTAATATTTTCTGAATACCAAAATAGATACATTTCTGTGAGTCTACATGGGTGCGCACACACATACATACAGAAACAATTTCAGAAGAGTGGGATTATACCACATGTATTTTTAAAAACAGTATTTATTAAGTTTAATAGTATTTGAAATTATTATAAAAGGCAGCTGAAATGAAATTGAGGGAAATAGATACATATTTTTCTATCATAAGAGTTCTTTAAAACTTTTAAACAATTCTTTTAAAGTTGCAGTTCTTTAAAAATGATGAAGTATTTACACATGCAAGAAGTATAAATAATATAATAAAAACTGTTTCCACCACCAGCACTCAGCTAGAAAATGGAATGTTACCATGGTTTAAATTTACCCTCTCCTTCCTTACCTGCTGGCTGGGGAAGGTTCTGGCATCAGCTGGTTTGTGGACCTGGAGGGCACGAGCTCCTCCAAAGGGCCCCTCCAAGGGGCTCCAGTGCGGGTCCCAGAGCCTCAGCCCTCATGGTGCATGGCCTTCTTTTAGCTAGGTGCATGGCTAGGCAAGATAACTTGTCTTCTGGGTTCCAAAGGCACTGCCTGTTCCTTATAAAGGTAAGCTTTGGTGGCCCCACCAACCACCCTGGGTCGCTGACACATCAGAGGTGCATTTTCAGAAAGCTAGAGCCAATGATCAGATTTTAGCTTCCTAACAGCTCTTTCTCCAGGCCCTTATTGCTGGCTTGGGTTTATTCAGAGGTTCTGAATAGAGATCCTCACTATTATCGGATGCTCCTCTCTGTTGACTTTGGGTTTATGAGCTCTTCATGTCCATTGAGTTTGGCATCTACTGTTTCCCTTTTGCTTTATCTCTAAATTTGTCATTGTCAGGTAGCACTGGCCTGGCTTATGGGAATTGCTATGGATTTATTTTAGTTATTACTATTTCTTTTATTATTTCAGTGGGATTTGATTGGCAGAAAAACTGTATGTGGTTATTTTGAATGTAAAGTCTTATTCTATTATTTTAGAATAAGTATCTATAGATATACATAGGACAATATAGATTATGTAGAACAATGAGAAGGAAAAGTAGTGGAAGTTTTTAAGGTTTTTCCTGGTGCTTCTCCATTTACTAATCATGCTTCTGACCCTGCGTCTTAAATGCATTTATTAAATTGTTACCAGTATCTTTATCTTTTCAGATGCCTTATTATTATTTTTCTATCTTTCTAAAAATTATTTTATTTCTTTCAGATTTATTGAGGCATACTTAAAGAAACTGTAAGATATTTAAAGTGTACAACATGAGATTTGATAGACATGTGTGTTGTGAAAGGGTTTCCCACATGGAGTTAATGAACACATTCAGGTGACTTACTAAGGATGTCCATTGGCATTTGATGATATACGGCTAGAAAAAGTGCAGGGTGGGTCAGAAGGATGGTCCAGTTTGGACTGAGAATTTGCTACGTCTGTTTTCTAATCACCTGGGGTGGACTGAGTTAATTTTAAAGTTGTTTGGGGAACTCTTGGGAACTGGATGTTGGTTTCAGACATCTTGGGTTCTGGGCTAGATGTTTTCTTTGCCCATCCACGTCTACTCTACCTTGCTCTCCTCCTCTTGGTGATAGTCCTGATGAAACCAATGGGTTTCCTTGCCCTTAAGCTCCACTTGGGGAAGGAGGGAGGGAGGAAGGAAGGGACGAAGGTGGGGCTGGGGTCTTTGTTCTCCTGGATCTCTGCTCCCTGTGGGCTGGCCTTGGATGGCTGTGCCCTTTCACAGGAGGTCACAGCTTCTCATCAGATGGTATCCTCTACACGACTTGTGTATCTTCTTGTAGTTGACCACTCCTTCCCTCTGACTTTGAGTCCCAAGTGTCTAGTACCAATTCCACTAGTCTAGGGGACTTTACTCTTCTTTGTGGTTTCCCTATGCAACTTAAAACTGTTCTTTTATTTAATATTTCTTGAAGCATTCTCGTTTGAATGTGTCATGTCTTTTCTGCTAGAATGCTAACCGATATAGGACCTATGAAAAATGATCATTGATTAAGCATGATAATAATGACCTAATTCTATGAGGACTAAGAAGGGTAGACCATATAATAGGTAATATAACATTTTCACGTTTCAGTGGCTGCAGTCTTGATTTTACACATGCTCTGATGTCTTACAAACCTTGTAATCCTGGACTGGCAAGGAAAGTCTTGATTACAGCTGCAGAAGAGACAGAGCGGCATTGAATTTTCCAATTTGGGATTAGAATCCCTCCTTAAGTTACTCCTAAGTCATTGCTAACATATAGTATAATTGAAGGTACTTCTAGGACACTTAAAAAAACCCCTCTTTGCTCCCATGCTGGCTGGCTAACAGGGAGCCAAGGGGTCTTCTTGGGGAGGGCACACATTCCAGATGTTCAGTGATTCGGGCTAAATTACAGCCACACTTACACTGGCAGGTGAGTCTGAGAGATGCTCAGATCAGCAGGAATTTAGTTTAAGGAAGTGACTTTCCCTTACCCGTTGGACAAAACTGAGCTGTTTCAGGATTGTGCAAGCTGGAGTCCACTGCCAGATTGAGAGCTCCTTAGGGCAAGGATTTTAGTTGATTTACTCTACTCCTCATCTCATCAGTGTCTGGCAAATAGAGACACCCAATTAGTGCTTGTTGAACGAGCAGTGTAGACTTCGGGCTCCAGGGAGCTCAGGAGGCTGTCTCTTCATCCCCCTGCCTCCAGTAGGTTTACAACAAAGCAAAAAGCTCTCCCATGTGAATGAGGAGGGGCTTCCAGAGTTTATTCATCCGCATGTTTAAAATCTTTCTCTAACCAAATGCTATGTAATTGCAACTTAAGCTAATTTTATTGGACATAAATACACATGAATAGTAAGACTCTTACAGTAACTCTTTTTATATCTGACGGTATTCATACCTTCCCTGGCTAATTTCTCTTTTTTCTGAACTCAAACTCAGTAGATTATGATGAAATTGGCTAAAGACGCTTGAATTTATCCTGCACCCGGTTTAGAGACAAGGTTTCCTACAGTTCAGCATGTTTAAGAATCAAAATAATTCCGAAGCTAGACATTGAGATTGGGTTGCCTGCTTGAAGGCGCCTCATTTCCCTTTACTAGTGTTAGGGGAGATGAAAGACAAGAAAGGACTCATTGAAGATAAATCTTTTAATCCAACCTGGGATTATGGGTTTTAGAGAGTAACACAGAGAATTGGTGGCATCAAGCCATGCTCATGGGTAAAAGGGATTGGGCCACTCTACATTCTCAAATTATAGGCCAGTTCATTCAATTTCTCACAAAGAGAAAGAGGGGCATTAGGCCTGGAAAGAAAGAAGTATGTTTTTTCTGCAGATGTGTATCAGCCAATGCCTTGAGTAAACCTGAAAAAAAGCAGAGTTATAAGTAAGGCTTCCCTTTTAATCAGCTGAGCTGAATCAGGCAGGGGCTCCATGCAAACATCTGCAAAACCAGCCTAGATTCCTAAGAGAGGTGAAGAAAGCACACTCATTGCTTTTCTGGCCCCTAGTTGAGGTGAGCCCTTGAGGATGATCTGAATGGGTGGGACAAATGCTCACTTTCAAGCCAGCTGTGTTCCTGGTCCTAGGGGTGGAGCCGGGAGAGCCTCAGGGCAAGATTCTGCTATGGGCACCCTGCTCCAGACCTCTTTGACCTGGTGCACAGGACCTTAAATTAGAAGACATACCGAATTGTGACCTATATCTATATTGAGGTAGAAAATAATTTATTTTATTAACAACAGGCTCTGGATTTACTTCTTAGTTTGGGATAGAGGTCTAGGAAGAAGGTGAAGCTCTAAGGGTCTCATTTGGTGAAACCAAGCCCTTTGTTCTGCAAAAGAAGGGGGTGTTAGGTTGGAGGGAAGAGACACTCTTCAACAGGAGGCCAGAGAGAAAGAAAAGGATGGAAAGGAGAAGGGGAAGAAGAGGGGCTAGCAGTTGGATCAGTTGAGGGGCCAGGGTCTACAAGGCCTGGGGCAGTCAACAGATACTTCAGGAACGATGACACCCAGAGCGTGAGTTGTGGTTTGTGCACAGAAGGAATTCCGCATCTAAGGAGGGCAATTCCCTTTGCAGGTTAGAGTATTTGAACTTGAGTATTTATTATGACATTCATCCACCAGATGTCAGTAAAGTGTCTCATTCTAACAGCATGAGTATGTTCGAGGCAATTTTCCAACAGATGAAAGTATCACGAGGAAGGGGCGCTTTAAAAAAATTCGCACAAAGGAAAGCGTGTGCTAGCAAAGCCCTGATTTTTGGCCGCCTTCCACTTATTATTAAAAATATCTTCCTCTTCCATGACCCCCTCCCCCCAAAAAAGAATGAAAAAGAGAAAAGAAGGAAGACACTGCCAAGGTTTTTTACCCTCTGTGAAGCCATCATACCCCAAATCTACAACAAAACAACCTAACCGAATTGAACACAACTTTTATTGTGCTCAAGTGTGTTTGATTCATTTTAAGAACTTTTTCTGTCGTTTACTCATATTTATACCCAAAGTATAAATACTTTGGGTATTTGTAGTATGTATTCTGTAATTGTCTATGTTCTGCCTACTTATTATCTACTTCTCCTAGAAGCTTATAAACCTCTTTTAAATCAATAATTTATGTTTTTATTTAAACAATGCAAACATATAGTTAAAAGGTAGATATTAGTCTTAGGCTTATAATGAAAACCAGCAGTCACCTACCCCACCCACCTGAGTTCCACTCCTTGGATGGATCACTTTCACCTCTTTTACCTTTTTATTTTTTTCTGTGTACATCCATATACCTAAGTAATTTCTTCAGTGTCTGTTTCTTGATTTGTCAGATTTTTCATTGCCTTCCTATTACAGTGGTTGAGAATATTAGGCTAAGTAATGCTAACTCCTATAATAAACTACCTCCCCATCATGCTGACTTGAAACAAGATTTATTTCTTTCCCAGTGTAGGTCGTCAGGGAGTAAAAGTTTATTCTCTACACCTTCAAGGAACCCAGGCTCTTTCCTTCTCTTGATACCACCATCTTCAACATGTGGCCTCCAAGTTCCCCCTGGAACAGGCAGAGAGAACAGAGGGTTAATGTGAGCGATGGGACCAGTAAGGTGGGAAAGTCAGAAGAGTATGTTGTTAGAGAAGCAAAGGGAGAGAAGTGTATCAAGTCGGAGGGAGTGATAAATTGTGCCAGGTAAGGAAAGGAGAGAGTTGACTGTTGGAATAAGTGATGTGGGCATCATTGGTAGGTGCCTAAGATTGTGGGGTGGGAAACTTGATTGGGGTGGGCCTGAATAGGGAAAGGAATTGGAATAATTCCTTGTGTAAGATGGCTTTGCAGACCTTTTGTATGGAGAAATGTGGAGGTTGCTGAAGGAGAAGGGGAATTCCAGCTAGTTTGTATACAGATGGGGTGGCCCAGGAGAGAGGGAACACGGTGGGGTGGGACAGGGAGAACACGGGGGCTCCCTGAACTAGCTGGCAGCGTGGGGAGCTTTACAGCCGCAGTGCAGCCTCACGTGCTCATGCTCAGCTCATTTTCAGTAAGAGGAAGGAGAACACCTGGGTGCAGATGCTGTGGCAGCTGGAGGGGGCTAGATGCGACGGGAGCTGGGGGAGTTTGCCCTGATTGCTTCAGGTTTTTCATGGAACGTGAGGTGAGGTCATTAGCTAAGAGTGAGGATGAGGGTAAGCTAACGTGGTGAGCCTAAACTTTTATTTCTTCTTTTTGAGAAATTATTTTAGTCATTTTAGAGGGATTTGGGGAGGGAACACAGGTGTTCAGCCTGCCATATGTAATAGGAAGCCCAATTATAAATTGTGTGAAATTCCAGTCCCACACTCCTTTGCCTCTGCCAGCGCCTGAACAAGTAGACTCTCAATAAATATTTGCTCAGCTGAAGTGAATTTTCTTCGTGGTCACAGTCAGCTTTCTGAATGCTTTTTTGATGTTTCTTCCTGACCCCCTTCACAAACCTGAGAAAATTCAAGTTTAGCATGTTAAATACAAGCTTCTCCATCCTTTCTTGCCAGATTTGTTTGTTTTGTTTTGGGATTGGTCATGTTTTCAGGCCTGTGCTCTGTTGATTCACGTCGTCACAGGATACGGAGGGATGTGAGGAAATCAGGGAGCCCTTGGTTTCAGGACCTGGCTCGTCCATCCTCTCGGGGGCGCGCCCAGCAGCGTCCAGCCAGCAATTCAGAACGGGGCCTCTGGGCTCCATGGTTTCCTGCAGTGTGTAAAAGTGATGGGCATGGAATGCCCAGTGTGGGTGCTCGTTCTATGATCTGGATGCAGTGCACTGAAATATCACTCACATTGCTGCTTTTGAATTGACTGAAGGCATTTACAGGATAATAAATTCGGATGGAGGGAGCTGGTTATTGCCAGCGAGAAAACAAGGATCCACTCAATGAGCTCGTGAAATTTACTTAAAAACAGGAATAACATACATTTTTTAAAAAGATTTTATTTATTTGAGAGAGAGAGGGAGAGAAGAGTAAGCAGGAGGGAGAGACAATCTCAAGCAGACTCTGCATTGAGCACAGAGCCCGATGCTGGGCTCGATCTCACTATCCTGAGATCATGACCTCAGCTGAAGTCAAGAGTCAGACCCTCAACCAACTGAGTCTGAGCCACCCAGGCACTCCTAGACATAACATACATTTTTTGAGGATTAATCATGACAGCTTCTTTTTGAGGATTATTGTCCCCATTTAACAGATAATGACATTGAGACACAGAGAGGCCCAGGGGCTTGCCAGGTCACACAGAAGGGAGAGACAGGATTTAAACTGAAGCCCATTGGTTCTGGAGCTCTGAGCTCCTAATTCTGTGCTAACTCCCGGAGCCTTTGTTTTCTTATCTTTCATATGGGAATAAGAGCTTATGCTTCATATACTTTGCAGGGTCCCACTGAGAATTAAATGAGAATGTATAGAAAGTGCTTGGCATATCACAAACTCAGTAGGGGTGTTCTTAGCACTTAATTTTTAAATTTTTTAAACGCAGGAAATACAGTTAATATTATTTGAGCCATTTAGTAAGCAACACATGAAAGAGCTCACTGATCTGCATAGTGACTGTTCTTATAGTTCTTTCCATTGTATAGTTTCAAGAATTGGTTCTTGGAGCATAATGTATAATTGTAATTTATCTTGTACCTTTTATTACTTGGATGAAAGTTCACAATGCAATGTTTTTGAAAGGGAAGAAAAACTAATTACGTTCAGAGTAAAATACCTCCTCATTTCTTGTACAGTTTTCATAAGACATTTATTTTCCTGCTACAAGTCTCTCGTTTTTTTCATTAATAATTGACAAGACTATTGACAAGACTAGACTCGTTTTCAACTGAAAAATCACAAAACAAGATTACAAAACAAGGAGAATGTATTTTAAATGAGAATTGGTAGGTTTCTTCTTCACTGGGCTTCTTTATTATTAATCATAAAGCAAGGGATGGAGAAATTGTCAGGAGAAGACTGTGGATGTGGGTTAGAAGCCTGGGCATCTATTCTAGCTCTGCCTCTTACCACTGCGAAATCTGGAGCAGGTTATCCAACTTCTCCATGGTCAGTTTCATTATTGGAAACTGAAGATAAGCTTCTCCATTGTAGTCCCAGGAACACTAGTTCCGTGAGATATTAGTAGGTGGCAAACAAACAAAAAGAAGGGTTTCATGGTCAAATATATTTAGGAAATTCTATGGTAGGCAATTCTAATTTAGACAAAGTATTTACCTCGGACCTTCTCAGAGCCTTTGACATATTAAAGACATTGTGAATTTCCAAGGAAGATGTAGTATTTCCTAAACTTACTTCATCATAGAACTGCTTTGTCAAAGAGTATCTCTCATGCTTTTATTTTATTATTATTATTTTTTAATTTTTAAAATTCTTTTTTTTTTAAAGATTTTATTTATTTATTTGACAGAGATAGAGACAGCCAGCGAGAGAGGGAACACAAGCAGGGGGAGTGGGAGAGGAAGAAGCAGGCTCACAGCGGAGGAGCCTGATGTGGGGCTTGATCCCATAACGCTGGGATCACGCCTTGAGCCAAAGGCAGACGCCCAACCTCTGTGCCACCCAGGCGCCCCTAATTTTTAAAATTCTTGTATAATTAATATACAGTGTTATATTAGTTTTGGGTGTACAATATAGTGATTCAGCAGTTCTGTACATTACTCAGTGCTCATCATGATAAGTGTACTTTTATTCTCCTTTCCCTGTTTCACCCATCCCCCCACCCGGCTCCCCTCTGGTAACTACCAGTTTGTTTTCTGTATTAAGAGTCTGCTTTTTTGTCTCTTTTTTTATTTTGTTCATTTGTTTAGTTTCTTAAATTCTACATATGAGTGAAATTATGTGGTATTTGTCTTTTTCTGACTGACTTATCTCACTTAGCATCATACTCTCTAGATCCATCCATGTTGTTACAAATGGCAAGTGCTCATTATTTTTTTATTGCTGAGTAATATTCCATTGTGTATATATACAATATACATCTTCTTTATCTGTTCACCTGTTGATGGACACTTGGGCTGCTTCCATAGTTTAGTTATTGTAAATAATGCCACATTAAACACAGGGGTGCATATCTTTTTGAATTAGTGTTTTCCTTTTCTTTAGGTAAATACCCAGTATGGAATTACTGCATCGTATGGTAACTCTATTTTTAATTTTTTGGGAAACCACCATACTGCTTTCCACAATGGCTGCACCAGTTTGCATTCCCACCAACAGTGCACAAGGGTTCCTTTTTCTCCTCATCCTTGTTAACATTTGTTTCTTGTGTGTTTGATTTTAGCCATTCTGACAAGTGTGAGGTGATATCTCATTGTGATTTTGATTTGCTTCTCCCTGATGATGAGTGACGTTGAACATCTTTTCATGTGTCTGTTGGCCATCTATATGTTTTTTTTTGGAGAAATGTCTTTTGTCCATTTTGAATTAGATTATTTGTTTTTTGGCTGTTGAGTTGTATGAGTTCTTTATATATTTTGGATACTAACCCTTTATCTGATATGTCTTTGGCAAATATCTTCTCCCATCCCACAGCTTTCCTTCTTGTTCTGTTGATGGTTTCCTTTGCTGTGTAACAGATTTTTATTTTGATGTAGTCTCAGTAGTTTATTTTTGCTTTTGTTTTTCTTGCCTTAGAGGACATCTCTTAAAAAATGTTGCTACAGCCTACGTCAGAGGAATTACCGCCTGTATTCTCTTCTCGGAGTTTTATTCAGGCCTCACATTTAGGTCCTTAATCCATTTCAAGTTTATTTTTGTGTATAGTGTAAGAAATGGTTCAGCTTCATTCTTTTGCATGTAGCTTGCCATGCAAGTAGTTTTTTGCATGTAGTTTTCTCAGCATCATTTGTTGAAGAGACTGTATTTTTCCAATTGCAGAGTCTTCCCTCCTCCTTCTTTTGTTATAGATTAATTGATCATATAATTATGGGTTTGTTTCTGGGATGTCTGTCCTGTTCCAGTGATCTATGTGTCTATTTTTGTGCCAGTACCATACTGTTTTGATTACTATAGCTTTGTAATATATCTTGAAATCTAGGATTGTGATACCTCCAGTTTTGTTCTTCTTTGTCAAGCTTGCTTTGGCTATGCAGGGTCTCTTGTGGTTCCAACAAAATTTTAGGATTATTTGTTCTAGTTCTGTGAAAAGTGCTGTTGTTATTTTGATAGGGATTGTGTTAAATCTTTAGATTGCTTTGGGTAGTATGGACATTTTTAACGATATTTGTTCTCCCAAGCCTTGAGCATGGAATATCTTTCCATTTGTTTGTGTCATCTTTAATTTCTTTCAGCAGTGTTTTACAGTTTTCAGAATGCAGGTCTTTCACCACCTCCTTGGTTAAGTTTATTGTTTGGTATTTTATTATTTTTGATGCAATTGTAAATGGGAATGTTTTTTAATTTCTCTTTCTTTCTGCTACTTCATTATTAGTGTATAGAAATGCAACAGATTTCTGTATATTGATTTTGTACCCTGTGACTTCACTGAATTCATTTATCCATCCTACTATTTTTTTGGTGTAATCTTTTGGGGTTTTTATATATAGCATGTCATCTGCAGGTAGTGAAAGTTTTACTTCCTTTTTACCAATTTGGATGCCTTTTATCTGTTTTTCTTGTCTGATTGCTGTAGCTAGGACTTCCGGTACTATGTTGAATAAAAGTGGTGAGAGAGGACGTTCTTATCTTTTTTCCTGATCTTTGGGGAAAAGCTTTCAATTTTTCACTATGAATATGTTGTTAGCTGTAGGTTTTTCTTATTGGCCTTTATTAATTGAGGTATGTTCCCTCTAAACCTATCTTTTTGAGAATTTTTATCATGAATGGATGTTGTACTTTGTCAAAAGCTTTTTCTTTATCTATTGAAATGATCATATGGTTTTTATCCTTTCTCTTAGTAATGTGATGTATCACATTGATTGATTTGTGAATATTGAAGCATCCTTGCATTCCAGGAATAAATCCCACTTGATCATGATGAATGATTTCTTTAATGTATTGTTGGATTTTGTTTGCTAGTATTTTGTTGAAGATTTTTGCATTAGTGTTCATCAGAGATATTGGCCTGTAGTTTTTGTTTTTGTTTTTTTTTTTTGTAGTGTCTTTATCTGGTTTTGGAATCAGGGTAATGCTGGCCTCATAGAATGAATTTGGGAGTTTTCCTTCCTCTTCTGTTTTTTGTTTTGTTTTGTTTTTTTAAGTTTGAGAAGAATAGGTATTAACTCCTTAAATGTCTGGTACAATTCACCTGTGAAACTGTCTGGTCCTGGACTTTTGTTTGGGAGTTTTTGATTACTGATTCAATTTCATTACTGGTAATCAGTCTGTTCACATTTTCTACTTCTTCCTGATTCAGTTTTGAGAGGTTATATGTTTATACGAATTAATCCATTTCTTTTAGGTTGTCCAATTTGCTGGCATATAATCTTTCATAATATTCTCTTACAATTGTTTGTATTTCTGTGGTGTTTGTTTTTATTTTTCATCTTTCACTTTTGATTTTGTTTGAGGAGTCGTTGTCTTCTCCTTTCCTCTTCTCCCCTCCCCTTCCCTCCCTTCCCCTCCCCTCTCTTTCTGGCTAAATCATTTGTTGATCTTTTCAAAGAGCCAGGTTTTGTTGATCTGTTGTATTGTTCTTTTAATTTCTTTTTCCTTTATTTCTCCTCTAACCTTTATTATTTCCTTTCTTATACTGGTTTAGGGTTTTGTTCTTTTTTAAAATTCTAGCTCTTTTGGGTGTAATCTTAGGTTATTTGCAATTTTTCTTGGTTCTTGAGGTAGGCCTGTATTGCTGTAAACTTCCCTCTTAGAACAGCTTTTGCCACATCCCAAAGATTTTGAACCAGTGTGTTTTCATTTTCATTTGTCTTCATGTATTTTTTAATTTCCTCCTTGTTTTCTCAGTTGACCCATTCATTGTTTAGTAGCATGTTATTTCACCTCCATATGGTTGATTTCTAGTTTTATGGTGTTGTGGTCAGAAAACATGCTGGTAGGACTTCAATCTTTTTGAAGTTGTTGAGATTTGTTTTGTGGCATACGGAGTATGTTCCTTGTGCACTTGAAAAGAATATGCGTTCTGTTTTAGGATGGAATCTTCTGAATAGATCTGTTAGATCCATCTGGTCCACTGTGTCATTTGGAGCCACTGTTTCCTTGCTGATTTTCTGTTTGGATGGATTATTCATTGATGTAAGGGGGGTGTTAAAGTCTCCTACTATTATTATATTACTATTGATTACTTCCTTTATGTTTGTTAGTAGTTGCTTTATGTATTTGGGTGCTCCCATGTTGAGTGCATAAATACTTACAATTGTTATATCTTCTGGTTGGATTATTCCCTTTATGAGTATATAGTTTCCTTCTTTGTCTCTTATAACACTCTGTTTTAAAGCCTATTTTTTTCTAATATAAGTATTGCTACCCAGCCTTCGTTTCACTTCCTTTTGCATGGTAAATACATTTTCCATTCCTTCACTTCAATCTGCATGTGTCTTTAGGTCTGAAATGAATCTCTTGTAGGCAGCATACAGGTGGGTCCTGCTTTTAATCCATTCTATCCATTCTGTCACCCTCTATCTTTTGCTAGAAGCATTTAGTCCATTTACCTTCAAAGTAACAATTGATAGGTATGTGCTTATTGCCATTTTGTTACTTTTTTTTTTTAAAGATTTTATTTATTTGTCAGAGAGAGAGAGAGAGAGCACAAGCAGGAAGAGGGGCAGAGAGAGAAGCAGGCTCCACGCTGAGCAAAGAGCCTGATGCAGGGCTGGATCCCAGGACCCCGCTATCACGACCTGAGCTGAAGGCAGATGCTTAACTGACTGAGCCACCCAGGTGTCCTGCCATTTTGTAACCTGTTTTATGCTTGTTTTTATAGTCCTTCTCTGTTTCTTTCTTCTTTTGTTCTCCCCTCTCAGTGTTTGGTGGCTTTCTTTAGTGTTATACTTGGATTCCTTTCTCTTTATATTTTGCATATCCATTATTGGTTTTGATTTGTGGTTACCATTGGGTTTACATATAATATCTTCTGCATATAGCATTTTATATTAAAACTGATAGTTGCTTAAGTTTGAACTCATTCTAAAAGTACTAAATTTTTACTCCCTCCCCCCACATTTTAGATATATGGTGTCATACTTGACATTCTTTTTATTTTGTGAATCCCTTAACTGATTTTTATAGATGTACTTAATTTTATTTCTTTTGTGCTTCCTACTTTTCTTATTCCTGCTTATGGTCTTTCCTTTCCACTCAAAGAATCCCCTTTAACATTTCTTGTAAGGCTGGTTTAGGGTGATGAATTCCTTTAATTTTTATTTCTATGAGAAACTCTTTATCTCTCCTTCTATTCTGAATGATTGTCTTGCTGAATAGAGTATTCTTGGTTGCAGGTTTTTTCTTTCAGCCCTTTGGATATATGATGCCACTCCCTCTGGCCTGCAAAGTTACTGCTGAAAAATCAGCTGACAGGCTTTTCAAGTTTCCCTTGTATGTAACTTTCTTTTCTCTTGCTGCTGTTGAAATTCTCTCTTTATCCCTACTTTTTGCCATTTTCATTTCTACGTGTTATGGTGTGGATCACCTTGGATTGATTTTATTGGAGCCTCTTTGTGCCTCCTGGATCTGGATTTCTGTTTCCTTCCCCAGATTCAGCAAGGTTTCTGCTATTATTTCTTCAAATAAATTTTCTGCCCCCCTTTCTCTCTCTTCTCCTTCTGGGATCCCTATAATGTGATTGTTGTTATGCTTGATGGTGTTTCTGAGTTCCCTTAATATATTCTCTTTTTTTATTATTCATTTTTCTTTCTCCTGTTTGCCTGATTGCTTTCCATTACTCTGTCCTCCTGGTCATTGATCTGTTCTTTTGCTTACTCTTGTTTAGTATTTATTCCCTCTAGTGTATTTTAGATTTCAGTTTTGAGTTCTTCATCTCCAATGGGTTCCTTTTTTGTTTTCGGTCTCTTTGTTGAGGATTTCACTGAGATCTGCCACTCTTTCCTCAAGTCCACTTAGTATATTTTTGACCATTACTTTAAGTTCTCTATAAGGCGTGTTACTTATCTCTGTTTCATTTAACTCTTTTGCTGTGATTTTGTCCTGTTCTTTCATTTGGGACATATTTCTCTGTCTCCCCATTTTGTCTAACTCCCTGTGTGTGTTAGGAAAATCAGCTGTGTCTCCTGCTCTTTAAAGTAGTGGCCTCGTGAAAAGGAGGTTCTGTAGTGTCCTGCAGCGCAGTGTCCCCCGTTTGCTAAAATCTGGTGCTTCAGGGGTGTCTCCTATGTATGTTGCATGTGCCCTACTGTTGTGGCTGAGCCACGGTTGCCTTCAATCCAGTCATCTGCAATGGCTCTTTTTGCTTGTTGTATCTCTCATGCTTTTGGAAACACTGGGATGATATACGTAAAATGTAAAAGGTTTTACAAATATTAGTAAATGATAATCATGAACAATTCAGCCATTCATTTAATATTTCAAAAATTAGGCAAATATCTCTTAACTAGAATACTTTCCCCCATAATTTATGACTACTATTGGGAAAAACACTGTTGTAAGTTATTAGTGCAATTCTTATTCATAAGGCATCTTTGCCCATAATCACTTCTAAATGTAACTGCCCTTAGTTAGGGCATAGAACTCACATATTAGTATAACTCACTACATGTAGATAGATAGATAGATCTCTATATATGAGTAATATTGTTATGAGTAATATTGTTATGATTACAAAATTGCTTTCCTTTGTCTCAAATCCTAGATGTTTACATTGAGAAAAATTTGTGACTTATAGAAGACATGAGCAGATAGAAGTTAAGGCCCTTCCTCCCCCGTGTAAAGTGTAACATAATAGATATTATGAAGATTATCTCTTTTGCTTCTTATTTTTCATAAGAGATAGGGAGCCTTTCAGATAAACAAATGCTTCATTTTGTATCAAAATGTTGCCTGATTTAATCATTCAGTAGTATTAGACTAGGGATATAGTTTGTTCTTCTGATCTCTTATAAGATTGCCAGGAGAATCTTAAGGTGACAGATAAATTAACTACTGAGCAGGTGGTGTTTTCTACTTCTTCCCTCTTTTTAATAGGGAAATTCTCAGTAAAAATGTGAATAAAATGATTCTCTGAATTTATCTTGTGTTTTAATAAAGTGTTCCGTAATAAAAAGAGTGAGTAAAAAAACCATAGATATTAATTTGCTGAATTCTGAACCAAATCAATGCACAAGATGATCCATTTATGGTGTAAGACAAATATTTCAAACTCTGATCCTTCAAAAATATATTTTTATGTACATTTCTCTAAAATTTGGTAGTACAATATTAACCTATTAAATATTTATTATGCATTCAAAAGAATTATAAAACTCGTTGGTCTAACTTTTATAACTCTGCTAATTTCTATGAAATTTTATAACTTGAGGGTTTTTAGTAGAGAAGTGTTGCATAGAAAAGTTTTTAATGACTCATATTCTGGCCATGGATATGGATTGTTTTAATTCACTGTTGCCCTCAAGTCTATAGGATTCTATGTCCTGTGACTAAACAATCCTGGATTATGACAATGCCTACTATTATTTTTTATTTTCTTTTCTCTCACTTTTAAATTAATTGTTATGTCTCTTGACAACTGCATTCCTCTGCCTGCCTCCATCAGTATTTGTAATTTATTTTGGGAAAGGAAATAAGATGAGCAGGTGTAGAGAAAGGGGGGGTAATCAGAAGGGGGAATGAAACATGAGAGACTATGGACTATGAGAAACAAACTGAGGGCCACAGAGGGGAGGGGGGTGGGGGAATGGGATAGGCCGGTGATGGGTAGTAAGGAGGGCACGTATTGCATGGTGCACTGGGTGTTATACACAACTAATGAATCATCGAGCCTTACATCGGAAACCGGGGATGTACTGTATGGTGACTAACATAATATAATAAAAAATCATTATAAAAAAAAAAAAAGATGAGCAGGTGTAAAAGGACTGCATTTAAATGAACCCAATAGACTCTAAATAACAGGCCAACTTTCAGTTACGGTGAGTACAGGGCTGCAATGCAGGGCCGGGGCACTTTCTGTGCTTCTTTGTAGAATTAGCATTTTGTTTTGGTGTGCACGTTTGCTCTCTGGATTAAGTGTCTGTGACTGCAGTGATTTAAAAAGTGACTTCCTAAAAATTACAGAATATGTAATACTCATTTTACAGAATTTAGAAAATGCAGAAAGGTATAAAAAAACAATTAAAAAATAGCAATTTCACAGGAATAACTGCTATAAACATTTACATGTATTTCTCCCTTTTTTATTTGCATATGTAGTTCCTATATTTATTTTATGCATGCTTACAAACTTGGTTTATATTGCTTTTAGAGTTTTGTGTTGCACATTTCCATTTTGACAATGTTAATAAGCATCTCCTATGTCATCACATTTTCTTCAAAATCCACACTCATTCATTGTATGAATGTACAGTAATTTATCTATTCCTACGTTATTGGAAGTGTTTGATATTTTACAAAACACTATGATGAGAAACTTTGTAAATAAATATTTGTTGATATCTCTAATCATTGTAGGCTAAATTCTCAGGAATGAAAATATGAATGTGATGAGTATTCTAATAATTTGTACACATCGTTCATGATTTCTGTACACAGATTCTGTGAAGCACAATTGCTGTTCAAAGCATATGCAAGTTTTGTTTTATGTGCATGTGTTTGTAAAGTGACAGTAGGTCTTTCTGTCTTTTTCTTCTGATTGTAAAAGGAAAAATGTGCTCATTCTAAAAAGTCTTCAGACACAGAAAAGCATAAAGAAGAAAGTGAAAGTTACCTGTTTTGATAATTCCTATTGACATTTAGATTCTATGCCTACATTCACAAACGTGCACACAAATGGGAGAAGACATGCACACCTGCACCCAGTTACAAAAAACGGTATTCATGCTCTATAAACTGTTCAATGCTGATATTTCAAGAGCACTTCTATTAAAGCAAGGCACACTCAGTGAAATGTGCACAAAACATAAGTGTACAGATGGGTGAATGTTCACAAATAAACACCTAGATTAAGAAATAGACTGTAGAACACTTCATGAGGTTGCATGTTGCCCTTATCCAGGTGCTATACTAACTCTGGATCATTCTAATTTTAGCATGTGTGCTGCTGAAGGGAAAACTTGTAGTGTACCAAGGATATCGTTCATGTTAACAAAGAAACTATATTTCATTGAATGTAGGATATCGATTGTTAGTGTCTTATTTTATGTACTGCTGAGAAAGAAAGAAAAAAAATCTGCCAATTAAACTATGGGACAATGCCTCATTGATAGTCCTGTGTCATAACCAGGTTCTTTTTTTTTTTTTTTTTAATTCAGGTGTAGAGGCACCTGGGTGGCTCAGTCGGTTAGGGTCTGCCTTCAGCAACGGTCGTGATCCCAGAATCCTGGGATAGAGCCCCCTGTCAGGCTCCCTGCTCAGCGGGGAGCCTCCGTCTCCCTTTGCCTTTACCCCTCTTCCCCACCCAGTGGTGTTCTTGCTTGCTCTGCTCTCTCTCTCTCAAATGAATTTAAAAAAATCTTTATAAACATTGTGGTATAATTGACATACAACATATTAGTCTCAGATATACAGTATAATGAGTTAATATTTATATGTATTGTGAGATGATCACCATGATAAGTTTGGTTAACAGTCATCAGCATGCATAGTTACACATGTTTTTTCTTGTGATGAGAACTTTTAAGATCTAATCTTAGTAACTTTCAAATGCATGATACAGTATTATTAGCTGTAGTCACCATGCTGTACATTATATCCCAGGAATTACTTATTCTATAACTTTTGACCCTGTTCACCTGTTTTGCCTACTCCCCACACCCCACCACTGGCAGCCACCTATCCGTTCTCTGTATCCATGAATTTGGTTTTTTAGTTTTTTTAAATTCCACATATAAATGAGATCAATATGGTATTTGTCTTTCTCTGTCTGACAGAACCAGCTTCTTGATGCTTTAAAATTTCCTTCATCTGTTCTAAGTTTTTTTTTTTTTAAGATTTTATTTATTTATTTGACAGAGAGACAGCTAGCGAGAGAGGGAACACAAGCAGGGGAAGTGGGAGAGGAAGAAGCAGGCTCACAGCGGAGGAGCCTGATGTGGGGCTCGATCCCATAACGCTGGGATCACGCCCTGAGCCGAAGGCAGACGCTCAACCGCTGTGCCACCCAGGCGCCCCCTGAGTTTTTTTTTTATAATAATTTTTTATTATGTTATGTTAGTCACCATACAGTACATCCCTAGTTTTTGATGTAATATTCCATGATTCATTACTTGCGTATAACACCCAGTGCACCTCTACCCTTCAGCTGCATTGCGTGGTGTGTGAAGGCAATCTTTTTGTATTTTCTTATCTTCACCCACTTCTGAGTATTTTTTTTCTTGGGTCCCATTAAGCATTTGGTTGTGTCTTCTCCAGAAAAAATATGAAATTCATTCTTCCAATGAAGATTATTTGCTTCAGTAATATTAAATTTATTCCTAGCTTTTATGTTTCCTTATCTTTTTGTATACATTATGTATACAGAAGTTATGGTGAAATCTTTTGAAAGATATTTTATTTTATTTTTATTTATTTTATTTTTTTTTAAGATTTTATTTATTTATTCGACAGAGATAGAGACAGCCAGCGAGAGAGGGAACACAAGCAGGGGGAGTGGGAGAGGAAGAAGTAGGCTCATAGCGGAGGAGCCTGATGTGGGGCTCGATCCCACAATGCCAGGATCACACCCTGAGCTGAAGGCAGACGCCTAACCGCTGTGCCACCCAGGCGCCCCTGAAAGATATTTTAAATAACAATTAAACTCAGTGGATCTACTACCAATAAAGAGCATAACTCAATTTGAAATGATAGCTATCTGGAAACTTTGCTAGAGTTTGTGCATATCTAAGCAGTTAGGAGGACAGCAGGACCTATGTGAAAAATGTAGGTGTTTGAGTCAATAAAATACAGTATATATGCACCATCTTTTTTTTGAGAGAGAGAGAGAGAGAGAGAGAGCACAAGTGGTGGTGGGGGAGGGGCAGAAGAAGAGGGAGAGACGCTTGACATGGGGCTTGATCTAGGATCCTGAGATCATGACCTGAGCTGAAACCACGTTGAACAGTTAAGTGACTGAGCCACCCAGACACCCCTTTTTAAAAAAGATTTTTTAATTTATTTTAGAGAGAGTGTATAAGCGTGAGTGGGAGGAGGGGCAGAAGGAGAGGGAGAGAGAGAATCCTCAAGCACAGCAGACTCCCCGCTGAGTGAGGAGCCCAATGCAGGGCTTGCTCTCAGGACCCTGAGATCATGACCTAAGCCAAAATCAAGAGTTGGCTACTTAACTGACTGAGCCACTAAAGAGCCCCTCCTTTTATTTTTTTAATGTTTTAATTTTTGTAATAATTGAGATAGTAAGGCTTCTGCCTGATATGTTCGGGCAATATAAACAATCTATATACAATTCTTATGTATAAGAATCTGTATGCATAAGAATGTATATATAACTCCTATGCAAGTATTAACAATCTAAAAAAAGAATGGCTGCAATCCTTTTCTAAAAAATTGCCCAGTCACATCAGTGAAAGTCTAAAATTTCACTGATCCATCACTTAATATCATACTTGTAACATTCTAAAAAAAGTCCCATCTTTAACAGTGTATTAGCAAAACTGTAGGATAAACTGGACTGCTGCTACTAGAAATGTCACCGATGGTGCTCAAGTCTAACTGAGAGAGCCATCAGGGAGCAGGTGCCTTGAAAAAACTGTTCTACCAAAGAACATGGGGATAGAAGATTAGTAATTTGAAATGTTTGAGACATGCTACATGCATGATTATGAGTGTGCATTGCATTTAATTATGCTTTGTATTATCAGCTATAACCCGCCCCACCGCCAGCCTGTGGAATGGTAAATCAGTGCCCAAGATGTCAAAGACTTCTTTCCTCCAATATTCTTGTAATTCCTGGTTGTGCAGAAACACTAAACAACAGGGCCTAATTTCACCTTTGAAGAAAAACCATTTACACTTACCTAAATATGTAAAAAAAACAAAACAAAAACAAACCCTCTTAATAATTATTTCCAGAGCTTCTAAAAATCTTGCCTTTACCAGACAGTTGAACAATATGGGAAGGGTGGGCTCATGGAGAAGACTCGGGATAGGATATTCATCACCAGACTCGGCTTCTTTTGCTCCTGCTTCATCAGAGCTGGGTGCTCCTGTTTTTCTGTTTTCTGCAGATCAGTCTGTAGTGTTTTTGTGACCCGCTTCAGCGTCTTCTTTTGCCATCTTTTCTCCTTTGTTTTTTTTTTTTTAAAGATTTTATTTATTTATTTGACAGAGATAGAGACAGCCAGCGAGAGAGGGAACACAAGCGGGGGGAGTGGGAGAGGAAGAAGCAGGCTCATAGCAGAGGAGCCTGATGTGGGGCTCGATCCCATAACGCTGGGATCACGCCCTGAGCCGAAGGCAGATGCTTAACCGCTGTGCCACCCAGGTGCCCCTTGTTTGTTTTCTGAAGATTGAGTTTTGCCTGTTGCCTTTCGTGAGGCGGGCTGGTTTCAACTTTTGGAGAAACAGGTTCGGTGGACCATTTTACTGGTAGCTTGGGGTTCCTTTACTGCCTTTGGGCTGATGCCCTTACTCATGTGCATCTTGGTAGTGTTTGTGGGGAGGGCAGGTGCCTGGCTGCTGCTGCTCCTGCTGGTAAATTCCTGGAGCCTGGAGCATCATTTTTCATGGCTGTCCAATAGTCCAGCCTGCGATGCTTTATTGTAGCGGGCTGGGGCAGATGATGGACATTCAAGTTTTTTCTAAATTTTCACTTTTCCTAAAGGTCAAGACAGTCATTCTTTTGCTCAGATAATTAGACCCTTTGTGCAACTGTTTCCATGGAATAAATACCCGAAAGATTATTAAGTCAAATGTTATGTACATTTTATGGATTTTATGTTTACTGCCAAAGCGCTTTTTTAAGTTATACAGGTTTATACCCACTGATGGTGTATGAGAATGTGCAATTCCTGAATCCTTAAGAATACTTAAAATCTTTGCCTAGTGATAAGGGATACTTTTCTTATTTTAAGAATGCTTGCATTCTTTGGTTGCTACTGATGTTGGAGAGTGCTTCATATTTTTATTGGCCATTTGTGACCTGTTCGTGTTCTTCACTTGTTTTTTCTATTTCTAGTTACTTAAAATTTTATTGATTAAAAATGCCTCTTCCAAATATGTCAACTTTTTCTGTTTTATATGTTATAAATTTATTTGAGCTTGTCATCTGCCTTTTCCTTTTCTTACTTTTTCATAGCTTTTTTTTTCCTGTGCAGAAATTCTAAATTTTTATGTGTGCAGTCCATTGAGAGCATTTCTAGATGGCTTTTAGATCTTATTCTAAGGCCTTCTTCACTACAAGATAATGCACATCTGTTATTATTCTATTTATTTTTATTGCTTAAAATAAAAACCCAATTGAGAATTTGATTGGAATTTCATTACTCCTGCTCGTGCTCTCTCTCTCTCACTCGCTCTCTCTAAAATAAATAAATCTTAAAAAAAATAAAACAAAAAACATGCTTCTCAGAGTGTGGTCCTCAGCTACCAGCATCTGCCTTAACTAAGGCATCAGGACTTCTGGGCTGATGCCTGTCAAGGACAGAAGGTGTGACAGGCAGGAACTGAGACTGAGTCTGGGGGATGGAGAAGGTGTTTCTTCTTCTGAAGCCCCCTCTCAGGGGCCATGCCCTGGCCAGGCGGCATGCCTGCTGCAGGAAGCCAGAACCCTCAGAGCTTTTTACCACGTCCATACGGAGGAGGTATAAAATTTGAATACCACCTCTAGGGGATTTACAGACTGATAAAGGAGCTGGACCAATATCAACTCAAAGTCATATATGCAAAGTCATATATGCAAAGTCCAAAAGAGTGTGACCAGATCAACACAGAGGAGGAAATTGGCTAGGATCATTAGATGCTAATTTGGTGATAATTGTCATCTTTACAATGTAGAAGCTTATAATCTGGCCCTCATTATATCCCTCTACTTTTGTAGCTTTCAGGTACCTCAATAAAGGTTTCCAATTCTTTTCATATAAATCCTGCACATTTTCTGTTGATTTGACTTCAGGTTATTTTGTCTTAGTTGCTATGTGAAAGGACAATTTTTCCTTAATATTTTCTAACAAATTAATGCTGATATGTAGAAAGAATTGATGTTTGTGTATGTAAATGAGTGAAGACTGTTTTAGCAACTCTGCCGCTGATGTTAACTTTTAAGGTTGAGGGTAAAAATGGTCATGTGGCTGGTTTTGGGGTCTCATGAAAATAAAAAGAAGCTTTTCTGAGTATAATAAATAAAATGAGGGAGAGAAAGGTTGCATGGACAGAAAAGAAGAGAGAGAGTAGGTGAGGGACAAAAGGACAGTTTGAGGACATGGGCTCTTGAGAGCACAGCTTTTTGACTCCGTAGACCCCATGTCATGGGCCTGGGTTCAGCTGGAAGAAGCCAGAATTGGGCCTCTTAATTCTGGGGCCAAGAGCTGGGGTCCTGGTTGCCCAAAGGAGTTGCCTGTTGGAAATAACATGAACTATGTGATATCGGCTCTTTAATTTTGCAACATAAGTAGCAAATTCTATTTTTTAAATTAATAAAATGTGTTTTTAAGAGCAGTTTTAGGTTCATAGCCAAATCAAATGAAAAGTACAGAGATTTCTCATAACCCCGGTTCCCACACACATGTAAAACTTCCTGTACTATCAGTATCTTAGCAAATTCTAGTTTTTCACTAATATTTTTGGTGTGAGAGGATTATTTGTTGAGAGAGAGGATTTGAAGCAGGGCTAAATTTCGTATCAAGCTCGGTATAAAGCAAAACCAGAATCTACAAGTGGGCACAACTGGATATCAAGGTTTTCTTTATAATGGTGTTAGATTATATATGCATTTGAAGTACATGAATTCAAATGTGTGCTCTGTCAGAAAAAAAATAGAGGAAGAAAGAGAGAAAAGAGATAATGATATAAATGTTAGACAATTCCATTCCCTCTTCCATCCAATACAGTTATGTCTGAGAGTGAGCCCACGAAAGGGGAGGGAATTACCTAACATAACACAATAAAAAATTATTATTAAAAAAAAAAGAAAAAAAAAGGGGAGGTGAACTGGCTGTTTCTTTTAATGACGTGACCATTTTTTATGATGCCTGTGTCAATAGTTAACATTTTTCATACAGCATGGATCATTAATGCCAGTCTTCTACTTAATCTGTTGGTCCACTAAAAACATTATGCCAGTACTGTAGGACAAATTGTCTTTGCAGGACACACTACCAAGTGATGTGTTTATCCGTCTCCATTATGGGGAAGTTTTTCAATGGTAAGTTTTACAATCCAAGATTTTTAATCATGTGTTTTCTAGGTGAAAAAGCACTTGGAAATCATATGTCATCTCTAAATAATAAGTTTTCTCCTTTTTAATTTTTGTCTCCTTTCTAATATTTATACCTCACTTTCTCTTAATACATAGACTAGAAATTTTAGTGTGAATAATGGATGTGAAAGCAAGCATTCTATCTTTGTTCCTAATGTAATGTGCATATTTTCCATCATGTTAAAAATCTCTTTATCTAGTATTGATTCATAAGTGTTTTTAAAAAAGGAATAGATTCTGAATATTATCAAATCTTTTAAAATACTGATGGAGATGATCATATACTTTCATGTTTTATATTAAGACTCATTTTATAAATTATATGAATTTTTCATAATATTTAGTCATGCATGCATTCCTGGAGTAAAGTCAACTTGGTATATTATTATTAGGTGCTTTTACATTTGAAATGCTTATATTTTACTTATAATTTTCACACCTGTATTCATAAGTCAGATTGGTCTGTGTTTCTTTCCTATCTTTGTCAGATGTTTTGAATTATTAACTGATTGGTTTTTTTTATCTCATCTTTTCTATCTTGTTTCGAGTCTGTGATTTTGACATCTAAAAAGTTCCTTTTAATTCTATTTTCTGTGTATTTAAAGCATACTTTTCATAAAGTTGAACATAAACACATTCTATAATTCTGCAATTCTCCTGTTATGTAAAAACTCTGTTTCAGTGCTAAACCTATTGTAATCCAGGTTTTTATAGTTCTAAAATAATGTCCATGTGTATTAGGAGACATACAAGAACATTTATGGTAATATTGTTTATAATAACAAATATTAGGAAACCACTGAAGCATTATTTGTAGCAAAATAAATAGATTGTATATAAAATATTACACATCATCATGAATTACTCTCCAAAGCAAAATTGTGTAAAGAACACATAAAGAAGAATGTATCAAGTATGACTCAATTTTTACAAAACCTCAAAACAGGCAAAACTAAACACCATGTTATTTGTGGATATATTCATGTATGTATGTATAAAGAAATTACAAAGAAAATGGAAGGAATGCTTAACACAAAATTTCAGGTAGTAGAGACCAGGGTGGGGGACCGTGATCTGGGAAAAGCACTCTGGAGGGGCTTCAGAGCTACCAGTAACTTCTCTTTCATAAGCTGGGTTATGGATAAAGGGTGTTTATTTTATTGTTACTGATTTTGAACTGTCCATTTACGTCATATATACTTTTTTGAATATCTCACTGTATTAGTTTCCTAGGGCTGCTATGACGAACTGGCACAAAGTAGGTGCCTTAAGACAGCAGAAATTAATTCTCACGCTTCTGGCAGCTAAATTGCAGTGTGGTCAGGGCCGTACTCCTCCTGAAGGCTCGAGGAGAGAATCCTAGGAGAATGGTATAGGGGTGCAGGTTTCTGTAATAACTGTCCTGCTTACTTGAGTGTTTCTCATTCTTTAAAAAAAATAAACATAGTGGCTTTTCCTCAGTAGCCTGGATGTACCGTTTCCTTTGTCTCTGGGCCTCCCTTGTTTCCTCGGCTCCCTGTTGCTCTTTTCCGCTGACTTGACATTGGAGCGCTGGAGGGCTAGTCCGGCCTGGCTTACCTGGCTCACCTGGCTCTGGGTATGAGTTGGCCTTGACCCCCCCAGCTGTGCACGGTACTGCCAGTGTCCTCCTCTCAGATCTCAGGGGAGAAGGATGAGTACCTGCGCATTGCACTTGGTTCACTGTTTTTGGGAGCCCCAGGAAGAGAGAAGAGAAGCCCCTCTTCTCTCCTGCAAAGGACGTTGAGTAACTGGATACATTGTGTTTCTTGGCCACTTGAAACAATCTGTCACTCTGTCTGCATCAGAAACAGTAAATAAAAAATTGCAGTCTTGGCAAGAATCCTCTCCAAGGGCCATTCCTGACTCTGTCCCTCCCTCCTCTGAATCTCACACTTGAGAAGCAAGCATTCACTGCCATGTCTACTTCAGCTCCTAGCCAGGTGATTATGATCTCAGAACCGTGCGCGAGGGAATGGTCAGTGCAGCTGGGGAGGGGATGCCAGGGTCCAGGATAGAATTAGATGGCTTGGTGTTTCTGCTTTTTGGCTATTCAGTAAAAAATATTAAAAGAAAAGTCATGTATTTGTCTTGATGATATGAAATTTTCTTGGCCTTAGTTTTCAGAAGGTTTTCTGGATAAAGCTGGATTCTAAAATGGTTGAAAGTATGTTTTCTATATTTCTAAGGATGTAAAAGTGTCCTTTTGCATCTATTTTTTGTCATTGTTTGTATATATTCAAACAGACACATTACTTTTTTTAAGCTGTTGGATTTTAAAAATTTAAAGTCTATGTTGTCTTCATTTTTATTGCTGTATATTATTCCATTATATGAGTCTATGACAGTTTATCAAATCTACTGGTAATTTTTTTTATTGTGGCAAAATATAAATAACATAAAATTTATCATCTTAATCATTTTTCAGTGCCTTTCAGTGACATTAA
This sequence comes from Ursus maritimus, assembly GCF_017311325.1. NCBI lineage: Eukaryota > Metazoa > Chordata > Mammalia > Carnivora > Ursidae > Ursus > Ursus maritimus. The sequence goes on from NW_024426008.1 coordinate 4,591,840, forward strand.
GTATATTTACATTGTTGTGCAGCCATCACCACCATCCATCTCCAGAAATTTTTTGTCATCCCAAACTCAAATCTGTAGACATGAGACAAAAACTCTTCATTTCCCCTTTCCCCAGTCCCTTGAAGCCATCATTCTACTTTCCACCTCTAAGAGTCTGACTGCACTAGGTTTCTCATATAAGTGGGATCATATCGTAATGATCCTTTTGCGTCTGGCTTATTTCACTCAGTGTAACTTATTTATTTATTTATTTTTTGTATGTTACTTGTTCTTAAGAGTTTCTTGCCTTTATTTTAGCAAAATCATTCATTCTAATTTTTTTTAAGGTTTTACTTATTTGTCAGAAAGAGAAAATGAGCGCATAAGCAAGGGGAGCAGCAGGCAGAGGAAGAAGCAGGCTCCCTGCGGGAGCCCGATGCAGCACTCGATCCCAGGGCACCAAGGATCATGACCTGAGCCAAAGGCAGACACTTAACCGACTGAGCCACCCAGGCGTCCCATGTTCAATCTATTTTTTAAAGTTAAGATTTTTACGTAAGTTGTGTTTTATAGAAAACAGGGTTGAAGTGGCAAACTTTCTCCCATCATCACTTAGCGTAATTCCTGTCTTCGAGGTTCATCATCTGTATTGGAGCATGAGTCAGATTTTCTTTTCTTTTTAAAGCTAAATAATATTCCATCGTGTGGAGTATTTTTGTTTTTCCATTCATTTTGTTTTCTCCATGTTTATCCATTTATTTGTGGAGGGGCACTTGGGTCGCTTCAACCTTTTAGCTGTTGTGAATAATACTGGTGGGAACATGGGTGTTAGCTATCCATTCAGATCTCTACTTTCTGCTCTTTTGAGTATACACCCAGAAGTAGAATTACTGGACCATATGATTAGTTTTTTGAGAAATCACCATAACATTTCCAGTGGGTGTATCATTTACATTTCTCCTCCATTCCACTCTTGCTGGACATCTGGGTTGCTTAACGTTTTGGCTGTTATGAATAATACCCAAACCGTTCTCGTATATGTCTGTTGGTCCACTTACGGCCACATTTCCATTGAGTATATGCCAGCAATGGGAATTGCTGGGCAGTGTGTATGCAGATGTTCACCTCTAACAGAGAATGCCAGAGTTCTACAAAGTTCCCATTCCAAGTGACTCTACTGCCAACTCTGTGACAGACCAGATGTCCCCATTCTTGCCAACTTGGGTTGTCAGTTGTTAGGACGTTAGCCATTCTGATGAGTACTTAGTATCTTATTGCGACCAATGATGTTAAATATTTTTCCTATGCTTATATATCATTTGGATAGCCTCTTTTATGGAGTATCTGGTTTAAGTCTTTTGCCTTTTTTTTTTTTTTAATGGACTGGCTTTCTTTTTCTTATTGATTTGAAAGAATTTTAAAAAATATATTCTGGGGGCACCTGGGTGGCTCAGTTGGTTAAGCATCTGACTCTTGATGTCAGCTCAGGTGTTGATCTCAGGGTCATGAGTTCAAGCCCTCATGTGCTCCATGCTGGGCATGGAGCCTACTTAGAATATATATATATTCTAGTTTTAAGTTCTTTTGTTGAATATATGCTTTGCGAATATCTTTTCTCACTGTGTGGCATGCCTTTTCACTTATGTCCTATAACTTTAAAAAAATCACACTTATTCCTATATATTATGTTGTTTTGATCACAATCTTGATTTTCTTCACATATATTTATAATTGGTTATTGTTAATCTGAATAAAAAATGTTAATTTTATGTATTTATTTTGTATTTAGCCCCATTACCAAATTGATTGTCTTCTATTAAATCTTGAGTTTTCTAGGAATCCAATAATGTCATCAATAAGGAGAGATACTTTTTTTCTTTTTAAAATTATTACTATTATTTTTTAGATTTTATTTACTTATTTTTGTGAGAGAGAGAGAGGGAGTGAGCCAGCAAGCATGAGCGGGGAGGAGGGGCAGAGGGAGAAGCTAGACTGTTCGCTGAGCAGGGAACCCCATGTAGGGCTCGATCCCAGAACCCTAGGATCATGACCTGAGCTGAAGGCAGACGCTTGACAGACTGAGCCACCCAGGCATCCCAAGATATTTCTTTTTCATATTCTTTTTGTCTTAGTGCATTAGCTAAAACTTTCCAAACATTATTGAAAATAAGTGGTCATAGTAGACATTTCTATCTTGGTCCTGATTTTAATGGAAATGTCTTTAGTAATTCTTTGTTTTGTATACTATTTGTCATGGTCTTTTCCATGTTTAGATTATGTCCAACCATTTTACCTTACATGTAGTTATAGCCCCAGAATGATGCAGAGAGTATTGCAGTTTGGAGAATGGTTAAGTATTGAACTGGAACCAAATATTTGATGCCTGTAATTCCACTAAAATAAGCTTCCTTTCAGACTGTGATTCCCAGTTGTTTTTGTTCGGACTTTTTTCACATTTCAGTCTTTCTTTTTCTCACATGTGTTTGCAAAATAATATTTACCTTTTCATGTGTGATACAATCTGATGTTTTCTAATCTATTTTTTAAAAATATTTTATTTATTTACTTGCAAGAGAGAGTGAGAGAGAGCGAGCATGAATGGGGGAGGGGCAAAAGGAGAGGGAGACATAGGCTCCCCTGCTGAGCAGGGAGCCTGACTTGGGACTTGATCCCAGGACCCTGGGATCATGACCTGAGTTGAAGGCAGAAGCGCAATCGACTGAGCCACCCAGGCACCCTTTCTAATCTATTTTTCATTTAAAATCTCTTGGTTAAGTCATAGTTAATCAATTTGGTAGTCCATTAATGGTTGCAAACCATAGTTGGCAACATTACTTCTTAAGTTAAGAGGTGTCTCTTTTCTAGCCCCTGGACTGAGAAAAGGTCCTACAGGTAGTATTTCAGTGAAACACAGGGAATAGTAAAGGACACATCTGTTAGTATTTCAAAATACTACCCTGCTGCACCATTTAAAAATCAGGAAAGTTAAGAAGTTTTTGAAAATGAGTTCCATGAAATTATTAGGCTTAATCACACTTGATAGCTGGGTTCATTAAGAGAGTTGAGACATTTTTACTGAACTGATGACAGTTTATTTGCAAACCATGATTTTTCATATTACGATGTAAAAAATGTTTACTTATTAAGCAAGAAAAAATAGTAAATAATGTAAAGAGGGAAATAATATAACATGGTAAATAATAGCTGTATTAGTCAATTATTAATATGATAATACTGCATAACAAACAACTCCAGAATCTCAATGACATACAACAACAAACATTAATTTTGTCACCCACAGATCTGTAGGTTGGTTGGAATGGTTGTGCTTTGGGCTAAGAGTTGGGTTCAAGTTCAAGTTCAAGTCTGGTCCATGTGGTCTGCATCACAGATAGCAACTGCAAAGGGCCATTTTTCCCCATGGAAGATGGCAGAGTGCGAGAGGGGAAAACAAACTTGTGAGTGGTCATTAAAGGCCCTTGCTCTGAAATGCCACACTGTCATTTCTGTTGATACTCTATTGGCCAAAACTAGTCACTTGGCTGAGCACTACATCAATGGGATGGGGAGGTGAATGGTGGAGGATGTTGGCAAGGATCAGGGAGGAAGAAAGAACTCTGAGCCAATCACACACCCTAATACAATAGCCAGTAGTTCCAGAACCTTGTCTGTGTTTTATTCTCTTATTTCTGTGCTCATTATATTCACTGCTCAAAATAAAATAAATTGGCCCTTTCTTTCATTTTGAGAAAATTCAATTCCTTGATAAAAATAATTGCTTTTAAAGAAAAGAGTTACATTTGCATTGTACAAGCAATTGTTTTCCAGTGTGTTTGGTTGAAAGTTTTACAAAAAGAAGCTTTAAATATTTATGCAAGGTACCTAGGGAAATGTGTCCTTTGAGTAATTTTGTATATTGTATTTTTGTGGCCTCAGCACATGCTGCATTTCTTGTAGTCAATATCCAATCATGATGAAATCAGAAAAATTTAGACATGACCCATCCATTCGCTGTCTACAAGAGACTCATTTTGAACCTAAAGATACATCCAGACTGAAAGTGAAGGGATGGAAAACCATCTTTCATGCCAATGGACCTCAAAAGAAAGCTGGGGTAGCAATTCTCATATCAGACAGATTGGATTTTAAACTAAAGACTATAGTTATAGATACAGAAGGGCACTATATTATTCTTAAAGGATGTATCCAACAAGTGGATATGACAATTATAAATATATATGCCCCAACAGGGGAGCAGCAAGATACACAAGCCAACTCTTAACCAGAATAAAGAGACATATAGATAAAAATACATTAATAGTACGGACCTCAACACTCCACTATCAGAAATAGACAGAGCACCTAAGCAGAAAATCGGCAAAGAAACAAGAGCTTTGAATGCCATACTTGACGAGTTGGACCTCATAGATATATACAGAACACTACACTCCAGAACCAAAGAATACTCATTCTATTCTAATGCCCATGGAACATTCTCAAGAATAGAACATGTTCTGGGTCACAAAACAGATCTCAACCAATACCAAAAGACTGAAATTATTCCCTGCATATTCTCAGACCACAACGCTTTGAAATTAGAACTCAACCACAAGGAAAAATTTGGAAGAAACTCAAACACTTGGAGACTAAGAACCATCCTGCTCAGGAATGATTCGATAAACCAGGAAATCAAAAATCAAATTAAACAATTTATGGAGACAAACGAGAATGAAAACACAACGGTCCAAAACCTATGGGATACTGCAAAGGCAGTCCTAAGGGGGAAATACATAGCCATCCAAGCCTCACTCAATAGAAAAATCTAAAATGCAGTTTTTATATTCTCACCTCAAGAAGCTGGAACAGCAACAGAGGAACAGGCCTAATCCATGCACGAGAAAGCAGTTGACCAAGATTAGAGCAGAGATCAATGAATTAGAAACCAGGAGTAAAGTAGAGCAGATCAACAGAACTAGAAACTAGTTCTTTGAAAGAATCAATAGAATTGACAAACCACTGGTAATACTTATCCAAAAGAATAGAGAAAGGACCCAAATTAATAAAATTATGAATGAAAAGGGAGAGGTCACAACCAACACCAATGAAATTGGAAGGATAATTAGAAACTTTTATCAACAGCTTTATGCCAAT
>NW_024426008.1:4596979-4598261 GCF_017311325.1 Ursus maritimus
AAATAAAATAAATTGGCCCTTTCTTTCATTTTGAGAAAATTCAATTCCTTGATAAAAATAATTGCTTTTAAAGAAAAGAGTTACATTTGCATTGTACAAGCAATTGTTTTCCAGTGTGTTTGGTTGAAAGTTTTACAAAAAGAAGCTTTAAATATTTATGCAAGGTACCTAGGGAAATGTGTCCTTTGAGTAATTTTGTATATTGTATTTTTGTGGCCTCAGCACATGCTGCATTTCTTGTAGTCAATATCCAATCATGATGAAATCAGAAAAATTTAGACATGACCCATCCATTCGCTGTCTACAAGAGACTCATTTTGAACCTAAAGATACATCCAGACTGAAAGTGAAGGGATGGAAAACCATCTTTCATGCCAATGGACCTCAAAAGAAAGCTGGGGTAGCAATTCTCATATCAGACAGATTGGATTTTAAACTAAAGACTATAGTTAGAGATACAGAGAGGCACTATATTATTCTTAAAGGATGTATCCAACAAGTGGATATGACAATTATAAATATATATGCCCCAACAGGGGAGCAGCAAGATACACAAGCCAACTCTTAACCAGAATAAAGAGACATATAGATAAAAATACATTAATAGTACGGACCTCAACACTCCACTATCAGAAATAGACAGAGCACCTAAGCAGAAAATCGGCAAAGAAACAAGAGCTTTGAATGCCATACTTGACGAGTTGGACCTCATAGATATATACAGAACACTACACTCCAGAACCAAAGAATACTCATTCTATTCTAATGCCCATGGAACATTCTCAAGAATAGAACATGTTCTGGGTCACAAAACAGATCTCAACCAATACCAAAAGACTGAAATTATTCCCTGCATATTCTCAGACCACAACGCTTTGAAATTAGAACTCAACCACAAGGAAAAATTTGGAAGAAACTCAAACACTTGGAGACTAAGAACCATCCTGCTCAGGAATGATTCGATAAACCAGGAAATCAAAAATCAATTTAAACAATTTATGGAGACCAACGAGAATGAAAATACAACAGTCCAAAACCTATGGGATATTGCAAAGGCAGTCCTAAGGGGGAAATACATAGCCATCCAAGCCTCACTCAAAAGAATAGAAAAATCTAAAATGCAGTTTTTATATTCTCACCTCAAGAAGCTGGAACAGCAACAGAGGGACAGGCCTAATCCACACACGAGGAAGCAGCTGACCAAGATTAGAGCAGAAATCAATGAATTAGAAACCAGGAGTACAGTAGAGCAGATCAACAGAACTAGAAGCTGGTTCTTTGA
>NW_024426008.1:4598524-4628842 GCF_017311325.1 Ursus maritimus
ATGGATGCCAAAATTCTCAACAAGATCCTGGCTACTGGCCAACAGTACATTAAAAGGATTATCCATGATGACCAAGTGGGATTCATCCCTGGGATGCAAGGGTGGTTCAACATTCGCAAATTGATCAGTGTCATAGATTTTATCAGCAAGAAAAAAGCCAAAAATCATATGATTCTCTCAATAGATGCAGAAAAAGCATTTGACAAAATACAGCATCCTTTCCTGATTAAAACCCTTCAGAGTGTAGGAATAGAGGGTACATTCCTCAATCTCATAAAAACCATCTATGAAAAGCCTACAGCAAATATCATTCTCAATGGGGAAAAGCTGGAAGCCTTTACCTTAAGATCGGGAACATGACAAGGATGTCTACTCTCGCCATTATTATTCAACATAGTACTAGAAGTCCTTGCAACAGCAATCAGGCAACAAAAAGGGATAAAAGGTATCCAAATCAGCAAAGAAGAAGTCAAAATGTCTTTCTTCGCAGATGACTTGATTCTCTATATTGAAAACCCAAAAGAATCCACCCCCAAACTATTAGAAGCTGTAGAGCAATTCATTAATGTGGCGGGATACAAAATCAATACTCAGAAATCAGTTGCATTTCTATACACGAATAATGAGACTGAAGAAAGAGAAATTAGGGAATCCATCCCATTTACAATAGCACCAAAAATCATACGTTACCTTGGAATTAACCGAGACGTAAAGGATCTATATTCTAGAAACTACAAATCACTCTTGAAAGACATTGAAGAAGACACAAAAAGATGGAAAAATGATCACAAAGACAGCATGGTACTGGCACAAAAACAGACACATAGACCAATGGAACAGAATAGAGAACCCAGAAATGGACCCTCGGCTCTTTGGGCAACTAATATTTGATAAAGCAGGAAAAAACATCCGGTGGGAAAAAGACAGTCTCTTCAATAAATGGTGCTGGGAAAATTGGACAGCTACATGCAAAAGAATGAAACTTGACCACTCTCTCACACCATACACAAAGATAAACTCCAAATGGATGAAAGACCTCGATGTGAGACAGGAATCCATCAAAATTCTAGAGGAGAACATAGGCAGCAACCTCTACGACATCGGCCAAAGCAACCTTTTTCATGACACATCCCCAAAGGCAAGAGAAGCAAAAGATAAAATGAATTTATGGGACTTCATCAAGATTAAAAGTTTCTGCACAGCCAAGGAAACAGTCAGAAAAACTAAGAGGCAGCCCACGGAATGGGAGAGTATATTTGCAAATGACACTACAGATAAAGGACTGGTATCCAAGATCTACAAAGAACTTCTCAAACTCAATACACGAGAAACAAATAAACAAATCAAAAAATGGGCAGAAGATATGAACAGACACTTTTCCAATGAAGACATACAAATGGCTAACAGACACATGAAAAAATGTTCAAAATCATTAGCCATCAAGGAAATTCAAATCAAAACCACACTGAGATACCACCTTACGCCAGTTAGAATGGCAAAAATAGACAAGGCAAGAAACAACAATTGCTGGAGAGGATGTGGAGAAAGGGGATCCCTCCTACATTGTTGGTGGGAATGCAAGTTGGTACAGCCACTCTGGAAAACAGTGTGGAGGTCCCTTAAAAAGTTAAAAATCGAGCTACCCTATGATCCAGCCATTGCACTACTGGGTATTTACCCCAAAGATACAGACGTAGTGAAGAGAAGGGCCATATGCACCCCAATGTTCATAGTAGCATTGTCCACAATAGCCAAATCATGGAAAGAACCGAGATGCCCTTCAACAGATGACTGGATTAAGAAGTTGTGGTCCATATATACGATGGAATATTACTCAGCTATCAGAAAGAACGAGTTCTCAACATTTGCTGCAACATGGATGGCACTGGAGGAGATAATGCTAAGTGAAATAAGTCAAGCAGAGCAAGACAACTATCATATGGTTTCTCTCATCTATGGAACATAAGAACTAGGAAGATCGGTAGGGAAGAAAGGGATAAAGAAAGGGGGGGTAATCAGAAGGGGAATGAAGCATGAGAAACTATGGACTCTGAGAAACAAACTGAGGGCTTCAGAGGGGAGGGGGTGGAGGAATGGGATAGGCTGGTAATGGGTAGTAAGGAGGGCACGTATTGCATGGTGCACTGGGTGTTATATGCAATTAATGAATCATCGAACTTTACATTAAAAACCAGGGATGTACTGTATGGTGACTAACATAATAAAAAAATATTTAAAAAAAAGGAAATCAGAAAAATGTAATGGCTCTCACTTAGAAAAAAAAGATCTCTTTCCTAATTCCCTTTATGATGAAGTTCTTTCTTTAACTATACCATTTCTCTCCCTGTGGGGCCAGCACAGTATTTAATTAACAGGAGCTCTAAAATTCTTGAAATTAATTCATTTTCAGGCTTTGATTCCTGTCCTGAATGCAGCTGTAGAAAGACTTTTCAGTGTAATGAACAATGTGTAAGTCAATAAATGAAGCCAGATGGTGGTGGAAGTCGGTACAGAGTTCATTGGTTCTGTTCCCTCTTCAGTGATCTCTATCAAGTGTTGGCGGATCACGCCATGTGGGCCAAGTGTGGCCCACCATCTTTTTTTATGAATAAAATTTTATTGAAACACAGCCGTGGATGTTCCCTGATACATCGTCTATGACTGCTTGGTGCTATAACAGGAGGGTTGGGGCACCTGGGTGTCTGAGTTAGTTAAGCATCTGACTCTTGATTTCAGTCAGGTCATGATCTCATGGGTCATGAGATCGAGCCTCCTGTCAGACTCCACGCTCAGCGGGGAGTCTGCTTGAAGATTCTCTCCCTTTGTCCCTCCCACCACTTGTATGCTCGTGCTCTCGCTCTCTAAAATAAATAAATAAATCTTAAAAAAACCCAACATGAACAGGGTTGAGTATTTGCAATAAAGACCATACATATGGCCCACAAAGGCTAAGGTATTTATTGTCTGGTCTTTCACAGAAGAATTTGCCAACCCCTGATCTATCTAGTTATTATAAAACAAAAGAACAGTTTTGAAAATGCAAATATCATAGAATATAAATACTTGTGACTACTTAAACATTAAATGCATATTTTTCACTCTTGCATCCCCTGGGTTCTGATATTTTGTGAGGAGTATCTGGCAACCCTGTTTAAGATATATGAGTAGAAGTCAGCATGGGCTGGGTCATGCTGTGGTAACAAGCAGCCCCCAACTCTCACTGCCTTGACATAATAGGTTTGTTTCTCCCTCCAGGGTCAGCCATTATCTGGAGGGCTTCTGGTCCTGAAGTAGTGTGGCTAATGTGTCCTGGGTGTCAAAGCTTCCATCCAGAAGTGACACACATCACTTTTCTCAGGCAAAAGGGGGTCATATGTCTATATCTAATCAAGGGATCGAGGAAATGCAATCCTGTCCTATACGAAGGAGGAGAGAGAAAAGTCCGTGTAGGCAGCACTAATGATTCCAGTACGAAAAAAACAACAGTCATTTCAGAAAGTGGTTTTCTTACAGTAGGACAGGCCTACCAGCTACATGGGCATCAAAGGCCTGACGTCTCAGAGTTAGAGTTTTTCAGTCAAACGAGGGGTGCATTTTCACTTCCTTTCTCTGCTCCTCTGTTCTAGGACTTCATCCGTGCTTTGGTTAGTATAAATTTCTTCCAGAGAACATTATTAATTTCCTTTGTTTCCAGTGTTATTGCGATTTTGCCTCTTTCTACTTTCCTAAGTATTTGATGTGCTGCTTGGGACATTTGGATCTGGAGTCACTTAGCTGGCCTCCAAGTTAACTCAAAAACTCTGCCATTCTTTTAAAATTCTCCATGTGCCAAATGAATAACATTATAAAGTTTATGAAAAAGCAAACGAACAAAACCCACCACCTGGTGGCTAATTTCCAAACTGGTACCGGAAGTGAAATGCTTTACTTATTTTTTAACTCCAAACTCTTATTCAGGAACAGAGATACAAGCATCAAGTTTGCTGGAATTGAGGGGCCCCTGGGTGGCTCAGTCGTTAAGCATCTGCCTTCGGCTCAGGGCGTGATCCTGGTGTTCTGGGATCGAGCCCCGCATCGGGCTCCCCTCCTCCGCTGGGAGCCTGCTTCTTCCTCTCCTGCTCCCCCTGCTTGTGTTTCCTCTCTTGCTGGCTGCCTCTCTCTCCCTCAAATGAATAAATAAAATCTTAAAAAAAAAAAAAGTTTGCTGGAATTGAACACAAGTAGATTTGGTGTTTCAGTTACTTAGAACTCTTGCTTTAAAGAAGGTATTTTGTTGTATTTCCCTTCCGTAACCTCCTAATGGTTCCAGAGAGAAGCAGCCCCATGAGACATAATGGACACATCCAAGATAATTTTAGAGGGAAAGGCACCCAGCCTGGCATATCCATCTAGAAGAGGGGATCCAAATGAGCAAAGGTTACTTTGGCCATTTTCTATTGCGAATCCACAAAAGGAGGCTGTGGAAACCAAAATGCTTGTATTTTTTTTTTTTTTTTTTGGATTCTTGTACCCTATTGTAGTTTATTTGGTTTTCTTGAGCCTGGTTTCTAGACAGTTCCATGTGCCATTTAGTTCAAGTTCTCCTTTTCTTGATGACGGAATTGACAATTGAAGTTTGATGCCCAAAGGACTAAACCGTGCCAGGTCCAGACATGTCAGAACCCATTTGAGGAAACCAAGATTCTAACATTAGGACTCAGGAGTAAACTAGACCATGAGCTCCAGGGAGCCACAGGGTTTTGATGGTTTTGTTCACTGTGAACAAATAGTGTCTGGCACACAGCAGGCACTTGGCGTTTTCTGAATCAACAAGTCTCAAAGTCCAGAGGCAAGATTGCACTTGGAATTGAAGAGCCAGGAGATCACTGACAGGTGAAGATGAAACTCTGAGAAGAAAGTCAGTGAGAGACAAAGAGCTAGTCCGAGCACTTACTGTGGGTGAATGGGGGTGTCTGCAGCTAACCCGTGTGTTCTGTGACCTTGGCTCTGAGATCTGGCAGGTGCTTTCAAAGGCTAGAGAAAAGGCAGGCAAAACGGATTTTTAAAAATGGCAGTGAAATGGATTTTATTTTGAGAATTTATACTTGAGTAGGCAGCACTGATATAAAGTAAAAAGGGGCTCTTTTATTTGTTTTTAAGCAAAAAAAATGCAAGTTGAATTCATAAATGAAGATAGATGCGCCCTTGTTAGAGATCCACCATGTAGCTTCCCCAGGAAGAGAACGAAGAAGAGGAGATTTGGGGATCTGACCCCAGTCCCATTTCTGATGGCTCATCTGCAGTTTTTACTCTCGGTAGCAACTGGAAAACCCATATAAGTTACTGTTTCTTCCGGAGCTCTGCTGGTATGAATTTCTTCATTTCAGTAGCTCTGTCTTTATTTATTTATTTATTTATTTATTTATTTATTTATTTATTTTACTTTTAAGATATGTTTTATTTATTTATTTTTTTAATGATTTTTTTATTATATTATGTTAGTCACTATACAGTACATCCCCGGTTTCCGATGTAAGGCTCGATGACTCATCAGTTGTGTATAACACCCAGTGCACCATGCAATACGTGCCCTCCTTACTACCCATCACCGGCCTATCCCATAGTAGCTCTGTCTTTAATACACGTGCTTAGGGTGCCAACACCCTTCATCTTCCCTGTGGTTAAAAGCCTACAGTGTCAGGGGCGCCTGGGTGGCTCAGCTGTTAAGCGTCTGCCTTCGGCTCAGGGCCTGATCCCAGGGTCCTGGGATCGAGCCCCACATCGGGCTCTGCTGGGAGCCTGCTTCTTCCTCTCCCACTCCCCCTGCTTGTGTTCCCTCTCTCACTGGCTGTCTCTCCCTCTGTCAAATAAATAAATAAAATCTTGAAAAAAAAAGCCTATAGTTTCAGAATACTTTTATATACCCACATCTAATCCCTGAGGTAGGTATCATTCGGCAGTCAGCAGGGATGAGAAGGGTTACATGACTTGAGGTCTCCTGGAAAGTAATGGGGCTGTGGCTTGAACCCTAATTCAGTATTATTTCCACAGTGCTAACTGCCATGATGCTCCCAGGGGAAGGAAATATCCCCGTTCAACTTCTGAAGACCATACAGTGTGGCCTCGGTAAGACCTCCATGCAGGGCTCTGAGTTCTTGCTGCTCTGTCAGCAGGCAAGGTGGCACTTAGAGACTGCTGTTCTGTGATTTGAGGAATAACAATGAAGTTTTTCTCAAGGGAGCCCCTCATGGGAAAGCAGGGATATTCTAGTGATCATTAACTATGGCTTAATAATGAGTAATGACTATGGCCTCGTAACGACTTGGATGACTGAATTGGTATGTTTAGTCTCCCCCCCCCCCCACTCTTGAGAGAAAAATGATGGGCGATGAGATTCTAGGTGCTGAGAACAGATCTGAAAATGATCCTGGCCGGCAAGACCTCAGCAGGGGATGGAGAGGTCATTTAATGCAGTATACTGGGACAGTAGCTACAGGGTTGATCTTTTCTGGCAGGGGATACATTTTTCTAAGTTTTCATGAGTGATTACTTTGACCTGCTTTCCTTGATTCTTCACTGTGGGATGGTGAGGTGGCCATGCAGAGGATTTTCGGATACCTTCAGGGGGTTAATCCTGAGATGTGTGAGTGTCCAGGTACCACTCTCTCCTGGGTAGCTGTGACTGTCCTTGGGCTCACTTTTCAAGCGTCCTTTTTCCTACGTCTGTTTCAAACTTTGAGTCTAGTCTGATACTTTCCTGGGTGTTTGATGTCCTGCTGATTCGGAGTCCTTGATTTGGGCAAGGCCAGCATTTCCTGGAAGGTGCATATGTCTGCCCTTTGGAGGTGCGGCTGGAGAGCCTGTTTCCTCGGGAACGTAGGCATATAATTAGAGGTGCCTTGGGGCTCTGGAAACTGCATGGGCAAAGGTACACGAGTGAGCCCTCAGTGACAGCTGCTCTAGCTGTTTCCCAGGGAATTTTGACCTGTTGTAAAAATCGATCATGGGAGCTTAGAGAATGACTGTTGCCACGAATACCTGTTGGCTTACCCTGTCTGATGAGCTCTCTGTTTGTAGGAACTGTCCTTTTCCTGCTCTGTCTGTGGGGTTCAGCTGGCTAAGCCCACCTGGATACCCTTGATTAACCCAGGGTTAGCACCTCGCTAAGCTGGACCACTGAATCTCTCCCCGGGTGTTTCCTGGAGTTGAACCAGAGAGCACATCTGGTCACTCTCTCTCTTACGTGGCTGAAGCTGTAGGATGGAAAGCTCAGAAGGTGTTGGCAGCTCCACTGTCCCCTCCATGGCAGAAGCAGCCCAGCAGCAAGGAAGATACGCAGGCAGGGAAAGAACAAGAGCCTGCGTGGCTTTGCAGTGCCTGGTTCCAGGCCTCCTGAGACCCACACATTCTCCTTTCTTAGTCTGCAGGCAGAGAACCCACCATCCTTCTAGTAAGTGCGCTTTTTGCTTAGACCAGAGTGGGTTAAGTTGCTGGCTCTTGTCAACCCTGGGCTTGGAGGTCACCATAGGAGAAGGTACGTTCCTTGAGCGTAAGAGGGTAGGAGAGGGGTTCAGAGTATACCTTCACCCCTGTAGCATGGCTGGGCATCCATAGATGTGAGATGGTGTGTGTTTGGAGCTTAGTACAAGGGCTTCAGGTTGGCTCCTGGCTCCGTATAATTGAACCTGTAGTTGCGGATGACCTCAAGTGTGTCACCTGGCAAAAAATGATGTGGTAGCAGAGTCAGCATGTGAAAAGCATGGGTGGCCATTGCTGGTTGGCCCCTCATATGAACCTCCCCTGCTTCCAGCACTCCTGACTTCAAGCCAGTGGTATGTGAGCAGAATTATTAGATGGAAGCTCCTAAGAACCTTCTTTAAAGGACAGGCAACTCACACTCTCTCTCCCTTGTTTTTTGTCCTTTCTCCAGCTCTCTGGAATGCATTTGTGAGGGCCAGTGCCCTAGCTGCCACGCTGGACCATGAGGATGAGGGCAGGCCATGAAGTTGGCAGAGTGGTGAGGTAGGTCCCTGGGAACTCCATGAGCAGAGCCCCCATGTCCGCCCTGTGCTATCTGCCTTTGGAGCTTTACTTGAGAGAGAAGTGAATTGTTGCCTCATTTCAGCCATTGTTCATTAGGGATTTTATTACTTGGAGCCATATGTAATCCTATCTGACGGCAGACACTGAGCAGTGAACACTGTCCTCCTGCTTCCAGAAGTGATGGGCTGTCCGTGGGAGTCATACATGGTAGGGGAAGCAATGTAAGTGTGGTATTTCCTTCCCAAATATGTCTCTGGCTTTTAAAGAGTATTAATGTGGGACAACAGGCTGAGTATGGTCATGAATAGAAGGAAGTATTCTCTATTCTTCTCACTCATTTCCTGCTTTTAGAGGGCAACTGGATGAACTCTTTAGAGTCTGAATAGCTTTAGAAAACAGCTCCTGGTGATTTTATTGACTCAGTGCCCTTAACATACACAGCCACACTCGATGCTGCTAGGCTTTAGTTTTTAATGACCATGACCCATTTAAAAAGAAGGCCTTTTAGAAAAGAAGCTTTCCAGACTTCCTGGGCTTCCTTATAAATGAATCAACACAGAGAGTGCCCACTCCAGTAAGGCGGCATGTAACGACAATAAAATATGGTGAAGACGTTTCTAAGCCATAAAATGCTGTACAAGTGGGAGCTATTGATTATTATTATTATTATTATTATAAGGGGCATTTCTGTTCTCTTTAACATCTACTGTGGAATCATTGGTAAACTCATTCAACTGGAAAATAGCGGGTTTGATTTTTAAGTGAAGGGTGATTTTCTTCCAAATCAAGTTTGGCTGGGTTCTTCAGAGAATCCAGCTGCGTGCATCAAAGTTTCCACTTTGCCAGACATGGTCCCGTCCTCTTCACGTCATCCCCCTGACCGTCTTTAATCACAAAAAGAATGGAGGTTCAGAAAGCCTAGGAAATTTGCTGAAGCTCAAGCCCGGGGGCTGCAATGGCTGGGATTCCACCTGGAGTGGAAATCTAGGAATGAGTGGGGGAAGGCGTGGAGAGGAAGGAAGGAGTCCCCGCAGATTGCCTTGGGGCACGGGACCAGAGCAGCCCGCCCTCACCCAGAGGGGGCAGCCCATCCCAGCCCTCACCCAGAGGGGGCAGCCCATCCCAGCACACCGGCACGGCCATTTCAGCTTGAAGCCGCATTCGCACATACGGCCTGGACACACCTTCCCCCTTTCTCGGCACGGCCCGTGGCGTCCCAGGCGACCCCTGGCATTCTGGGGGCATCCACGGAGCTTGTAGGAAGGGCCTCTCCAGGCAGCTGAAGTGCAGACGCCTTTTAGCAGATGGTGGATAATAACAGGCTTTGTTCTCCAGGTTCTTCTATTTTCAGCCACCGAATACAATTTATAAAGGAAAAAAAAAAATACACACCACCATCCCCCCCTCCCCCCCCAACCCCAGCCCTTATCAGATCTCTTATAATTATAGAATAAGGTGCCTGCAACTCCCCGGGAGCTGGTTTCCATGGCAATGACAAGCTATTATATTCTAAAGGCCAAGCTAGAACTCCGCCCCCTCGTCCTCACCACTGCTGTGTGTCTTGTTACTGCAGTGTTCCAAAATAAACTTGCTGCCTAATCGTAAATCCCATATAATTAGAGATGAGCTAACCGTTACCCTGCTACCTTTGTGCGGCCCACTCATCATGCTAACAGTTTCTGGAACAGCGATGCTGACGGACTGTTTGATGTCAGAACAGACCTTCCTCCCCCAGGAACTGGGTGCAGCATAAATCCATGTATGGCTGGGGCCTCTCCAACCGGAAAGGCTCCCTGAGCTCCGTGACCTGCCCCAGGAGCCTCAGCCAACAAGAGGGGACACTGAGGCAGTGGCTGGGCCACCGCCCTGGGGGCTCTCTCCAGCTCTGCATTAACGAGGGGCAGAGAAATGTCCCCCGGGGCGGCAGAGAGCTCAGACTGTCATACTGTTTGGCCACCTACTGTGACCAGGGCAGAACATGTGATCTTCGGAACGAAGGGAGTTTCCTCCTCTCCTTCCCATTCTAACTCCTCTGTAGACTGGTGATTGCTTTTAGCACACTTTGTCTCAGGCTTGTGTGTTTTGTTCATATCCGTGATCGATCATTGTCTAAGATGTCACCAGGTGAGGACCCCAGGAGGCATTGCTGTGCATGCTGGGGGAACAGTGACAAACCAGAGAGGTTTTGGGGGACGCTTGCCCTCTCCCGGGGGCAGACGATAAGATACAAGAAGGGAACAGGATCATTGCAGATGATGCCATGATGGAAGTGAAACAGGGTTGATGTGTTAGAATGTGTTTGGGTTTTGGGGGGCAGGGACTTGGGGGACAGGAGGGCCGATTTTGGTTCACCCATTCAGAGGCCTCATCAACTCCATTTCACCTAAATGTCCCTCACATCCAGCCAGAGTTGCTTGGGGACTTGAAGCGTGCTGCTGTGTCCGGGTGATGGGTCTGCCGACTCGCACCCCTTTGTCCCTCCTGATGCGCTTTCTGCCCTTCTCCCTGCAGGTGTCTGGCGCTCCCCTTTCCAGCCCCCGTGGTTCTCTGCTCTCTGCGTGGACTTAGCCATGGGGGCCACTAGCACAAGATTGGAGCCAGGCGGCGGGTGGCAGTTGGTCAGGCTGGGTATCCCGTGGCTCCTTCCCTGCCTGCTCTTTGGTGGTGGTGGTGGGGGTGGGCGCTGCTTTTCTTCATGAGGCCCACATGATGCCCGTTGGCCTCCCCTGGAGAGCTGGCCTCCTTGGGTCCTGGTCCTCACTCCTTCCCCTTGTTCTGGTAGGATCATGGCTACCACAGCTCCCCACTGTCGCTGGCCCACTGGCCCAAGAACTCAACCCCTGTGTGGTTTCTTACACCTGCCTTCCCCTCTGCAGATAGGGTGGTTATTAAACCCTGTCTCTGTGGTGTGTTGGAGTGGCTTTCTTTTTCTTTCCCGGCCTCTGACTGATTCTGCCCCACCCCGTACCAGCCTCCTTTCTACCTTTTCTATAATTGCTTACCCACCACCGAAAATGCTTTCCCTGGCCCCCTCTGCCTCTTTTAATCCTGCTCATTCAGTGCCCATTCCTTCCAGAAGCTTCCTCTGACCCACCTTCATTTTCCCAAACTCCTGGTTTTCTAAGAATCCGTGCCCATAGGTTCATGCTCACTCCTTGTTCCCTCATTATTTCCCAGAAGTTGATTTTACTTCTCCAGCTACACTTTCACCTTTTACGAGGACAGACCGTGTCAGCGTGTTCTGCATGACTCACAGAGTGCTAGGTGCGTCTCACCTGCCTGAGAAATCCTCCGTGGTGACTGTGTTCGTCTGTGGCTGCCTGGGCCCCGCCTCGGGTATGGTGGGTTGTCCCATGGCCAGTGTCAGAGCTGGGAGATGCAGTGAGTGATTTCACCGGTGTCCTGATGGGTGGGATCTCTGTGAGCTAGCTCAGCATGGGGGTCACGCTTTCGTCTCCTTCCCCAAGACATGGTAGGTAATTCCACAGACCTCATGTGCTTTCCTTCTCAAAATAGTCATTGAAACAAAAGAAGGAAAGCTCTGCAGGAAAATACATCGCAAACCTGTCCAAGCAGAAAGGAACAGTTACTAGGTTTAAGAACAAGGCCTGGAGATCCCCAGCATGAAAGTGTGCATAGGACTAGGTAGTAAGCACAACAGGGAAATGCAGATGGAGGAATACTTCCAAGAGATCATGATACCCAGCAACAGGATCACAGGTAGGGCTTGCATCCGATATTTTTAGAGTCTTTAGAATCCTGGGAGACATAAATGAAATCAACAGATTTTGTTGCTTCTTTTGGCTGAGAAAAAAAAAATGAGGCTGATTTTTTAAAATGCTGCTAGAGAAGAGTCCATTGAAAAGGCAAGACTCAGAGGGTTGCCCAGGAAATCAGGGGAGAAGAAAACAAGGCAGAACCGCCCAAATCCATCCAGATCAAGGAGTATAGCTTCACCATATGCCAGTACATTGGTTTTCTAAAAAAAAGATTGGCACAATCGTCTGTTAATTGTCTTTGGAGAATACCGTTGCAGCTCTGTTATGGGCTTTCCTAAACAAGACCCCATTAAGAAGGAGCTCTGCGGCGTCTCGCCTGTTCAGATCTCTGCCTCGTGCTAGGTTATCTAGAAAAAATGTCAGGTTAATTTCTGTGGCCTCCGGGGTAACCTGAGGCTTCTCTGGAGTGGGACCGGTCCCTTCAGGTTGGGCTGGAAAAGTGGACTGCAGTGTGATTTTGCTCTGGGTAACATACTGTAAAGTGCTTGGGTGGTTTGTCCATCAAGATGAAAAATGGCCCTTTGGTGACATTTCTATTTATTGAAGAAAGCCAGCACGTTTCGTGGTCATTCCAGGTAGAAGATCTTGTTCAGATAATATCTCTAGATTTCATTCTGGATTTCCCTCCTGGGGTGTTGGGAGGAAGGCAGGACTGATTTGGGGCCTTCCTAACAGTGCAGCACATGAAAGAGAAGGAGAACTCTCCCACTTCAACATAGAGCACAGCGCAGCTCTGGCCCTCCAGCTCTCCCTCTCTCACGTGCCGACAGAGGTCCCAGGGTGGCCCGCCATGTCCAGGGGACACGCAAGTACCCAAGAGCAGACCGCCGGCTGGCAAAGGGAGGGCACGGTGGGAGCGGTGGTCCAGAGCAAAATGGCGCCTACGTTCCAAGGATGAAGTGGAGGAGTTTGGAGCAGCAGAGGAAGATAAAAATGACAGCTGCCATGTGATAGGTGCATATGATCTGGGCACTGACAGGACCTAATCTCTGGGGCTCCCCAGAAATACTTGGAATTCGGGGGACTTTTCAAGGGGTTGAGACCTAGGTTATCAGGTGGGAAGGGAGCCAGAGAAACATGGACAACAAGCAGGCTTAGGGAAGTTAGAAAGGCAGACAATCTGACCTGGGGGATCACTGGCGATGTGATAATACTGGGTTTAGATGTTGCTTGTTGATTTTGAAGTCATTGGACATCCAAGTGAAGTGGCCTGTCACGTTCTTCAGAGAGGGGAGGATTGACTATTTGGAGTTTTAGAAATTATGTATTTTTTTTAGAAGAGAGGCCCTTTAAACATTAATCAGTCATTTACACTTTAGTATAAACCAAGGTCTGCAAACAGGTTTTGGTAGAAAGGAAGAACAAGGAGTAACGTATTTCCCATATGGTGGGAAAGTGGCTGTCTCTCAGGAGAGAAATTCAGCCACAGAGGGAGGCTGACATTGCCCAAGTCTGTCTTCATGATAAAGCCCTGGGCCTGCTCTGCAGGGCTTAGTTATTTCTCCTTCAGCTCTACCCTTAATTTTGTCCTCAGGTTTATAGGGAAACAAATCTATCTCCTCTAGATTTGTACATCATATCATCATCATCATCATCATCGTTATTATTTTACTTTTGGTTTCAATATATTACTCTTCTTTCACATTGCATTGTCTTTGCAGGTTATTTTTATGTTGCATTTTCTATGCATATAAATGCATATTGGAAACTTTGCCCATTTTAAGTATACAATTCAATGATTTTTAGTAGGTTGTGCAGTCATCACCACAATCCAGTTTTAGAATATTTTCATTAGCTCAGTGAGATACTCTTGTCTGGTTAATGTGAATCCCCACTTTCAGTATTGTTTTATTGTGCAAGATGGAAGTTCAAGACATGTTCCAAGCTTCAGAGAAGTGAGTGTCTGAGATTAGCCTTGAGTTCTGGAGTCAGGAAGGCTTGTGACCCAATCCTGGCTTCTCCCCTTTGTACTAGTGAGCTGATTTCACTACCTGGACTGTCAGTTGTTTGTCTGAAAAGTGTGACTACCTACAGAATTGCTCAGATGATTAGAGACAATGTATGTGAAGGGTCAGATGCCTGCTAGGTGTTCAGTGAAATTATGAAATTATCACAAACGTGCAGGTGCTTGCGAACGACAGGGATTCACTGTTCCTGGGGGCCGAATTCTGAGATTCATCATTTTTCTGTTTTGTAATTTAATCCATGGGATGGGGTAGGAAGGAGAAAACACAATTTATTTGTACTGGTTATTGGCTGCTTTTAAAAAACCAAATGCATTTTAAGAATCTTAACTTCTTTTGATTTATGTTGCTCAAATTTTTCCCTCTTAAAACTACAGAGATTTTCTTTCCAAATGGCTTGACTCCCCTGACCTCCCCCTGACTCAACTCTGTGTTCCACAGTTTTGCCTTGCTTTCTTCTGAAATGGATTTGAAAAAAAAAAAGAAAGAGAGAGAGAGAGACTCTGGCTTCAGCTTCTCAGAGCCCGGTAATGATTTTCTCTGCTGCTATGAAATTTAAGACCCATAAAATGCTGTTGCCATTTCCTGTGGATGTTCTGCTTCTGTGTTTCCATTTCATATTTATTGCTATATGAGTCAAGATCACAATAAGTTGCTTCACTGCCCTGCGTTACTGATATAGTGCGATCCATTTATATGGGGGCCATGTAGCTACTGGCCGGGTGCCGGTTGCTAGGTACCTTGAAAACTAAACATGGCCACCAGGGGGTACCTTTCTCTCAGAGAGTCCTGTTCAGAGTCCACGTTTGGGAAGGGTGAGGGAGGTCCACGGGGCGGCTACTTCTGCCTTGCCCCTCTTCTGCCCTGAAGGACGCCACAGATGGAAAGCCCACTGTGTCCAAGCTCTCCCACATCGGCCAGTCCCCACGCTGGGACAGCTTTCTGGGTGGGGAGACAAATGGGAACTCCATGCCACTTTGAGTTTTGGGGTCCCTCCCTGGATGCTTCTGGAGAAGGGTTTTTCTGTCTGTTTCACCAGAATCCCTTGAATGTGCTTGCTCAAGATAGAGGTTCTTGGATTTCATTCTCTGGACAAAGTGAATCAGAATATCTGAGGATAGGGCTCAGAAGTCTTTATTTTTTGGATGATTTTAATGCACACCAAAGTTAGGGCCTTGAAAAGGTAAGTTGTTCTTTGAATCACACCCCCCTCTTCTTTTAATCAGCCTTTTCCCTTCAAAACTCAAACCCAGGGGCGCCTGGGTGGCTCAGTTGGTTAAGCGTCTGCCTTTGGCTCAGGTCATGATCCCAGGGTTCTGGAATTGAGCCCCACGTCGGGCTCCCTGCTCAGCGGGGAGTCTGCTTCTCCCTTTTCCTCACCCCCAATCACACTCTCTTTCTCAAATAAATAACAAAAATCTTTTAAAAAACTCAACGAACTCAAACCCAAACCAAAACAGAAGTCTTCAGAAAATGCACCCTCACCCTGGGTCTCCATGTCCGTCTGAATCTGCTCCGTGGGGAGAATCATGCTCCCATCTCTGCCAGCATTTGAGGGATCCTGGGGGACTCCTTTGAGTTTTAGAAGTGGGACTTACGAAACACAATGTTGAAATCATTATCAATTAGGAGATGTAGCTACCTTTCTAAAAAAGAGATGGATGTGGTATTCGTTTCCTGTGGCTGCTGAAACTGGTTTCAAATGAGAGATTTATTCCTTCAGAGTTCTGGAGGCTGCACGTCTGAAGTCACAGTGTTGGAAGGGCCACAGTGGGCCCCTGGGGCCTCCCTCTCAGGCTCTAGGGGAGAATCTGTTTCATGCCTTTCTCTTGGCTTCTGGCGTTCCTGGCAAATCCTTGGTGTTTCTTGGCTTGCAGCTGCATAATTTCAGACTCTGCCCCCATCACCACATGGCCTTCTCCTGTGTGTCTCTGTCTTCTCTGCTTATAAGGACACCTTGGATTAGGGCCCACCCTAATGACCTTATCTTAGTTTATTACATGCACAAAGACCCTACTTCCTAAGAAGGTCACATTCATAGGTCCTGGGTGTTAGGATTTCCATACCTCTTTTGGGGGACATAATTCAACTCATAACAGACTTATTTCCTATGACTGATCTCTCTTTTTTTTAAGTTTCCAACCCACTGAGTAGCAGGGAAAAACTAAATTTAGTCCAATCCAGTAAACTCAGTCCAATTGAATGACTTAAATGGTCTATTCATTCTCCATGGGCATGACTCAGATAGATGCTCAGTCTTTCTTACTTCCTTTTTCTTTTCTTTCAATCTCCACAAAATCTAGAGTTTAGAAGATTGGGCTGACGTGGCTTCATGGTCCTAGAGGAAGAGGCAGACTTCCTGTGACCCTGGCTGCTTGCTGGTCTTTACTGTAGGATGACAGCTCTAGTCTTACGCCCGCATTGGTTTCCACTGATGTAGACTGGTTTTACCTGACTTTTTGGGATTAAATGCTGGCAGTCTCTTCTGGAATTCCATAATCTTGACCAGTAGTCCCTGAAATTTAGAAATCTTCCTCATCATAAAGATGGGCTTTCAGGCTATTGTTTTATGAAAGGAACTGAGAAAATCAGCTCTGAGACTCAGAGTTGATCGGTGGCTCTTTTGTTTTTTACAGCAACCAGCTTCTTCATCCCAGAGGCAAGAACCCCCATGGTTTAGTCTCTGTCTGCAAGGGAATGAGGTCTAAGAACAAACAAAAACCATGTGGTATGTTAGCTAGCTATCATTGTGTAACAAACCACCCCAAGGCACAGTGGCTTAGGACAGGTGGAAAACTATGGCCAAATTTGGCCCACAGCGTGTTTTTATAGAACTCACAGGCTGACAATGGTTTTATATTTTTAAAGTGTTTAAAAACCAAAAATAAGTATGCCACAGAGACCATATGTGGCCTACAAAGCCTAAAATATTTACTCTCTGACCCTTTATGGAGAAGGTTTGCTGACCTGGCCTTAAAACAATAAGCATTCATGATTTGCCCATAAGTCTGTGGGTTCCTTAGCTGCTGGATGGCCTCCTTCATGCGTCTGAAGTCAGCTATGGGTCAGTCAGGCAGCTCTGCTAATCTCAGCTGGTCTTTCTCACATATTTGGTGGCTGGCTGGCTATAGATAGATCTAGAATGTCCTAGGCTGGGCTCTTACCCACGAGATTGCTTATCCTCTGTCAGGTCAGTCTGGTCTTGTTCACACAGCAGTGAGAATGTTCTGAAAGAGAGCAGACATGAGCAAGTTCTCTTGAGAGCCAGACTTAGAATCGACCAACTGTTGTCACTTCTGCCACACCGTATTGGCCAAAGGTCCTGGTCCAGATTCCAGGGTAGAGAGCTAGACTTCACCTCTTGAGGGTAGGAGCTACAGAATCACATGACAAAGGCTGTGGGTACAGGGAGTGGTGAATAATTGAGGCTGTTTTTGTAATCAATCTACCACATGTGGGTTATTATTTTGTAAATATTTCTCCAGTAACAAAAAAAATTATATTTCTCTATCTTTCCCAAATACTCCGTGTGATCTTAAGACCCACTATGTAGAAGCAGATTTGACTCGATTCAGAGCCTGTTAGGATCTGGAAGCACATTAGAAGGATTTGATCTAGAACACCTTAGGTTCTGGAAACACATTAGAAGATCTGATCTAGGGCACATTTAGAAGGATTTGATCTAGAACACCTTAGGTTCTGGAAGCACATTAGAAGATCTGATCTAGGGCACGTTAGAAGGATAGGATCTAGAGCACATTAGGAACTTGTGTACCTTCTTCGTAGATCTTTTAGGTTCTAAAACCCTAGGATTAAGATTCTAAAAATTTCACTCCAGAGCTGTCTTTTTTTTGCCTTCAATAATCTTTTCTCTTCCCATTCCCAGATTCCCTGCCTGAAGGAGAGTAGAGGTTAGTTTTGTTTTGAAAGTTGTTTTATTAACAATAGTCACCATATTTTCCTGTCCCTTCAATTCATAACTTCTGAAATATGAGCTAGGTTGGGGCGTCCTCAAAAGGCAACTGCTGGATACCAACCCATCACCTCATGAAGCTGCTGTGAGGTACCTCTTCTCAGGAGATTGGAAAAAAAAAAAAAAACCAAACACACACAAGACACCAAACTTCTAAATTGGTGTCCAGGAGAACCATCTAGAATTCCATCCCAGCCAACCACAAGGCAGGTTTAGCACTAAGCTTCCCTTAACCCAATTTTTAAACTCTATGACTCATCTTTCCCTTTGTTGGGAGCCTCACAACTTTTTCTTGATTCTGTTTTAAGAAGGAAACTAAAGCAAGCCACAGAGATCCAAACCATTGACTTTTGGAGTCAGAAAGAAATGTCTGTCCTTGCTCTGATACACTCTGCTGCATTTAAGAAGTGGCTGACCAGCCTGTGGGCTGCCTCTCGTATCAGGGAGCTCACTTCCTACTAAGACAGCTGTAACTAGGTTCCGTTAATGTAGACTCTGTGTCTAGCTCCAAGATACTCAAATATCTAGGTCATCGTAGCCACTTTGTCTTTAAAGTATGATTTAGGGGCCAGCATTTGGTTGGCAAAATAAGAAAAGCATCCAAACCCAGGGACCTGAAGGAACAGTGGCCCCCACCATTGTGTTCTTGAGCATTCTTTCCAAATTCCAGTTGTAAAAAACAAGCCCTGACTGGAGCTCTAAAAATGAGGCCAGGGATATAAATTCCTTGGTGGTTTCCCCAAAAGTCAGATGGCTAGTGGGGAGAATGGGGGGGAGGTGTGCTGAGGACAGAGACCTGTGTTTAGCACACTGTTGTGTGTATGGGAGATGGGCAGGAGGAAGAGGCTAGGGCCAGATGGAATGAGTTTTGCTTGTTGGGAAGAGGCCCGTGTGCATAAAGCAGGCAGCCTAAAATTGTGTGGGGCCTGGTGGGTTGAAAACTATTTTCAAGGTTGCCATATGTGGTAGAAATTGCAGAATACCTGCCCATTTACCCTCTATCTGATTGTACCATCTTATGAACAGAACCCCATTGTGTTTGGGGCTGCTTTGTGCTGAGCTGAGAATATTTACTTTCCAGATTCTCTTGCAGCTAACGGTGGCTGTGTAGCTAGAGGTAGCTAGAGCCAATGAGATGAGAGAGGATGTCTGCTGGGAATCTGGGGGAGAGTCTTTGCTTCCTGTTACAGGTTTTGCCCCCTTTTCCCTTCCCCCTTCTTTCCTACTTGTCCTGTGGATGGGACCCCAGGAAGTATAGCGTCTATGGCAGGACAAGGCAACAAGCCTGGATGGAGTCAGCATCGCAGGATTCACCCCACATCAGCTGCACCTCGTTGCTGGCTTCTGCATGAAAATCAACCCCTGCGTGTTGAAGCAAACAGTAGCTGGGCTTTCTTGTTACTTCCAGCCCTGTTCTTACTGTGGAGAACTTACACAACACAACATAGCTCTTTGAATGTTCTTACCTCTTAGTGTGACACCTGGGAGTCAAGAGTTGACATCAGACCTGCGTGACCTTAGAGTTGATCTTCCCACAATATTGTTCTGTGGAAACTCCAGAGGTGGGACAAATGGCGACTGTCAATGTCTGTGAGATCCCTGACCGGGGAGACTTCATCTGGGTCAGGGGAGCTGTGAGTGGGCTTGCAGGCCCTGAGCCTACAGAATGAAGATGGTGTCAAAGATTGGTGGGGGACCAAGGTGTTCTGTGTTTCTCTGTGTCAGGGGACTCCCACACACGTCAGCTCCCGTCCTTGGCCATCGTGCATGTGTCCCATGTGGGCGAGGAGGTAGAAGAAGCTGTGGCTGCTGGGCCTCCAAAGGAACTAAAAATACTGTACGTCTATCCCCAGGTCTATATCCTTCCATAAAGCTGAGGAAACATGGTACCAGATTAAAGCCTCTGTATCTTGTGAGTCTTCCTGCCAACCCAGACCCACAACCACTTCCATGCCAGACCAAGACCCGACTGGTTCTGTTAAGACAAATCAGCAACATCTCATTCCCCCATTAATGATCATTATTTTATTAACCGCTATATGGTCTTTTGCGTTGCCCCAGATATTTTTTTTGGGTTGGAGTGTAAACGATTTTAATAGTAAAATGCTTTCCTAATCAGTGGCAATCATCTTATTAGAACTGCAAGTGTCTGCCCTTCAGGAAGAGTTGATGTGAGCCTGTGTGGCACGGGGAGTGGGCCTGGGCGGAGCACGGAGGAGTGAAAAAGGCACGGGCCGGGAAGTCAGGGGGACCTGCAATGAAGTCCACTTGCTACCATGAGAGCTGCAAAGTCTTGAGGGATTTATTTAGACCTCTTGAGTCCCAGTTACCTCATCTGTATATTGAGAATAAGCTTCTGTGTAGATGAAATGAAACAATATAGATAAAATGTCAGGCATAGTCCTGACTCAGGCAGACACGGGCGTCCCACCAACGTTCGTTCCCTCCCCGCTTTTGAGTCTGTGACAACAACAAGAAGAGCGACAACAAGAACAAGAACAACATTTGGGTGTCATGCTTTCCGCTCAGAGTGTCACGGGTTCAGTGCCTGGACTGTGGAGTCAGGCTGCTGCCTTTGAATCCACCGTCTTCCCCTTGGTAGCTAAATAACTTCGGGCAAGATATTTCACTTCTTTGTGGCTCATTCGCTGCCTTTGTAAAATGGGGATATTAATAGTCCCTGTTTCACAGGGTTGTTGTGAAGAGTACAGAAGATAAAGTGTTTGGCACCATGTCTGGCTCATAGGAAGGGCTCATAAACTGTTAGGAAAAGGGGAATGTTGGCAAGGGCTCAGGTTTTGGCCTGTGGTTAGTACCACCTGCGCGGAGTTGACAGAGCTGGGGCCCAAAGCCAAGCCCCCTGACATTGAGCTTACTCCAGGCCCAGCATGTGTTTGGCACAAGGGATGTACATGATGGAAGGAGACACCACTTCAACTTCTGTTTTCCAAGAGTGCAGGGTCCAGAGACTGTTCCGGAAACAAGTATATTAAGGCTCCCAACCTCTTACTACCCTAAACCGTTTGCATGTCACGCTCCCTAGGAGCAGGGACGATGGTCACCTGTGAAAAGATGGTAGTAGCTAGAAGCCAATCTGTGAGATCCAGCTCATTGTTTTCCCATCTCGCCTGTATCTGTGTGCTGTGGTGAGCTTCTTTCTGTCACAGATTTATGTAACTTATCATCACAGTCACATCTGCATGTTTTGTTGATGCCATTTAAATTCTCTTACTATTTAATACCAAGAGAACATCTAAAAAGAACATTTTGAGGGACTTGAAAAATCCAATTGGTCTCTTGGTAATTTGATTTGTAGGAAACAGGAGAAGATCGTATTCTGAATAGAGTGCTTTTAAATGAATCATCATTGCTTTCTTGTACAGGCACTAGATGGGCTCAGATGGGGAGCCCTGCTAAGTCTCTCATTAGGTGGGAGATGCAGCCTGTGTTGGTTAGGAAAGGCTTAGCTCTATGTGGCAGAAAATCCAAAATAATGATGGCTTAAACAAGATGGATGCTATTTGTTGTTCCTGAAAAAGAAATGTGGAGGAGACAGTTCATGGCTGACCAGTGCCTTCAGTGAGTCCTTGGAGAGCCAGACTTCATCTCCCCGTTCTGTCATCCTTAGAAGTTGGCTTTCTCCTGATGGACAGAGAAGTCATCCAGACCCCCCCCCCCCCGGAGGGAGAGATAGGAAGGGAGTGCAGGCTTCCTTTAAGGCATTTCCCAGGAGCCACACAGTACATTTTTGCTCACACACTATTGATCAGTACTAAGTCACTTGGCCACATCTAGTTGCTAGGAAGGCTGGTATCTTCGTTCAGGCTGCTATAAAAAAAAAAAAAAAAAAAAAAAAAAAAAAAAAAAAAAAAAACTAGACTGGGTGGCTTATTAACAACAGAAATTTATTTCTAACAGTTCTGGAGGTTGGAAATCCAAGGTCAGTGTTCCAGGTTCTGGTGTGCTATTCTGGGGTGTGTTCCTCTTCTGGGGTGCTGACGTCCGTACCAGCTGGGACATTTACTCTTAATAAAGATTCCTAGGCACTCAGCTAAAATAGAATTCTTTTACTAGAGAAGAAGAGGAGAATGGATACTGGAACTTAGCCAGCAGGCTTTTTGACACATATTTAAGACTTGGAGACCTGACAACACCCCCTTCCCTATCAGCAAAGGTTCATTTGTTTGGGACGAATAGCAGGGACCAAGAACAGAGAAATCCCTAGTGCAGATGGGACCCGTGGGACTAGAAAACAGCCAGATCATTGTGAAGTGAGGTGTAAGACAGCATTTAAGAATGCTTGGAAATCAGGCAGAGCTTGGTCAACTCCCTCACTTAATATCTGAAGCCCCCAAGGGCTAGAGGGGTGAATTGACTTGTGTTGGGGGTCACTGAGTCTACACTCTGGCTGGATAGTTCACTAGAAGGGCTTACAGGACTCAGGAAAACTGGTGTACTCACAGTTACAGTTTATTACACTGAAAGGATACTGATTGAAATCATAGGGTGGAGTTCAGGAAAAACTAGGCATGACCTTTATGACCTTTTGGTTGCCATGTCCCCGTGTACTCAATGGGCAGTGCTGAATTTGCCCAGCTAGTGACGACATATATGAAGTTTTGCTAACCAGGGAAGCCCTCGGGAGCCTTGGTGTCCAGGGCTGTCGCTGGGGAGTCAGTCCCATAGGCACGCAGCACCCGAGTGACTGACCCTAGTTACCCAGTCCCCAGCCTGCCACTCAGAGGTCAAACAGTGGAGCGTGGCCCAAGACTCCTACCACAAATCACATTGTTAGCAAAAACTGTGAGGTGTGGCCCAAACTCCAGGTAAACAGGACACTGTCCAGCAGGATAGCCCAGCAGCTCAGAGTTGATCTGTCAGGAGCTGCTCAAGGGCTGGTCCGAAAGACCTTTAGAATCTGCAGACTCTGTGCAGCGCAGGCCTGCCAAATTGACTCCTTACTGCACACTCACCCGAAGTCACACACCCGTGTGGAAGTTTACCGAGAACATCGCCTCCTTGGAAGTCATCGCGGACAACCAGAGTGAGTGGACCGGCCCATGGCTGAGGCAGGTCTAGCATGCTCACCTCTTGACCCCCGTCCAGGGCTTCCTGTAGGTGCATAAACACATGATCCCGGACAGACTCCTGCGTTCAAGTCGGCTCTGACACTTAGTGGCTGCGTGACTTGAAAAAATTACATAAGCTCTCAGTGCCTGAGGTTGCTGCTCTGTGAATATGAAGATAGTTGGACTGTCATCTACTTGTAGAGCTTCTGTGTGGGATAAATATGGAATTAGCACGAGGCTCTTAGAACAGTGCCTGGTGTATGGTATGTGCTCAGTCAGTGAAAGCCAGTGCTGCTGTTACCACCCACAGCACTTTGCCATGCCTCAGAATCTCTTCTTATATCTGCAGAGACCCCTGGAGCCGGCCTAGAACCTGGCTTTTGACACACACATGCTCGGCCAAGGCAGAGTCTTCCTGGAAGATCAGCCATCCACCATTGAGCTGCCCAAGGAATTCTGGGGCCTCTGCGTCATTGAAGACTGAAGTCTTATCCGTACTTACTGCCCATGTTGCAGGGATTCCCTCAGCCATTCATTCGCTCTAATCCTGTCTGCAGTAAGGTAAAGCTGGCCCATATGCATTCTTTAAAATCTGTTTTTAAAGTAGGTGATGTCTGATTGTTCCTTCCTTCCAAAATCCTGTCAGATAAGCCTTTCCTCTGCCGTGCTGCAGTATTCTCTGTGTTTCTCTGGAGAAAGGGTTCCCAGTTGTTTTTTTGCTGTTTGTCTGGTCAGACTCAGCCCCAAAAGGCAGGAGCAAAAGATTCTGGGATCTCTTCCCCTATTTGTTAATATCAAACTGTGCACTTTTGGAGGTCACTTGGCTTCTCTGGGTTTCAGTGTCCTGAGGGAAAAGGGAGAAATGGATGCTAAGATTCTTCAGATGCTGAATACTGAATACGAATGTGCTTAATCTGTGTCTTGGGCTATTTAGTCAACACAAGAATGCATACATGTGTGTGTGTGTGTGTCAGAGAGAGAGAGAGAGAGAGAGAGAGAGAGAGAGGGAGAGATATCCTGGGCAGGGGCCAAGGGAAGCTGGAGACAGGGACGCAGCAGGGATTCAGCTAATGCTGTTTCTTCCCCAGATTTTATGTCGCTGAGCAATCCTGAATCACAGGCCCATCAAAAGGGAGACTGTTTGTGTTTGGGGTAAGAAACCCTCGGCCCTCCTCTGCCCTCTCTCTCCACACTGTAGGTGGTCAGAGGAGAGAATCTCTAATACTTTGGAAGCTTTGGAGGTGCCTTGGGACAAAGAGCCTCCTGAGAAGGCAAAACTGAGTTTTAACCCAGGGCCGCAGCACTGGACTTCGAAGAAGCATGTGCTGGGTGGTGTTTAAGAAGAGGAGGACCCCAGGGAGGAGAAGCCGGGACTCCTGTGGGTCCTTCCCTTGCTCCCCCGAAGGCTGCTGTTTTTGGAACTCGGCCCCCCTCCCGCACTGGCTTCCTAACTTCTAGAGGAAGTGCCCCCCCCCGCCACCCCCCGCAGGTGCTGGGGCTGTGCGCCTCGGCATCCTGCACTGTCCCGAGCATCAGGCGCCTTGCTCAGGCTTCTTTTTAAAGCGATTTTAAAAAGGAAACAGATGCTCCCCATGAAGCCTGAATTTCTATCATCGGTTGTCATGACATGGGCTGACATGGGAGCAGCCCCGGCAACGCGGCTGACAGCTTGATGGGTTTAATTTTGGTGCAGATTTCTGCAAAGAGGCAGCTGCCAGGAATGCGCCACTGCTGGCTGGGAAGGACAAGGGGGAAGCAGGTCAAACGGTGCAGCCTGGGGTGACAGCAGCAGCCCAGCAGGCGCCACCAGGGCTTTGCCCATTACCAGTGTTGCTGATGGCTGATTTCGGGCTCTCAGGGGACTTGCTTAGCATTTGCCCCATTCCCACTTCCACCCTGGAGGGGGCCCCCTCTTTGGGCTCTATCTGAGGAATAGAGGCGATGAGGAAGTTGGTCAAGGTGGCAGAGGAGCCTGTAATCCCTATTCCTGGTTCTGGGTGCAGATCTCTCTGAAGCAGAGAATTTCATTTCCCTTCCACTCTTAACCCCACTTGGTGTTTTAACAGGAAGTCCCAATGCGGACAACAGAGGATATACTGAGAAAACAAAGCAGGATTCCTTCTTCCAGGCTCCGTGCTTCTGTTCCCCTGTATCTTCTCCCCACATGGTCTGTGAGATCTCACTTGGCAAGAGATGGTCAACCTTCGCTGCCCTTCTCTTTCCGACCCCTGGCTTCCTATTTCATTCCTTCCTGAGCCTTGTCGATTGGGAAGCCCACGAACGGGCATCACTCACTCCCCCACCGTTAATTGGTCCTGTGTGTTAAAAAGGGCTCCGTGCAGAGGCCGCAAAGCTGAATTCCGCATGTGTCCTGCTTTTCAGGATCTGAGTATCTGGTAGTGAGGACTGACAGGCAAAAAAGTCATCTTTGGGAAGGCAAACGAAGGACCAGCTTGCTCTGCCGTTTTCCATACCCGAGATGGGTAGCATTGAGCTAGTCTGAGCATATCAAGTGTTGTTGAGGATGTAAAGCAACCAGATCTCTTATGCACTGCTGGAGACAGGGTAAACTGGTCCACATGCTTGGAGACCTTTATTTAATAATGGTCTGAATACGAATAATTCCCTTTATTTAATAAAAGGGAAGATACACCTATGCTGTGGCCTGGGAGTCTGTGACTAAGAATGTACTCAGGAAAAATTCTTGTGCACATACTCACAGTGGTAATATTTGAAACGTAAAACACCGGAAATGTTATACATCTCCATTAAGATGAGGTGAATAGAAATGTTTTGGAATACTATACAGCCACGAAAATGAATATACTCCTCCTCCTCCACCATCACCATGCATGAATATTACTAAAAAATTGTAGAATAAAACCAGCAAGTCACAGAAGAATATGCGGAACATGACTTTGTTTCTATAAAGGTCAAAACCCAACAGAATTAAACTACATCTGTAGTAAACATGTTTTTAAAAACAGCAAGAGAATGCTAACCACGAAACAGAATAGCACTTACCTCTGGGGGTGGGTGGGCTTGGGAGGGGCACAGTCGTAAACGATCTCATGGATAGGCCTTTGCATAGGCAGGCAATGTCTGGAATGTTCCTGATATCCAAATATTGTTTTCTCTCATCAAAAAAAAAATTTAATGAAAAATAGTTGAAATAAAACAATACATATTTATTTATTTTTTAAAGATTTTGTTTATTTGAGAGAGAGAGTGCGCACATGCCTGTGCACGAGGGGCGGGGGAGCAGAGGAGAGGGAGAAGCAGACTCCTTGTTGAGCAGGGAGCCCAACTCGGGCTCGATCCCAGGACCCTGGGATCATGACCTAAGCCGAAGGCAGACACTTCACTGACTGAGCCACCCAGGTGCCCCTAAAGCCACACATATTTAAAAAGCACTGTGCAATTTAATAATTTTTGACATATTTCTCAAACTTGTTTTGGCTGTTCTGAGTTCTTTGCATTCCTGTGTAGATTTGGGGTTTCATGTCAAAGTTTCTTTTGTGTTGGCCTTCTAATTACACCGATCAGTTAGTGAGAGAGGAGCTGCAGCAAAGGGCAGTTGGTGGAAACCGAATTTCTGATGCTAAGTAGGTATTAGGACCTGTGGTGGCCTGATGTCATCAACTTTCGATGATCAGAGGTTCAAATCCACTGCCAGCTTGGACCAACATAGCGAGTGGTGTTTATCCATGACATGTTGGGAAGTTCCCCATGTGACCTATGACCTACGCACTGCGTGGCACCCTTGTCCTGAACATTGTGCTGAACATTTTCTCTGCTGGCCTCTTGGTGAAGGTGGTGGTGACAGGACATGGAGTGTTAGATAGAGCCAGCGAGGCGATCCCAGTCTAGATTCCAGACTCCTGAGGAGGTTCTCCTGTGAGAACACCAGGCAAAACGAAACAGAGCAATCCCTAATGTGAGAGACCCCCTTGGATTTAACTTCTCGCTGCCTGAGCCGGAATCGTCTAGAGAGCTGGGTGAAGGGTACGGGTCCTCTCTTCCCCAAAGATGGCACATGTGCACACAGACATTTGCCCTGTGCGTCAGAGAGCTGAGGGACGCAGATGTGGAGGACTTGTGTCATCCAGCGTTCAGATCCCCCTCTTCCTTTGAGTCCTCTGATCTCCTACTGGGGCAATTGGCGATGTGTGTCATCTTGGTGGGTGGGCAATTCCCAGTGACAGCCACTTTCTGCTGCCTGCCTCCATGAAAGTTGACAGAGGCCAGATTCTTTCTCTGTTTGGTTGGAGAGCCTGAGGACAAGCACATGACCCATGCTTGGCCTGGTGGACGCTGGCTCCGGAGACATTGAATCCAGAGCAGTTGAAGCCTAGATGAAGAGAAGTATAGAGGTGAGAACCTGAGCTGTGGCAAAGGCTTGGGTGGTCCTGTCTCTTACGCGTGGTGACACTTGGTGTCCCTCACACGGTGCTTGCTACGCGGAAGATGCTTAGTAATTGCTAAATGAATCAGTGCATGGGTAATAATACCGCTCGCAGATCCCATTTCTCCTAAACAAAAACACCGTCTAGCATCACAGCCTTGTCAAGCTGGAACAGAGCTTGGTTTTTCTTTCTCATCTAATTCAAACCTTTCATTTCGCTGATAAGCAAATAGAGACCCAGGGAGTCCGAGGGCTGTGGCCCAAATTGCTCCCTTCTGCCTGCCACTCCTCAGATGCAGGCAGGGCTGGGGTCTAAATGTTGAGACTTCCGATCCGTTTTTCTTTCCGCTCTTCTGTCTCCCAAGTCTAACTGGATGCTGCACAGACACAAACATATTTACAGCAGAACCATTGAACATGCGGACACTGGAGGGCAGCCTTGATACCAGCTAAGATTCAGAGAAGAGCGGTTCAAGGCATTACCACCAGGACGATGGCTGGTTAGGAGTCCAGGTGGGTTATATCAAGCATGGTTTTCAGGATCTCAAAGAATCTTTCATTTAAAACATTTTTCAGACCAGTTTTCTGTAAGTTACTTTCCTAAGTCACTTTGGTGCCCTCTTGAAAACTGGCCGACACATCAGCTCTTTTGATGGGCCTTCTGGATTTGTGGACTCTGGGTGGTCTTCTAGGATCTAGAACACAAGTATGGCGGATTTCTAAAGATGTGTGTGCTGAATGTGGATCGCTTCGGTGAAGGTCACCTGCATGCAAGGGGCTTTGCAGTTAGCTGTTAAACAGCCTGATGGCTGGTGTCCTTATTTGTCACGAGGCACATAGGAGAGGAGCTTCAGAAATGACCAAGACTGTATTTACCTGAGGGTGTTGTCATCTGTCTTAAATAAACTAATTGTGTTTTGTAGCAGGTTAAAAAAATTTTTTTAAGTTTGCTATTGATTAGGGAAAGTAAAATATCAGTTGTTAGAGACAGGCGCTGCAGTCTGCATCCCGTGTATCCTCAGCGTGAGTATCTGGATTTGGGTTCTTCCAAAAGGAGACCCTGAGATAAGGAGTTGGGTTTAGTGGTTTACTCGGGGGGTGGAGTGAGGGTGAGGGGAGAGAGAGGCAGGAAAGAAGGAAAAGCCAGTATAAGGCATAGTCATAAGCAGATAAGTGGTGTGGGCAACTGAGATCTCTTTCCACTAGGGACCCTTTGAAAGATGGTGTAGATTACATCTCAGGTCCGTCCCACGGCACGAGAGCAAGATGCCATGTTATTCACCAGCCCTTGTCTGTCTTCACTTGCGGGTTGATCTTGAAGTGTCCACTCCCTGGCACTTCTGTCTGCAGGTGACCGCTGAGGCTGGCCACACCATGTGGGTGGGGAACCAAGATATATGCTATACACAGGAGATCCTATTCTAGCTCCTTGGAGAAAGTAGGATCTTTGTATAGCACTTTATGGTTCTCCCCTTCTTTAAACATCACCATGACAACCACCACAAAGTAGAACACCAAAGTTAGGAGTAATTTAAAATTTCAGGGAATGTGGACTATAGGACAGATTTGCATTTCTATTTGATAGGAAAACCTTACAGGAAAAATACAGTACTGTAAGTTGATTCTAGTTCCTTTATTGTCCACATATGTGCTGTTAGCATTGATCTCTCTCAACATCTTGCATAATCAATAGCAAGAACAGGAAATTGATATTGATGAGATTGATACAATGCACGAATCTTATTTGGATTTCACCAGTTTCGCATGTCCTCATCTGTGTGTATGCAGTTCTCTGTAATTCTGTCACCTGTATAGATTTGCTCACCACTGCAGTGAAGATCCAGGGCAGTTTCTTTGCAAGGATCCCTCCTGCTACCCTTTCTAGCTCCAGCTACCTCCAGCTACCTCCTTCCCTTCCCCTCCCCCCCAGCCCTGGGAACCATCAGTCTTGGTCCATCTCTATAATTTTGTCATTTCAAGAATATTGTGTGAATGAAATCATATAGGTGTAACCTTTTGAGATTGTTTCATGCAGCTTGAGATCCATCCAAGTTGTCGTGTCTGTCAATTGTTTGTTCCTCTTTATTGCAGAGTGGTATTTCATGGTTTTGTTATATCCATGTTTCTCTAACCAGTCATCCACTGAAGGATGTTTCATTTGGTTTCTGTTTTGGGATATTGTGACTAGCGCTGCTGTGAACATCTGTGTACAGGTTTTTGTGTGAACGTAGGTTTCCATTTATCTGGCAGAAATGCCCACAAATGGAGTTGTTAGGCCATATGGTAAGTGCGTGTGTAGTTTTATGAGACATTGGCTCACTGTTTTACAGAGGGGCTGTGTCACTGTACTTTCCCACCAGTAATGTACAGGGGACCCCGTTTCTCCATACCCTTGCCAGCATTTGGAGTTAGTATTGGTCTCTTTTGTCTTGGGTCAGGGGGTCAGGGAGATTGTTTTTGTTTTGGTTTGAGAATGATGTTGGTGTTTGCCAACTTTTTAAGAAGTGAGTCCCATCCTTGGACCACCTGAGTGAGAGTTCTTATAATTCTTGCCCTTCTGTTTTTTAACTGCCTCTCTCTTCACCTTGAAAGAACAACATCTGTAACACGTTGGAATAGATTAAAGCCTTTCAAATGACTAACTTCCCTCAGGTTAAAAAAAATAAAAGGCCGATCCCCAGTCGACAGAGATAAATGAGTGACTCACACATAGCCTGAATCAACGAGGGAAGATGGAATAGGGGAGAAAAGGAAGCTGGGAGAAACCAGCGGAAAATGGCCAAGGCCGTCTATGGTCATAAGATGTGATGAACACTGGGCATTGGGAAGTAGGCTAAACATCTTCAGTGTCCACAGGAAGGAAGAGAAATGCATCTGTAATGTCCCGGGCTGTGAGCTACTTTAAGGGGGATGTTGTGATTCTACAGAATTAAAGGACTTGCTAGAGAAAAGGGCATAAATGCCCATCAGTTTGGTCATCACCTTAGAAATAATGTCATAGTTTTGGAAATGATGTAACTGAGGCCCAGAACAGGTGAACTGCTGGTCCAAAATCACACGAGTTGCCCCCTGCAGACGGAGCCCCAAGCCCTGAGCTCCCCCCCCC